>NC_135337.1:75115042-75430778 GCF_023851605.1 Tamandua tetradactyla
TCCATTGCTTCCAGCTTCTGATGCCAGTGGTTTCCTCTCTAAGCATCTGTGGGCCTTCACTTAGCTTCTCTGAGACACAACTCTGAGTTCTGGCTTGCTTAGCATCTCATGGAAAGGTGCATGGTGACATCTGCTGGGCTCTGCATCTCCAAACATCTATGCCTAGGCACCTTCTCTCTTTGTTGGCACTCCAAGCATCTCCAAATGTCTGCATCTCTGTTGGCTCTGAAGCAACTGTTCTCCAAGCATCTCATGTTGGCTGGTAATGCTGTGGATTATTTTTACCTCAGTGGTGACTGCAATTCCATGGAATGGCTTATATGAAGAAATGTTGGCTATGAACCCCATTTAATTTTCTTTTTAAGAATTACTTTCCCTTATGTTAATTTTCTGCTCCAACACCATTCACTAGAGTGATCACATAGCATGTTATGCATCAGTCAGATATGATTTCTGTATTAGTCAGGGTTCTCTAGAGAAACAGAACCAACAGGAGATATCTGAAAATAGGAAATTTATAAAAGTTGTCTCAATTAACCTTGAGAATACAAGAGTCCAAAATCGATAGGGCAGGCTGCGAGGCTGGCTGATGAAGGGTCTAAACGAACTCCAAAAGAGAGGCTCACTGACTGAAAAAACAGTGAGAATTCTCTCTTCTCCCTTAAAAACTTCAACTTATTGGATAAAATCCAACTGATTGGATCCTCTCTTTGTGGATGACACACCCTTAGTTGATAGTAGATATAACCAGCCACAGCTGTAATCAACTGACCAATGATTTAATAAACCAGCCTTCTGGTTTATCAACCAACCATAAAATATCCTTGCAGTAAAAGTTAGGCCAGTGCTTGCCTGGCCAGACAACTATGTACCATCACCTGGCCAAGTTGACATCTGAATCCAGCCATCACAAATGTCAACGAGGTTCCAAACTTCATCACTCAGAAGAGAAAAGGAACCCAGAGAGGAGAAGAATAGCTTAATCAACGTCTTGCCTACCAGAGCCAGGTTCTATCTGTGCTTCCTCCCTGTGGCCAAGGCAGCTAACTTTCCAAAATTCATTCTTTCTCCTCCATAATATGGAACTGCCAAGGACTACATTTCCCAGACCCCTTTGCATGAAGATGTGGCCATGTGACTCATTCTGGCCAATGGAATGTGAGCATTCTCCATGCATTCTTTTTGGAACAATGTATTGCAGTAACAGGAGTATTCTCTCCATACTTTCTCCCTATCATCTGCAAGATGGAAATAATGCTGAGACACTAAGGGATTACAGAACCACAAATTTAAAAAAGCCTGTGTCCCAGAGTCACTCTGCCCAGTACCAGGAATCCATGCATTGGATGGCTAGATGGGCAAGAAATTAATTTCTATTGTGTCAAACCATTGAAATCAATGTTACAGAAGCTAGTGTTTGTTACAAAAGCTAGTGTTAATCCTAGGAGCATAGCTTTTCCATTGGTCTCAAAATCCATTCTTCAGTTTTTCTATAGCAGTAAATATAAGTTCATCAGTTTATGGCCACTTGAAATAAAGACTACCTTCCCCAGCTCCCTTAGCAACCAGTCATGATAATTGCCTTAATGGCTCCAATTCTTTGCCTCTCTCTGTAGCAGCACCCTTTGTTTCACAATTTGGCAGTGCCCTCCCACTATGGGCAGAGTATACTTCTCTACCTCTTGCTTTGGCTAATAGAATGAGGCTGAAGTGACTGTATTATTTTTGAGTTTAGGCTTCAAGAACATTGCATGTTTCCATTTGTTTTCTTGTACCTCCACCATCACCACAGGAAGGACAGATCCAGGCCAGCCTGCTGGTGGTCAAAGCTGGCCAGAGCCACCCTGACCAAACCCAGCAGAGTTTAGGCAACCCAACCAACTTTCATATATGCACTTATTTATTGTGTTATAACATTGAAGCTTTGTGGTTGGTTGTTACACAGCATTTGGTGGCCATAGCTGACTGATGCATTAAGTGTGGTCACATAACCTAGTTCTGGCCAATGTACTGTGGTCTGAAGTGACGGTGCAATTTCCAAGTAGCATCCTTAAAAAGGAGGGCTATGAGCTCTCTTAGAAACTGGGGATAAGGGAAATGCTGCATGAGTAGCAGAGCAGTAAAACAGAAGGGGGATCTGGTCCTTGACATATTAGCCTTGAATTGATTAAGCTCAGATTATTATGGGAGAAAGAAATAATTTATTTTGTTTAAGCCATTGTTACTTTGAGTCCCTGTTACACAGAGTGATTACATTGCAGTTTGCCAAGGATGGTTGCAGTTTATAGCAGTTCTCCTGGTGCAATTATTTGCTGGGGGGAGGAGATTTTATTTTCCTTGTTTAACTTTTTTTTTTTTATATACATGGGCAGGCACCGGGAATCGAACCCGGGTCCTCTGGCATTCCAGGCAAGTGTTCTTGCCTGCTGAGTCACTGTGGCCCGCCCCCTTGTTTAACTTTTTAATTGAGGTACACATAGATACAATCAAGCACACAACCGAATGTGTAAATCTAGATCAAGATATAGGACATGTGGGTCACGGGTGGTTCAGTGGTAGAACTCTTGCCTGCCATGCAGGAGACCAGGGTTAGATTCCCAGCCCATGCACCACTGCCACCGCCCCAAAAATAAAAGTTGTGGACAAAAATCCCTACATTATGCATATCACATATCTGCCTGTTTGTGTGTGTATGTGTTTTAGGTTGCTAAAACTGCCAAAATGCAATACACCGGAAATGGATTAGCTTTCATAAAGGGAATTTATCTAGTTACAAATTTACAGCTCCTGGGAGGAAAGGCAACTGGCTTTCATCTGGATTTCTCTGTCACGTGAGAAGGCACATGGCAATGTCTGCTGGCCCTCTCTCCCAGCTTCCAGGTTAAAATGGCTTTCTCCAGGGTGTTTCCTCTCTGCATCTCCATACGTCTCAGTCTCTGTCGACTCCGAGTGCTGAGTTGAGGTGTGCTGGGCTGTGCTGAGGTCTCCTAATTAAATTAAATGTCACTCGTTGCAGAAGGCACAGCCCTTAGCCGACTGCAGAAGTAAACGGCCACAGATGAAATCCACATGCTGATGATTTAAATCCATGGCAACAGAACAGCTGGGCACCATCACCTGGCCGAGTAGACACCTGAATCTAACTACTCCAGTATGTATAGATATAGAAATACACATATGTAGGGAGACATATTTAAAAAAATAAAAAGGTATGGAACATTTCTAGCTCTCCAGTCCCCACACCAGGAGTAAATATTATTCTGATTTCTAGCACCATAGGTTAGTGTGGTCTGTTTTGTTGTTGTGTTGTGTTTTGTTTTCGTATACTGTATGGTGGGGTCACATTTCATTATTTTTCCACATGAGTATCCCGTTATTGCAACACCATTGGTTAAATTTTTGTTCGTTTGCTTTTTGTTTGCTTGTTTTGCTTGTTTGTTGTTTTTTGGAGAAGTACCTGGACTGGGAATCAAACCCGGGTATCCCGCATGGCAGGCAAGAATTCTACCACGGAACTGCCCTTGCATTCCCTTGGTCTGTTTTTGAACATTATGAAAAATGGTATTCCACAGTACATCCTCTTTGTAGCTGGCTTCTTTCATTCAGCATTCTGTCTCTGAGATTCAGACATGCTGTTGTGAGTGTGGTAAATTGAATTAAGTAACCCAATTTAGACATAATCTTAACCCACTTTCCTGTGGGTATGAACCTATTGTAAATAGGACGTCTTGCAGATGCTATTTTGAGTTAAGGTGTTGTCCAACTGAATGAGGGTGGGTTTTAGCCTGCATTTCTGGGAGACTGTATGAGCAGAAGAAAGTCAAACTTCCTGAGAAGAGCCATCAGGAGCAGCTGGAGGCCAGAAGCCAGTGGAATGCAGAAGAGAAAGCGGATATCATCAGTTGATGGGGCAACCAAGAACCCCAGGGCTGGAAGTCAGCCAGCATTAAAATGTTGCAAATTTAGGGGAGAAAGCATAATCTTATGGACGCCTTGATTTTGGACTTCTAGCCTTAGTAGTAAGCCAATAAATTCTCATTGTTTAAGCCAACCTATTGGGTGGTGTTTCTTATAGAGCGCCTTGGAAAACTGAGACAGAGTGTACCAGTAATGTGTTACTATCTATTGCTGAGTTGCATGTCATTAAATGAATATACTGCCATTTCTTTATCCATTACCTGGATGAAGGCCATTTGGGTCATTTCCAGGCTGGGGCTATTAAGACTAAAGCTGCTATAAACATTCATATCCATTTATTTTAATGCGCAAAGGTACTCATTTCACTTGGATACATGCCCAGGTGTGGAATTCCTGGATTATAAACATGCATATTCAGCTTTAGTAGATGCTGCCAAATGGATTACCAAAGTGGTGGAAATTGACTCTTCTACTAATATTGTAGGTTACTCCACATCTTCCCAGGAGTAAATATGAATATTAGCCCCTTTTCCTCTCCAATTGTCTAGGTTTAGATCATAAAATATCCCTCCATCTAACATTTACAATAGCTAAGTCTCTGCCCTAATGACTGAAATCCCAGTACACAGTAAGAATCATTAGGACAGAAATTTAACTTATCAACCATCATATCCCCTGCCCCTGAGAAATAGTAGACAAAAGAATGAGTGATGGCAGAAAGAATGAGAATAATCATTCATTAATTCTGAACGTATTGATTAATTAATAACATTATAGCGTGCCGATTTGAAGCTATTATGTACCCCAGAAAAGCCATGTCCTTTAATCCTCATTCAGTATTGCTGGGTGAGATCTTATTATTGTTTCCATGGAGATATGTCCTACTCAATTGTGGGTGGTAACTTTTGATTAGATGGTTTCCGTGGAGATATGTCTCCACCCTTTCAAGGTGGGAGTGCTTACTAGAGCCCTTTAAGAGGGAAGCATTTTGAAAAAAGCTTTAGAGCAACCAGCACCCAAAGAGCCAACTTAATGGACAGGGCCCTGGGGAAGCCATTGAAGAGAAAGCTAGCAGATCTCACCATGTGCCTTTCCAGCTGAAAACGTCATCGGCCTTCTTGAACCAACATATCTTTCCCTGGATGCCCTAACTTAGACATTTTCATAGCCTTGCCTTACTTTAGACATTTTCACAGCCTTGAAGCTGTAAACTTGCAACCTAATAAATTCCCCTCTTTAAAAGCCATTCTGTTTCTGGTATATTGTCTTCCGGCAGCTTGCAAACTAGAACAATTAGCTAATTATGGAGATATTGATTGGCCAATAATTCCATCCAATCTGGCCCTTGCCTACAGAGATCTTAAATCCTTAGAGATGCATCCATGAATTGCTGGACTGAGTCCCAAAAGACTGAAGTTCAGTTCATCCAGGTCACTCAGCACCTCCAACTCCTCATAATCCTCACCCTCCTGGGCATTCATTGGGTGTCTCCATCCCACCCACAATAGAACCCTGATTTACCTTTAGGAAAAAACCACCCCTTCCCCTTTCTCTTTCAATCAGATGGGATGAGATTGGCTGCAGGCACAGTTCTTCTTTATATTTCATTAACTTATTTTGTCTTTGTCTGTCCCTGCACCACACACCTCTACCTGCCCCCCCCCCCCCACACACACACACATACACACACTATAACATCAGCTCCACAAGGCCAGGTATGCCTGCATTTTTTTTATTCACTGTCCTGTTCTTGACACAATACAATTCCTGGCACCTAGTACATATGCAATAAAAGTCGGCGAATGAATGAGTCCCCATTTGACAATCACATAGGTAGAAATGGGAGCCAGGTAACAGCTCCCCAAACCCAGACACCAAGCTCCTAACCACTGTGCCACCCAGCCTCGTGGAACCACCTCTTGCTGTCACGTAGAAGATGGCATAATAGAGAGCTGAATGGAGGACACGCATCACATGTAAAGCTCCCTGGCCGTGGATGGGTAAATCCCAGCGGGCTTTATGGGTCATGGACGGACTCCAGACAGGGCTTTCCGATCACCAGGCTCACCAGAACAGATGGCCTTTTCTGACCTGATGGAGGAAGTTCCCTCCCAACCTCCCGGAGATCAGCTGACCATTGAGACTTCTTCTCCCCAGTCATGTAATGCCTCAAAACGGGGAGGGGGATATGACTCATCATCCCTCTGGGCCAGAGAGGGGCAGCTGAAGGTTGTCCCTCAGACAGCAGGAGTGACTGAAGTTAAACCACCAGAAGGACTTCCCAGTCACCTGAAGCATGAGGGAAGGTGTCAAAAAACAGGAGGCCTTTAAACAAATGTAGAAGGGCTTTGTGACAACTTTTCCTTGCGGTTGGGGGCAAACCCCCAGCTCTCTTCCTCCTTCCACCAGGATCCCGGAGAGGGCCAGGGTCAGGTCAGGCTGGCATCACGCCCATATGCAAATCAGCACCCAGACACTGTGGTAAACTCTGAGGCTCTTTTCCCCTCTGCCTGTGAGTCCCCCACCAGTTCCCCCATCAGCCCAGCCCCCACCCAAGACAGAGAGGGAACTGCAAATGTCAGTTGGTTCACCAGCCCCCTTCAGAGGACCAGCCTGCAGGGACAGAGACCCCCTGCTAATGGCAGAAGGGGAGCAAGAAAGGGGACCCAGAGCCCAGCAGAACCGCTGCAATCAGCTCTCCCCACCCCCACCGAGCCCCAGGGAGCAGACAGGAAACAGGAAATGCCTGTTGGCAGGGCTTGCTTGGGGAGACCGAAGGGAGGGGCGGGGGCTCTGCCCTCAACCCCTTAGCCCCTTCATCTTGGGGCCTCAGACTCTCTGAAGGTCCAAATGCTGCCTGCCCAGAGAAGCTGGGCGTGCTGTGCACCCTTCCGAAAGTTTCCCGGGAGACGGGCAGAGTGCAAACTCCCTATCCTAGACTTCAACGCCTTCCTGGCATCAGTGACTCTGTCCTCTCCAGCGCCCCATCTCACCTCCCACCCCAACGCACACCAGCATCTCAGCGGTTCAACTCCAGCCTAGTCGCTGCCCAGCTGAGTCACCTTGGATGGTCACTTCGCCTTTGGTGCCTCAATTGACCCATCGCTACTTTGGGAATGAAGACAGCATCGCAGTTCTAGTACCTGGCTCAAAGCTTTGTCATGCACTCATTCAGCCAGCACACTTGGAGGCCGTGACCCTCAAGACTGGGTACCGCCTGTGTACCAAGTACTGGGACTCAGTGGCAGCCAAGGGAGGGCTTGTGGTCTAGAAGTGAGACGACACTGAGCAGTTCGTAGCACGAATACCTGGTCACGATTTTGGTGAGAGTGAAAAGACATGCAGAGAGCCGTGGGGATGTTAAAAGGGGGATGTGTCTCTTAAGGCTTTTGGGGGGTGGGGAACCGGGAGCGATACCAGGGAGGCTTGATGCTGAACGATGAAGAAGGAAAGACGAAAAGTGTGCCAGGCAGCCCTCTTTGGAGACCAGTTTCCCAGTTCCTTAAACAGTTGAACACGCACCTACCATTCCATTCGGAGGCATTTCCCTAAGAGACATGAATGTGAATGTTCATATCAAGATTTGTACGAGAATGTTCGTAACAGCTGTATTTGAAAAAGCCAGAAAGGTGGGGACAACCCAAATGTTAGGCGAATGGATAAGTCGTCTGTGGGTCATCCGTCCATCCAGGCGTGACTCACCCACAGCAAGGAACCAACCGCCGATATACACAATAACATGGATGAATCTCAAAAGAAATTATGCTGAGTGAAAGAAGCCAGACTGAAAAAGAGGATGTGCTGTATGGCTCCATCTATATAAAACCAGAAAATGCAAACGTATCTGTAATGACGAAAAGCAGAGCAGTGGTTGTCTGGGCATGGAAGCTTTGGGGGCGTAAGGGGAAGGGGAGGGAAGGAGAGATTACATGGGGACATGAGGAGACTTCTGGGGTGCTAGTTTGCTATCTTGATACAATTTATCAAATTGTATACTTTAAATATGTCATTGATTGCATGTCAGGAAAGCTATTGGTTGTTGTTGCTGTTTTTGTAATTGTGAAACACAGAGGTTACTGGCTGTTTTCTACATCTCTTCCCTAAAACTAGAGTCTTGGGATGACTAACTGGGGGTTAGAGTTTAATCTGAATAAAAATAAATCATGCAAATCGGGAGGAGGTAAAAAAAAAAATCAGTCAATAATGCAAAACTGCATCTGACGCATTTTTTTCCTGCCCTTGATAATACTAAATGAGAGACAAATGTGTATTCCTTCTGTTCAAATAAGTCTTAATTTAGAGTGTGAGGGGAAGAAAGGGTCCCAGGCAGAGAGAACAGCATATAGGGAGGCTCTGATCATTCAGCCACCCCTTCATTCATTCACAAAGTTTATTGAGTGCCTACTGTATACCAGATACTGGTCTAGGGACTGGGGATGCCCCATGAAAAAAGAGATAAAAATCCCTGCCCTCCTAACAGAGGGAAACAATCAACAGATGCTGCACATGAATATATTGTATAGTCTTGTTAGAAGCTAATAAATATTAAATAAGAAAAATATATAGGAAAGGGGGATAAGTCATGCCAAGAGGGGCGTGCAGTTTTTAATAGGGGTCGATCGAGAGAGCGATGTTTGAGAAGAGACTCGGTGGTGGTGAAGGAAGCAGCCAGGTAGATATCTGAGGGAAAAGCATTCCAGGCAGAGGGAAGAGCCCATGCTAAGACCCTGAGGCAGGACCGGGCCTGGCTTTTGGAGGAACAGCGAGGAGGCCCACGCAGCTTGAGCAGAGTGAGTGAGGGGTAGAATAAGGAGGGATGAAGCGAGGGTGGTATCAGGGGCCCATCTACCAAAACTGGGAGCATCTAACAAACATGGGGCCAGGGCTCCCTGACAGCATGAGATGTGACTACGGGGGATGAGTCTGGCCCTGGCACCGTGGGAGCAGCAATGCCTTCCCGACCAAAAACGGGAAAGAAGTGTAATAAAATAAGGCATCAGTAGCCAAGAGAGATAAAATAGAGTCAGGAGGCTATTCTGGAAGCTGCTCTTAGGCAAGCTTCAGTTAGATATTGCTGTTTGCCATGGTTTGCCAACCCCCAACCAACATCACTCCTGTTGACTCTTAAGAACACCTAGGGCTTGAACTGAGACTCTATAAAGGTCTCATGCACTAGGTTTGCTTTCCTGGAACCTATCATTCCCAGAGGGTTCCTAGGTCAGATAATCTGGAAACCCACATGGGTCTAGCTTCTCCAGAATTATCAACTAATCACAGCCCCTTATCCTTTAGCGTGGACACCCCTTCTCAACATGAAGAAGTCAGAACAGCCCTATATATGGGGAGAAGGATCAAAGGAGAAGGAGGAGGTATAAAAGAGAAAACAGGATTTAACAAATGAACATAGCTACTGAATCACTAGTATTTCTTCTAGCCTCCAGTTTTGGAGCAGATAGAAGGAAAAACCTGAGATGGTGGAATGGTAGCCCAAGACAAACTCTGGAATCTGTTCTGTAGCTACTTGTTGGCGTGTGCTTTGAAAATGATTGCTTTTTCTTTCTTTGCTTGGTACATATGCTATATTTTACAAGTTTTAAAAACCGGGGCCAGTTTTTACTGCAAGGCACCCCACTGTCCTGCCATATCTCCCAGAGTCCCCTTGGGGTGCTTAGATGCTGTATTCAGGGGTCAGTTCTGGGCCTCCCAGAAAGATATGGTGCAAGACAGCTCCCCAGGCTGGACCTCTGGAAAGTCTGTTCACTGAAGAACCGAGAAGGGGCTGCAGGGCTTTTTCCTGGCGTAGAAGTGAATTGGGGAAGCTGCATCACAATCGCAATAGGCAGATCTCTGATGCACTGTCAGGGGGAAGGCAGATTAGCTGTGTGCTGCTGACCCACAGCAGGCAGTCACGAGCAAGGAGATTTGGACTTGATCTAAGGGTAACTGAAACCCAGAACTGCCCGGCCACGAGTGCTAAGGAGCTTCCTGCACGTTGTCAATTCTCAGACCAATAGCAATAGCGGCAGCTGCAATTAAATGAGCATTGTCTATGTCCCAGCCACTGGGCGAAGGGGCTCGTGTGCATTTTGATTGGCTCATTCGACCGTCCAAAGAGTCCCACTAGGAGCCAGGGCTCCTTTTCTGCAGGCAATACACTGAGCTCGGAGAGAAGTCCTTGCTCAAAGTGGATGCGGCTGATTTGCCCGCATGCTGTCAGATACACGGCCCACCCCCTCCTTTGCTTTGCTGGAATCGAAGGGAACTACATTTCCCAGGTCCCTCTGCACACCGGCTTCCTGGCAGGTTCAGCCAATGAAAGGCTCTGGGGGACAATAGAGGGTGGGAGGAGGGGAGAAGTCGGGTCTCCTGGAGGCAGCTCCTATTCTCGCCCCTGGGTATCTATAACACCACTTTTTAAAATTTCCCTCCAACCTATGGAGATGGTAGCAGCTTCCTTCTTGGCTACTCTCTGAGTTGCTCCACCAACCTCCATCTGCCTTCTCAGCTCCACGTAACCAACTCCCTGAATTAAATTCTCTCAGTTTTAAAGACTTAGGATGATTTCTGCTGTTCCGACTGGGAGAACCAGTCATTTGAAACATCGTTAGAGGCTCATCTGCTCCATTCAATTCTGATTATCTGGAGTTAGGGCAGACTCCCCATGTCAAGGGTAATTCTCTACAAAATTACCTTCCAGGCATCAGTCGCACATTTGGGAGTCCAGGCCACCCATACTTCTGGCCAACTAGCTACAAATTCTGGGGTTCCAAATGCCCACCGGTTCGATATTTCACTAGAAATGACTCATAGAACTGACTGGAAGTGCTGGATTTTGAGATCTTAGCTCAATTATAATAAAAAGATACAAATGAAAAGAAACTCCCCCCCCCACACACACACAAAAAGGACAGAGATGCAAATAGGAAGAATGGGGAGGGTCTCAAATGCATGTGTCCATGTTCTTCCCAGATGGAGTCAGAGCATGTCACCCTCTGTGCCGGTCTGAATCTGTGGTGGACCCCAGAAAAGCCATACCCTTTGATCCTCATTCAGTATTGCTGGGTGGGAGCATTGTGATTGTTTCCATGGAGATGTGACCCATCCAATTGTGGGTGGTAACTTTTGATTAGATGATTTCCATGGAGGTGTGTCTCCACCCACTGGAGGTAGAGTTGCTTACTGGAATCCTTTAAAGGAGGAAACATTTTGGAGAGAGTCCCTTTTTTTGGTAGAGCCACGAGAAAGCCAGTAGACGCCGCCTCGTTCGCCATGTGCCCTTCCAGCTGAGAGAGAAACGTTGTACATCATCGGTCTTCTTGAACCAAGGTATCTTTTCCCAGATGCCTTAAATTGGACATGTCTATAGACTTGTTTTAATTGGGACATTTTCTCGGCTTTAGAACTGTAAACTAGCAACACATTAAATTCCCCTTGTTAAAAGCCATTCCGTTTCTGGTATGTTGCATTCCGGCAGTTAGCAAACCAGAACACCCTCCCAGCACAGAGATGGATCTTCTTATTTGTGGAAACTCCCTCCAGCTTTGAGTTTACCAAGTTTACATGGCATTTCATTGCACAGGCAGATTGGAGGAATCCACATCCATGTGGTTGAACTCAAACTCCATCCCCCAACTCTCCTTCCCTCCCAGGGGTCAGGAAAGTGGGCTGATGTGGGTTATATGGGACAGTATGATGTAGCTTAAAGCCCCCACCCCCTAACCACTTGACAGGTCTCCCTGGTTTGGCCAGCCCCCACCCTAAGGCATTAGGAATGTTAAGACATTCTTATCACAGGGAATTCCAAAGATTCAGAGGGTGCTTCCCCAGGCACTGGGAACAAAGGCCAGCTACGTTTTTCAGTACACTACCCTTCTCCAAAACGAGTCACATGACTCCCGGGATGAGCCCGGACCCAGCGTCATAGGATTGAGAAAGCCTTCTTGACCAAAAGGGGGAAGAGAGGAATGAGACAAAATAAAGTGTCAGTGGCTGAGAGATTTCAAACAGAGTCGAGAGGTTATCCTGGAGGCTATTCGTATGCATTATATAAATATCCCTTTCTTGTTTATGGTGCATTGGAGTTGCTGGAGGGAAGCAGCTGAAACTGTTGAGTTTTGTTCTGGTAGCCGTGTTTCTTGAAGGAGAGTGTATAACTACAGAGCTTTTACAATGTGACCGTGTGATTGTGAAAACCTTGTGGCTGATGCTCCTTTTATGTGGGGTATGGACAGATGATTAAAAAAAATAAGGACAAAAATAAACAAATAATGGAGGGGGTAAGGGGTAAAAAAAAGTTGGGGTAGTTTGCAATACTAGTGGTCAAGGGGGGGGTAAGGGCTAAGGGATGTATGGGTTTTTTCTTTTTCTTTTTATTTATTTTTCTTGAGGGACACAAAGTTTCTAACAATGATCATGGTGATAAAATACACAACTATGTGGCGATATTGTGAGCCATTGATGGTATACTATGGTTGAACTGTATGGTGCAAGAAGATATCTCAGTAAAAATGTATTTTTTAAAAAAACCGAGTCACCATGCTGTGAGGAAAGCCCAAGCTGCACAGAGAAGCCAAGTATAAATGCTCCATTCGGAACACAACCTTGGGCCATCCGATATGTGAATGAAGAAGATTGCGGATGAGTCCAGCCTCCGAAGAGTCAAGATTTTTCTGGATTGTGGATCCAACAAGTCATCATCACTGTACCTTGTTTGAATTCCTGACTGTTTTAGGAGAATCATAAAACAGCTGTTGTTTGATGTCACTAAGTTCTGGGAAGGTTTTTGTTTGGTTGGTTGTTTTTTTTTTTTTTTCAGCAGTAAATAGCCTAAACCTAAGGGTACCTACTTCATAGGTTTGTTATGAAAATTAAATGAGTTTATAAGTGTAAAATAATTAGAACAGCATCTGCACCTAACAAGTACCTAATAAATGTGACCTGTCATTCTCGTTGGTGGTTGCTATTCATTATACTCTCTGAATCCTTCTTCCCTCCACGTCATTAATACTGCTCTTTTCAAAACGCCGAGACTCCCATATTGAAACACTTCCGCTTTTGGCCTCTCGACACACCTTCTTGGTTTTCCTCCTAACTCATTGGAGTCACCACTTCAGACTTCTTTACTGCCTCTTCCTCCTCTTCTCTCTCTCTCTCCTCCCTCCTCAAATAGTCTCATCCAATTCCACAGCTTGATCAATTACTTTTAGGTACTGCTTGAAGAGCTTTATAATGGCACAACGATGAACTCATTTAATTCTTATGTTAGCCCTATAAAGTAGGGACTAGCCTCATCCCCATGTGAAAGATGGAGAAACCAAGTCACAGATAGGTGCATTAGCATGCTCACGATCCCACCGCTGAGGGGAGCACAGATAGTTCAGTGGTTGAATTCTCGCCTGCTGTGCAGGAGACCCAGGTTCGATTCCCAGCCCATGCACCTCATACACACAAAAATGCACAAGTGGTGCCATGATAATGTGATATTCACATGGAAAAAGAATGAAATGTGACCCCCACGGCACAGCATACAAAGAAAAGGTCCCACAGCTGGGATTGGAACCCAGACCCACCTCCCTACCCCCAGGCAACTGAACTCTGTGCCCCTAAAGCAGGATTTCTCAGCCTCTACACCACGGAGATGGGATAGGGGTGGGAGCTATCCTGTGCATTGCAGGATGTTGTGCAGCATCCCTGCCCTCTACCCACTAGATGCCAGTAACACCTTCACACTCCCCCACTCCAGCTCCCCCTTGTGACTCTCCTGGGAAGACAGCGTCACCCTTGATTGAGACCCACTGTGCTAACCATTGTGCTGCACTGCCTTCAATCAGAACAACCCAAAATCTGTTCCTCCCCCAGTCTACTCATCACAGCAAATGACACCCTCATTCATGCCACTCCCTAAGCTAGAAATATAAAGGTCACTTTGCCTCCTCTTTTCATTAGCACCTCAGCAAGACCTATCAATACTATCCCCAATCTATGAGCTGGGTCCCACCCCCCCACCCCCCAAATCCTAGTCCAGGCCGCCTCGAATGCCTTCATCAACCTCTTCCTTGGTCCCCTCACTGCCATCCCTGTTACCGTTGCAGAAGGGTCCCTTCATCCCAGGCCAGACCTCCCACCACTTTCCCATCACTCACTCACCTCCCTCTAACCACCTTCAGCTTCATTCAGAACCTGCCCACCGCAGGCCCTTTGCCCAGCCGTAGGTAGCTTCTCATCCTTCAGCTCTCAGCTCTCCATGACCATCCTCCAGAAAGCATCTGGTTTGCTTCATCTACAGCATGGATAGTTCAGTGGAAGAATTCTCACCCACAATGCGCGAGACCCAGGTTCGATTCCCAGCCCATGCACTCAAAAAAAAAAAATTCAACAAATGGTGCTGATGTTTCATTTCACAATGCCAAATATCTTTGGCAAATAATTTCAACTGTCTGTGATGGGTTGGATGGTGGACCTCCCAAAAATATGTCTATGTCTAATCCCTGGGAACTGTGAATGTGACCTATTTAGAAAAATAAGGAGAGGAAATTGTCCTGGGTTATCTGCGTGGGGCCTAAATTTGATGACATATCCTGAGACCCACAGACAACGAGGCGACGCACGAAGGTGCTGAGATTGGAGAGATGCAGCCACAAGCCAGGGAACTCCTGGAGCCAGTAGACGCAAAGAAGCACTTCTCTCTCCTACGGCCTTGGGGGGCCGCAGCCCTGCCGACATCTTGTTTTGGACTTCTAGCTCCAGAATCGTGAGAAAACAAATTTCTGTCATTTTAAGCCACTATGCTTGCGGCAATTTGTTACAGAAGCCACAGGAAACTTATTCTCTACCCATCTCCCCCTCAAAGCTGTGATCTCAGGTTATGTCTGCTGCATTCTTTCCTGTAACTCCAGCAACGGGGCCCGTCACTAATAAGAAAATAAATGAACATTCTGACTCAGAGAGGCTCTCGATCCCTTCTTCGCCATCCCGAGCCGGCGATCCTTCAGCTCTCTTTGGATCTCCCTGAGATAGTGTGTTCTATCCCCCGCTATAGAATAGCGGGCAGTCCCCCCAGGGAACACTCTGCCATGTCCAGAGACATGCCTTTGTCACAACTGGGTATGGGAGTTCTTCTTGGAGTCTAATGGGTAGAAGCAGGTTTGCTACTAAACCTACAATGCACAGGACAGTCTCATCACACACACACACAGCAGAGGATCTCCCAGTCCCAAATGTCAGTAACGCTGAGGTTGAGAAACGCTGGCCTAGATTTAGTATCTAATGCCAATAACAACATCCATCCCTTACATCTATTCTTCCTTTCCCCAGCAAGAGTCCCTCCGTTTCTCCCATGGAACGAGCCCTGCCCCATTGCCAGTTTTCCTCCTTTGGGTGCAGCCAACTTGGCCCCCAGCTCACGGAAGGGGCATGAGCCCTAAGCCTGGGCAGTCAGAGCATTGCTTTCTCCTAGCCACAGTGATTGGCTCAGGAGTAATGCGTGACCTCCTGTACTTGCTGGATTGAGGTGTCAACTTGTCCAAGTGATGCTGCCCAGTTGTTCTGCTGCTGTGGATTAAATCATCGTCATGTGAATTTCACCGATGGCTGATTCGATCTGCGGTTGGTTAGGGGGAATGCCTTCTGCAGTGAGTGAGGCTCAAAAGAGGAGTCAGAAGAGAGGAGCTCGGTGTAGTCAGACACGGATGTTTGGCGATACAGAAAGGACATGCCTGGGGAAAGCTGTTGGAACCCCCAAGCCAGGAGAGAAGGTCAGCAGACATTGCCATGTGCCTTTTCCTGTGACAGAGAAATTCAGCTGAAAGCTAGCTGCCTTTTCTCCAAGAAACTGTGAATTTGTAACTAAATCAATCTCCTTATTAAAAGCCAATCCAGAGGGCAGGCCATGGTGGCTCAACAGGCAGAATTCTCGCCTGCCATGCTGGAAACCCGAGTTTGATTCCTGGTGCCTGCCCGTGCCAAAAAAAAAAAAAAAAGCCAATCCATCTCTGTTGTGTTGCATTCCAGCAAACTAAAACACCCCCCTCAAAAAAGATAGCCCTAGGATGTTGGCTTGATTGCCCCCAAAAATCAACCCTCACACTTTCCACTGAATTCAGAGCTGTGGAAATATCAATTGGGAATGCCTAAGGATCTTTGTTTGCTTCCGTGAAGGGAAAGAATGACTGAGAATGGAAGAAAACACCAATAAAAAATAAGGAGTTAAGAGATGGAGAGAATGGGTCCTGAGGTAGCAGCTGAGCCCCTGGAGCTAGCCATATCTGAAAGTATATCCTCCTGAACGTTTCAGATATGCCAACTAACAAACATTATTTTTGACTAAGCCAGTATCAGTTGGGTTTTCTATCATAAGATCCAAGCCTCTTGGTTGAAACTTCTGCAGACTGAGCTCAGAATTTCCCCAAACCTCAAGCATCTCCAGCTGCACACCCCTAATTTCTTCTACCGTTCCCCAAATGTCTAGCTTGCTAGCTGCCAGAATGCAACACACCAGACATGGATTGGCTTTTAATAAAAGGGGATTTATTTTGTTAGTTCTTCAGAGAAAAGGCAGCTAACTTTCAACTGAGGTTCTTTCTTACGTGGGAAGGTACAGGATGGTCTCTGCTGGCCTTCTCTCCAAGCCTCTGTGTTCCAACAACTTTCCCTGGGGTGCTTCCTTTCTGCATCTCCAAAGGCCTGGGCTGAGCTGCAAGTGCTGAGATGAGGTATGCTGAGCTGCTTTTGCTGTGTTAAGTTGAGCTCTGTCATTTAAGCACCAGCCGATTAACTCAAACGTCATTCATTGCAGCAGGCACGCCTCCTAGCCTACTGCAGATGTAATCAGCAACAGATGAGGTTCATGTACCATTGGCTCATGTCCACAGCAACAAAACTAGGCACGTTCACCTGGCCAAGTTGACAACTGAATCTGACTACCACATGTCCACCCCTTGTCAACTTGGCAACTACAGGCATCACCTTAAACAATATTAAGGTGCAAAAAATTCTCTTCTGGTTGTGGACCTGTAAATCTCAAAACAAGTTATCTGATGCCAGTATGCAAAGGAGGACAGTCACAGGATTGGAGAAACCAGAAGGAAAACCTGCAGGGCAAACACCATTGGATTTCAAAGTCTGAAAGTCATTTATCCTTTGGCTTTAGAAAGTGGCAGCCCCACCCTTTCCAAGGGCCTGTGCAGTGGCCCACCTCTTCCCAAATCAACCTCGGGGAACATAGAGGAGACCACCTCTTTTCCGGCTCCACTCTCTCCAGGCATCAGGGCCACGCCTGGGCTCTCTGCCATTTCCGGGGCACACTCTCAACCCCTCCATGTGGTGGCAGCCGGGCTCTCCCCAATCCCCCAAGGAGCATGCTGTACCTTCTCCAAGGCCTGAGGCTGCATGACTCTTCCACTGCAACAAGGTGGGAGACTCATCCTCACCCTCTCCATGTATGTGGGTGGGTCCACTCTCCTGGCCGAGGTTTCTTGGCTTCATACCCCAGCTTCCATGGTTCTCACTCTGCAAACTCCAATTTGTCCCTCTTGTGTCCCGTTTGTCCAGACTGGCAGTGGTTCTGTTTACACCAACAGTCTCCTCAAGCACTCCAGGACTTCTCCATCATTCTCTTCACAGTTCCTCCAAAATCTTCCCCTTAGCCATCCAAAAAAGCCCGTTCCAACATATCTGGTATTTGCCAACTGCAGCAGCACCCCACTCTCCGGTACCAAATTTGTTCGAGTTTCTGTGTTTCTTCCAGAAAGGAATGACCCAGGGGAAAGTTGTTGGAACCCAGAGGCCTGGAGAGGAGGCCAGCAGAGATTACCCTGAGCTTCCCACGTAAGAAAGAACTTCAGATGAAAGTTAACTGCCTTTCCTCTGAAGAACTAATGAAATAAATCCCCTTTTATTAAAAGCCAATTCGTCTCTGTAGTGTTGCATTCTGGCAGCTAGCAAACTAGAACACCAAGGGATCTGTCTCCTAAGTTCTTCCTCAAAGCCCAGGGCTCAGAACACCTTCCCTGATCTCAAAGGAAGACAATCCATCTCTACAATGTGAAGAGATCTCTAAAGGCCAGCTATGTCTAGCCAACACACCCTCAGTCCTGCCCCCTTTGCTTTCTGGTAGCAGTAGCACCTGGACGGGAGATAAACAGAACTTCTTTCAGCCCCTCAAATATGCCCTGACCTTCCAACACTCAGTTGGCATGTCACCTCCTCCCTGATTGCTCCCTGATGTCAGCCTTCCCTGATTGCTTCTTGGTTCCCTCCTCCCTCTTCCCACAATATCCTGGGCTCGACCCCTTCATTACTGAATGTGTTATACAGTGATGTAATTGTCTTTTTCCTCATCTGTTTCACTGAGCTGCATGAGGGCCTGTGTCCCATTCATCATGGAATAGCCATCACCTTGCATGTGACCTGGTACCTAGAGATGCCTATGAAGTGGGTGATATCATCCTCACCATCATCATCACCTTCATCCACCATCATCTCTATTTTACAATGAGAAAACTACATGTGAGAAGCCTAGACACTTGCCCAAAATCACATAACTAGGAACTACAGAAACAGGATGAAGCTCAGGCAATCTGTAAGCCATCACTGCTAATCTGCTGCCACTATCCCATAATGAGCGCTCAACCAATGCCATTAAATTCAGGGACAAGCAAAGTTTTTCTGTCAAGAACTAGAGAGTAAACATTTTCAGCCTAGCAGGTTATACTGCCTCTTTTGCAACTATTTCACTCCGCTTTTGTGGCAGGAAAGCAACCATGTATCACATGTAGACAACAGGGCATGGCCGTGTTCCAGTAAAAGTTTATTAACAAAAAGAGGCAACCAGACCACACATAGTAGTTTCCCGACCCCTGTGTTAAATGTATGGATGAATACTTAAGTATGTACTGAGCACCTACTATGTGCAAGGCACTGGAGACACAGCTATGGACAGAGACAAAAATTCCCACCCTGACATTCCAGTGGGGGAAGTAGGCATTAAAGTAAATATATAAAAGCTATTATAGGTCAGAGGGCAGTGTGTGCTACAGAGAAAAACAAAGCAAAGCAGAGAGTGGGAAGCATGATGGGGTGCAGTTTTACATATGGAAACCAGAGAAGAGCTGCCTGATAAAAGACCTGAAGGAGGTAAGAAAACAATCCTGATGCATATATGGGAGGAGAAGGATCCATGGGGAGAGACAGTAAGTGCAAAGGCCCTGAGGCTGGACTGTGCCAGGTGAGTTCTAGGAACAGTGAGGAGGCTGGTGTGGCTACAGTAGAGTGAATGAGGTGGGGAGAGGGAGGAGATAAGGGCAGGGAGGGGGGCCAGATGCATGAGTCTGTGAGACAGCAGAGTAAAGTAAGTCTTCTTCTCCATGGGCAATGAGGAGCAAGAGAGCATCTTCTGAAAAAGCCCTGGAGGAAGCTTGGAAAGGAACATTTCTAGCAGAAATGTTCAGAACAGAAGGGGATGGAAAGGAAGGCACAGCATCAAATATTGACCTCCCAGACTTCCATCTCTGTTAGCTCTTCCTCATTGGTAGGCATGTCGAGGTGAGGTATTCCACCCAACCCTAACCGGCTTAGCTGAGATCTGCTCCCACCAGCCCTCCCCGTCCTAAGTGAATCTCTCCCTATATCCTTGATCCTGGCCCTCCATGTCCCAAGGACATTTTCCTCCAAGCCAGCTCCCTTCAGACCTGGCATTGGGTCCTGAAGTTCTGCGTTACTGACTGTTCTAAGTTCATCCTATCTGTTCCCTTTGCCAGCCCGTGGGTCTTTGTAAAGCAGAGCCATACCTCCATTCCCTGGTCCACCCAAACCAGGCTGTGATGTGAGCAAGAAGTACTCTCCTTGTCATTGAAGTGATGCTGTTTGTTACAGCAACTGACATCACACACCCTGACTGATACCATGTCTTACAGGCAACTCAGACTCCATGAAATCAGACGCACAAGCCCAATAACTCCTGTTCATTTATGACTTGCTCTATGTAATCAACACGATAGAAACTTAGCTTGTCATGTTTAAATCTCACGCAACACTGAAACTGCTATCGACAACCCCGTTTTACAGATAAGACACCAGGGCTCAGATAAGTTAAGTAATTTTTTTTTCTCCAAGATCACAAATCTAATAAGTACCCGACTCAAAATTCCAATGAACCTAATAGATAAAGAACTCCTAAAAGTCTATACAGACAAAGTCAACAATCCTAGAAGGAGGAAAAAAAACAGTGGACAAATGATCCGAACAGTTATTACTTCACAGAGAGAAAATCAAAATAGCTGACAAGCATAAAGAGGCTCAACCTCACTCAGAGTAAGATAAATGTAAATGAAGCCACCAGGAGCTCCATCCATCACCCATCCAGTTTGCAAATCTCCAAAGGTTTGACAACCCAACAGTCTGCTGGAAGCAGTGGAGAAACAAATGCTTCCCTGCATTGCTGGCTAAAGCATAATTGGAAAATCCATATGGGAATGTTCCCCAAAGGAGAACAATTGGCAATCTATCCAAAATCTATCTATAAGAAATATATCAATTGATCAAAATCACAAATGCACATCCACTTTGACCCAGCAATCCTATTTCTGAGATTTTCTTCTATGCACATACATGCTCATGTGCAAAAGAGTGATAATAAATATGATACCAATTGCCACACTTGCATGTAGCCAGGCACTATTCTAGGTTCTTTATTTTCATTAATTTGCCCTTCACCACATTAGTTTAAGATAGGAGTTTATGATTCCCGTTTTACAGATTAGGAAATTGTAAAAGCACAGAGAGGTTAAGTAATATATACAAGGTCACACAGTGGGGAGCCAAAAAAATATTTATGGACAAGGCGATTGCTTACAGAAAGCTTGTCATAACAAAAGCCTGGAGCACCCAAGGGTCTATCAGTAGAGGAGTGATAAACTAAATGATGGTCCAGTACACAATGGAACCAAGAAGGCAGTTTAGAATAATTATCGAGAGTGTGGACTCTGGGACCAAGCTACCTGTGTTCAAATCCCGACCCTTCCACTTAGGAGCTGGGTCACCTGGGGCAAGTTACTTAAGTTCTCTGTGTCTCAATTATAGGATCAACTTCATAGGTCATAATGGGGTTAAATGAACTGACATATAGAAAGCATTTAGACCAGTGATCAGTACATTTTTCTATATAAAGGTCCAGATAATAAATACGTTCAACGTCTCAGGCAGGTCAATCTCTGTAGCAACTACTCAATTCTGCAGATACCACAAAAACAGCCAAGGAAAATACATAAATGAATGGGCCTGTCTGTTTGCCAATAAAACCTTATTTACAGAAACAGACAGCAGCTGTATTTGACCCTCTGGCTATTAGTTTAACAAACCTCGGTTTAGACTAAGGCCTGGGACGTGGCACAATATAAATGCTTGCTAAATAAATGGAGTATCATGCAGCTATTTTTAAAAAAAAAAAGAAAGAGAGAGGAAAAAAAAATAAGGATGGAATCTATGTACAGGTTTGGAAAGATTCCCAATACGGTTATTAAGTGAGAATGCTGGAGTAGTGTGTGCCAGCGTCTGTGTTAAGGAAAGGTGGTGTGAAAAAGGACCTATATTCCTCTTTGCTTGTGTTTGCATAAAAGAAATTCTGGAAAGATAGATGGTGAACTTTAAAAGAAAAAAGCGGGGGCTAGCTATCTTTGGGGGGAGGTGGAAACTGGGTAGTTGAGGGATGGGATTAGGACTTAAATTTTTCTGTGGACACCTTTTTATATGTTTTTGTAATCGAGTCACAACGGATAAACATTGCAAAGACTCCACTTGGTTCTCTGATCCCCAGCCCAGGGTTTCCCACCCCAGCACGATTGAAATCTGGTATTGATTCATTCTCGGTGTGGTGGGAAGAGGGGGCATCTTGTGCATTGTAGGATGGCCTCCACCCACCAGACGCCAGGAGCACATCTCTCACTCCCCCCCACCCCAGTCCCCGTGTGACAACAAAAATGTCTCCAGACATTGTCAAGTGCCCCCTGGGGGGGGGCAGAATCACCGCAGCCGAGAACTACTTCCCTAGCACTAACTCCAATCTGCTGTGTATGCCACCCAACCTCCTGAAACCCACATCCTTCCTAAAAAGGCATTTTATAAGAGTTTATAAGGTGGCAGGCACTTGTGCTAAGCAGTATCGAAACAACACAACAGCCCTCCAAAGGGGCCTCTTACATCCATGGTTCACAGATGGGGAAACTGAGGCTCAGAGGGGTGAAGTTAGGAAGTGGGATTGCCCTATCCAAGCCAAAGCCTCACCCCATCCCATTCGACCCCCATTTCTCTAGCTATCCCACCTTCTCTCTTCTCTACCTCTGCCTCTGGTACCAATTCACTGGGACTGAGAACCCCAGCGCCGTTCCCTGCCCCACACCTAATCAGCCCCCACGTCCTAGCAAATGGTTCCCACAATGACTCTCACGTCATCCCTTCCTCTCCACCCTCATGGCCAGCTCTGAAGCCCAGTGTTTGGACTCCCAGACGGCCCTGGAGGGGAGCTGGGCATTTGAGCATTTGCTGGATGTTATCCTCTTTGCAAGGCCGCTCTCAGAGGGGCAGAGAGCTGCTCCTACCTCAGGGCCTTTGCAGCTACAGTCTCTCCTGCCAGCAGCACTTTCTCCAGATCCCCAAGGCTCATTCCCTGACTTTCCCTGGGTTTCTACTCAAATGTCACCTTATCAATCAGCAAAGCCTCCCTGGCACACCTGTTCAAAATGCTATCCACACACACACTTTCCAGATCCCCTTTCCTGCTGCGTTTTCTCCAAAGCATGTACTACCTCCTGACATTTTGTACATCATATTACCCAGCACCGAGCTCCCCTGCTACAATACAGGTGCCTTGACAGCAGGGCCAGGATGTGTCTTGGTCACACTGCCCTTCGCACCAAGAACAAGGCATGGCACATGTTAGATATGAATGAATGAAGTCCCAGGGAAAGTATGTATGAATGAATGAATATGCTCCTCCCACCCTGGGAGCAACTGAGCTTCCAGGAGAGCTTCTATGAAGATGGAACAAGAGAAACTGGAAGTGTTCTAATTCCGGCCTCCACTCTTGGCCCCTACACATCCAATGGGCGATTCTTGGCACAGCTTAGCTGTAGCTCACAGAAGTCATTCCTGTGGCCCCTCCCTTCTGGCTGATTGTGACAATCTTTTAGTTCCTTCATACATCCCCATTGTGGACACAGCATAAGACTAAGCTTCAAAGGGAGAGAAAAATGGGCAGGGCCAGGAAGGCACAGAGCTCCCAAATGGAAAGGGTTGATATACATCTCTGCCTAGCCTGGAACCTGACAAAGCTAGCCTCAGGAAATCAGAACAATGAGGAACCTCCTATGTATATGTCAAAACCCAGCAAAAATGTTCCCTCTTGCATAAAGGTTGACTCTCCCCAGCAATGGCCTGCCCATACCCAGGGGTTCCTCTCTCTGCCCCAGTCTTGACCAGGCAGGTTCTGCCTCCCCCAGCCTGGGAGCACCTCTCGGGAGTACAGCTGCTTCCCTGTACTGATGCACCCTTGCCGTCTGTCAGAGAAAAAGCTTTAGGCAAGACATACACAAGGGTGGAAGTTCATCCTTAAGTCTACCCGCTCTCCTTTTAGCAGCTGCTGTCTGTTGAAGCATCAGGGACCTGATTCTCTCTCATCTTCCAGCCCCTGCCCAGTCTGGAGCTGACAGATCCAACAACTACTTTCTCCTGCCAGAAGTTCCTGCAAATGTAGGGTGGCCTGGAATGGGGCTGTGGTCAGCAAGGCTGGCCAAGGGGCATAGGGGGAGATACTGGTCTCCCTGCCTCCTTACGGGAAGCAGCACCCAAGCCGAGGAGCGGGTAAGTCCTTGGGCGAGGGAACAAAAGAGAAGCCAAGAGCATACACCCACCTCTCCTGCTGAAGGCCCTGCCTTCTGGAAACCCCACCCCCACCCCAGACCCTCAGCAGATTAACTTTCTGGGCTGCAACTGCCCCTTCCCCTCATCATGATTGACATCTCGGGGGGCTTGGGTCAGCTGGCCCCCACCCATAGAAAGCCCTCCCCCACCAATCAGGGCTCCTGGGGATAAGGCCTGACCCCCAGGGCCGTGCCCCCTCAAACCCCCAGAACAGGCCTAGTCCACCAGCCCCCAGCCCCATCCTCTGTCCAGCCCAGCAGCTCCCACCACTTCCACCCTAGCACCCAGTACCAGAGACAGTACTGCAGAGAAAAGACCCAGCTGCACTACCTCCCCCACCCCACCACATTCAAATAGGGATTTGAATGTATTTCCTGAGCCGGGGGCGGCCACAGTCCGATCCACCTCCCCCTGCAGAGATCCCTGCAGAGAAAGAGCGGCTATTTCTAGGCCCCCAAGCCCCAGGGGCTCACTCTCAGGGCCCAGGCTCAGGCCCTGCCTCAATGTCCCCCCTAAATGGATGGACAGACACAAGGAGGAAGCCCAGAATGTGGGGGCTGCAGCCCCAACCCCACCCCACGCTGCCCCAGGCCCAAGCAGGAAGCTAAGGGGAAGGATGATGCGAGGGGAAGGAAGGGGCCCAGGAGGAGGAGACACATGTGCAGGAAGAAGGCGTTGGAGGCCCCTCCCCCAAAGCCTGAATCTTGTGTGTAGTGGGGGGAGGGTGGGGGGACATAGGAATCAAAAAGCTTGGGCAAACTGTGGGCCACCCAGGGGGTCTCCAGGAGCCCTCAGGACCCTCAGGGGATCCTATCTGGGGGTTGAACCCCACTAGAGTTGGCCCAAGGCTTGGGAGCATTAACCCCTGGTTTGCCAGTCTAGATGTGTGCTAACTCAGAGCCAACGTAGGGGTTTAGGGTGAGCCACCCCAGGGCCCATTAACCCCAGGAGGGCCAGCCCAGAATCTCTGAGTGCCACCAGCCCCCATGTGGTCATCCAGACTCGGAAGCACCCCCAGGCTTGGGAGCATCCCCAATTCTTTGCCCAACCAGAGGCACAGGGCACAAACCCTGTTTGTGTGTGCCCGCCCAGAGGCACAGAGCCCTGCCAGCAGCTCACCTGGGACATCTGGGGGCGCAGGTTGACCTCGCGCAGGTTGATGGCATGGGGCAGCAGGTTGTTGAGCAGCTGGCAGAGCAGGACACCGTCCCGGAGCGCCTGGGCCAGCTCGCACACCTGAGCCCCCTCCCAGGTGACGCGGTGGCTGGGGGGCAGCACGCGGCATTGGATTAGCCAGTGGGTGCATTGTCGCCACAGCTCCATGGCTGCCCCTCCACGAGCCAGCCAGCACAGCCTCGCGGCCTCTACCACCCGCCTGCCGGGGAGCCACAGCTAGTCCTACCACTTCCTCTTCTCTGCCTGTAACTGTCACCCCCAAGGGGGGGTGAAGGAGGAGGAGCTGTGGGGGCAGGGAGGGGGGGAGCACCTGCGGCCCAGCCCGGCCCTGCCCCTTGCACATGGGATCCTCTCTTTTCCCATCCTTTCCCCAGCCCTTCCGCACCTGCCGGGCAAGACCAATTAGACGGGGGGGTCCACTGGCCCCCTCCACATCCAACGCATTGGCAAAAGGATCCATGCCACCTCTGAAGCAGGCCCAGAATCTGCCCACTTCTCACCACCTCTGCTGCCCCTACTCCGGTCCAGCCCCCAGCATCACCTCCCACCCAGGTCACCCTCATCCCCTTTCCCACCCCATCTCCCAGTCTGTCCTCCCTGCAGCGTGAGAGGGTGCCTGTGACCACCTGAGTCATGGGCCCTCCTCTGCCGACAGCCCTCCATGGCTCCCATCTAACCCAGGAGTAGAATCCCAACTCCTCCCAGCAGCTCCCCCAAGCCCTGTCCACCCTGCCCCATCCCCTCCCTGCCCTCCCTTCCTCCAATCGCCCCCTCCCCTCGTTCCCTCTGCTGTAGCTACATGGGCCTCCTTGCTGCTCCTCCAACCCGCCAGGCCTACCTCAGGACCTTTGCACCAGCTGTGTGGCCTCTGCCTTGGGCAACTTTACGCTAGCTCAATTCTTTTACCGCCTACAAGTTGTTATTCAAATGTCAACTCCCCTTGAGGTCTTCCCAAATCTCCCCATTTCAGATCTCAGCTCCTTTTCCTACCCCATCACACGCTAACCCGCTTTCCTACTTTAAATCCAGGTTACCATCTGCCAAGCCTGATATTTTATTAGATTTATTTCATTATTGTCCATTTCTGACATCAGAATGTTAACCCCATGAGAGCAGGAATTTGAGGCTCTTTTATTCACTGCTGGCATCCGTGGAATAAATGAATAGATGACTGAAGATTTTATTGGCTCTATCTCTGACATTTATCCCCAATCCATCCATTTGTCACCATTGTCATGGCAAAGCTAAGCCACCATCTCTCCTATAGACCGCAATGTCATCTTTCATTCATTCATTCACTTAACAAGCATTAACTGTCTTGATAGCTTTTATCACTAACTGAGATCATGTTCCTGCTCTCTCTGTCTTCACCCCACCCCCACCCGGCCGTACCCCTCCACTTCATACCGCCCCCCTCCCCAGATTTTCTTTTTTTTAAGTCTTTTAACCACTAGAGGGCACTAGACAACTTCGCTGGCCATGCCCCTACCCTCTGACCATACCAAGATCAGACGGGTGGGGAGATCAAGGCAAAGGTAGGCTGCTACCCCTGAGTCTGGAAACTCTTCCACACTGGCGGGGGGGTGGTTGGGGATGGGAAGTGGGGGGTGGGGAGCCCAGCCTGGAAATCCCCAGCTTTGCAATCCTACAGACACCAAAACCTTTCATCCCCGAGCATCCGTGGCTCTCCGCACCTCAACGCCCCCTTCTATAAAGTAGGTGAGAGTGATCTTCACTGCGCAGAAAATTCTCCCGGAGCTCGGAGATTAAGGGCTGGTAAGATGCAAACGAGGCAGTCGGGACAGCCCTCTAGGACTCCGGGTTGGAATCCCATCTCTACCACTCACAAAGCAGGGTCAACTTGGGCAAACGGCTTAGTCGCCCCTTGCCTCCGTTTCTGCCTCTGTATCGAGTGATAGAAATATTACTTGCCTCCTAAGGCACCTACGGAAATGAAATGCAATGGGATAGATCAAGCAAGCACAAAAGCCCTGGTATACAGCAAATGCTCAATAAATGCAAGCTGCGGCGACTTCTTTCAAGACTATTATTAGGCCTGAATAAACGTGGCTGGAGCTTCCCCTCTCGTGCCTCAGTCCCCACCGTCTCCCCCCCACACACACCTTTCTCATTCCTATCTCCAGGAATTAGGATGGGAACCCCCCCACACACATACACACACATTCTTCTCAACAAGAAAACCACCTGAATGCTTCTTCCCAGGCCCCCCCCAAAGTCCAGCCCAACTCCGTGTTGCTGCCACTGGGGGAGGCTGTCGTGCTTTCCCGCATCTCTCTCCGCAGAACCTGGCACCCAACTGGGGCTCTGTTCCCGGAAACCCCAGGGGGCGGTCTGGGGGCAGCGCGCTCCTCTTAGGTCACAGCGGGCGCCAGCCTCCTGCCAGGCGTGAGAGCAGGTCCGGGAGGCTCGGCCCCCCACCCGGAGCCCTGGAGGGCGGGAAGAGAGACACGCGCTCCCTCGTCCAGGGCGGGGGATGCTTAAGGCCAGCCTGGGTGGGCGCGAAGGAAGGGCCTGGGTTCCTGCGGCCGGGCTGCTAAATTCAAGCTGGTTCTACTTGCCAAAGATACAGAGGGGAGGGAGGGGCTAAGAGAGGCGCGCTGAGTGGGCGGGACCCCTGGTGGGAAAACCTAGCGGAGTTCCCCAAAGGGCGGGTCTAAGGGGAAGGGCGTGGGGTGCAGTTTTTTTAAAAAAAAAAGATTTTAAAGGCGGAGGAGAGGAAACCAGGGGCGGGGTGAGAGCCTGGAGGGGGCGGGGCCGTCGGGGGCGGGGCCAGGTGCCCGGGCGCGGATCCCGCCAGGTGTGGCCGGAGGAGGCGGGGCTTGACCGCGACCCGGAGCGAGCCGCCCGGAACCGCACAGCCTAAGGCTTCGGCCTCGTGGAAGCCCCGCGGGGTCCACTCCAGGTGAGGGGGAAGGGAGAGGCCTGGAAGACCCAGGACCAGAGAATTACTGGGGAGGGCAGTCCTCTTTTTCCGGGTGGGGGCTCGGAGGGAGGATCTGAGTCTGTCCACGCGCGTCCGTGGACGTAGAAGTGGTCGCCGAGGGCGTGAGTGGGTGCCCACGCGTGTTCGCGTACCTGAGAGTGCCCCTCTAAGTACCTTAATTGTGTACCAGGGAAAGCCGCCTTTTTTTTTTTTTTTTCCGTTCTTGCCTGACTGATATTTTTCTACCACAAATCTGTTAGTGCCTCTTCCCCACTTAAAAACCTTTCCATGGCTCCCATTCCCCTGAGATTAAAATGCCGGGTTGCCCACTTCGGGCGTGGTCTCGCCCTTCCCTGCCTTCTTTACCCTCCATTCTGCTCCTTGCTCATTCCATTCCAGCCACACTGATGATCTAAAATGGAAAAAGAGCTCTGGCCCTTTGCACTTGCTGTACCCCCACACCTGGGCTGCTGTTAGTGCAAATCTTTGCATCCCCTGCTTCCTCCTCTTTGTTGAGATTTCAGCCCCAATGCCACTTGTGGGAGAGGACTTCCTGATTTAACGTAGCCTTCCCCCTCCCTCTTTCTCTGTGGCATCCCCCCCCCCCCCCCCCCCCCCCCCCCGTTTTATCACTCTCATCGGTGACTCTTGGAAATTATCTTTTCCAGCCATTGTTTTCCTATTTGTCATCTGTCTTCCCCACCGGGAGGTGAGCTCAGGGAGGGCAGGACGTTTGTCTCACTGTCTCATCACTGCATCTCCAGGATCTAGAACAGAGCCTGGCACCCAGCAATTGTGTGACATAGTCAGTGTTTGCTCAGCGCTGAGTGGGGTCCCAGTCTGTTTCCGTCCATGTGGTCTGGACAGGTAGCTGCTGCCTGCATAAATGTGCACAGACACGTTGTCTAACATGGGGATAAACAGACACGTCCCTTCTTCCTTCCCTTACCCTAGCCCTTCTCCAGATTCTGCCCCTTCCTCTCTCCCCTGCCCAAATATCCAGAAATGATCCCTAAGGACTCAGAGGCAGGGGGATGACTTAGTTGGCCTTTGGCTGATCTGTGCCCACAGATCAAACCTCCCAGAGCCCTACTGGTGACACACCTCTGCCCCCACGGAAAGTTGGGAGCCTAAGACAGGGGCCAGGCCCTGCTCAGGTGACAAAACAGTAAGTACATAGGCACCCAGGAGACACACCTGGTGTTCAGGTATGCAGCAGGCTGAAGCCAGCTCCCTGCCTAGTTCCCCACCCCTAAAGCCACTGTGGGCTGGTGTGGGAACTTCCTGCCCCTTCCAGGCCCTCAGCTGGGCTGACTCAGTAGGCAAGAATCCAACAGACCTGCCAGACTGCGAAAAGCTTTGGGGCAAAAGGGTGGGGAGAGCAAGTTAAGGGGGAAGCAGACCCTATCTTTCTGCCCTTCCAGAGCCATTTTCTCCACTAAACACTTTGGAAATACAAGGCCTAAGGCCTGTGAGCTAATCAGGGCACTACCAAAATGTATGAGACCTAAATTTGATCATCAGAATAATGCAATGTACGGCTTCCAAATATAAGAAGAATCTGCAGGCACAAAATTGTGTTTTACAGACACTTTATTTCTACAAAGTGTGGCCTTCTAACGTGCTTAAAAATGGCATTACATTCGAAAAGCAAAGTATAGGTTAGATTTTCTCATATTCTAAGAACACCTGAGTGTGCACAGAGACTGCTGAGAAACCATGGATATTGATAAATTAGATCCCTGCTGCCTGGAATGTTCTTTTATCCAAAGAGCTGCCTAGCTCATTCCCTCCATATCTTTTCAGTCTTTTATCAATGACCTTCCCTGGCCATCCCACCTAAAATTTTAACTCCATGATCTGTCCCTGTTTTAGTTTTTCCATTTAGCATTTACCCCCCCCCCAATCTACTCCAGCCTCTTATTTATTTCATCATGGTTTCCCCCACTAAAATGTCTGCTCCACAAGGGCATAGATTCTTTTGTTGATACAGTAGGCACACCAGAAATATTGGTTAAGTGTCTACAGAAACACGGTATTATTTCACCTTCATTCATTTTCTCACCGCATAAAAATCACACCTCATTGGAAAGCAATACCTCCGTTACATCTTTTTACTTTCCAAGATCCCAAATGCATGCATGGACAGTTGCCAAGAAATTGCAGCCAGTTCTAAATTATGCAAATTCCTCTTAGCCGGGGTTAGAGGATATAGCTGCATTTTAGGATGTGGGCTGGGAGCTCTGAACCTGAGGATCATGGAAGGGCCAATCCTGGCACTCAGGAAGCTCAGGAAAAAGGAATTATTCCCATTTTACAGATGTGGAAGACAGAGACCTGTTGAAAACACAGAGCTTGACCCTAGCCCTCTCTGCACCCAGGAGCTCCATGCAGGTGCCACAGGATGGAGAAGACCTTGCCCACCAGCCCTGGTACCATGGCCCCCTGTCCCGCCAGGTATTCCCTCCTGCTGAGCCTCTCGCATCCTTCTCCTAGGGATTGGGGCCAAGGTCTTTTGAAAAGTATGACTGGAGGATTTGGCACTGTCTCTCCTTATACTTAAATTCTCACTTACTTTGGGGTGGTATTGCGGATGGTGGCTGAAATGGAAGAGGAGCCTAATGCCTCCCACCAAAAAAAAAAAAAAAAAAAAAAAACCATCCCCTGGCCCTGCCCATCTCTGCCTCCTGGGTCCCTTCTCCCTCCAGGCATTTCCCTGCCAGTCCAAGGGCTCCCACTGCCATCTCCAATTCAGGTATCACCTTCAGGAGTCTTGGGCATTCAATCAAACCATGAGAGGCAGTTATGTCTCAGTGGTTAAAAATCCCAGACCCTGGAGCCAGGCTTCTGAATTCAAATCTCAGCCCTAGAACTTACATTCTCTGTGACCTTCTCTCTGGACCTCAGTTTCTCTGCCTGTAAAATGGGGATAATAGTACCTACAGTCCAACCTTGCTTCGAGGATCACATGAGTTAATACCTTTTACACTTCAAGCAGTGCCTGGCACATGGTGAGAGTTACAGATGTGTCTGCTACATTTATTATTCAATCCCCAGCTCCCATGCCTCTCTCCTGGGTGTCCTGACACAGCCACCACTGCTGGCATGAGTGCCCAAAAATATGTACAAAGGGTGGGTTTAGGGAACACCGTCTGTTTGGAATGATCCAGCTAATGGCTTTTCCTTGAAGCCACATTTGCACCGCAAGTCCAGTGTATTTGTTCAGATTGGACTTGCAGAGGTCAGGGTCAGGCGAGCAGCTGTAACAAACATTCCCAAGGTCTCTCCTGCAAAACACATTAGCCATTTATGGCATCTTCAAATCAGGGTCCCAAGTGTTGGAGGAGGTGGGGAAGCAGAGCTCTGCTCCCGAAACCAGTCAGGACCTGAACCCTTTCCACCTATGACCCCGCCATCCCCTGGGACTTTCGGGCCCCCCGCTGAGGTTATCTGGTCAGCAGCTAAGGGGAAGACCCTCTGAGCCCTGCAGCAGGGTTTGCAGCCCCTCCTGTTTCCCACGGCAAAGCTGTTCACACCCCATTGGCCAGACTTCTACACATGACCCTAACTGCAAGGGAGCCTGGAGATGTAGCCTGGCTGAGTGCCCATGAGGAAAAGGGAAATGGATTGGTGAAAAACCACCCAGGCTCTGCCACGGAAGTTTAAGGGGTGGCTCTTCTTGGGTGGGGCCGGCAGGGCCACCAACAGATAGCTCTGACCCCTCCCCTTAACCTCCTGTCCCCTGCCCCCCACCCCCAGAAGGCTGAGGCTCTCCTTCAGCAAGACGGTGACTTCCTCGTTCGTGCCTCCGGGTCCCGTGGGGGCCGCTCCGTGCTCTCCTGCCGCTGGGGGGGCTCAGCCCTGCACTTCGAGGTGTTCCGTGTTGTCCTGCGCCCCCGGCCCGGCAGGCCCCCGGCCCTCTTTCAGCTGGAAGATGAGCGCTTTCCCAGCCTGCCCGCCCTGGTTCGCAGCTATGTGGCCGGCCGACGCCCACTGTCCCAGGCCACCGGGGCCGTGGCCTCGAGGCCCGTGTCCCGTCAGGGGCCTCTGCGACGCAGCTTTAGTGAGGACACCATCATTGACAGCCCGGCTCAGCTGGAGTGGCCCAGGTACCTGCAGCTTCCTCCACCTCCTCCAGAATCACCACCAGGGTTTTTCAACTGGATAATTCTTTATGGTGGGGGCTGTCCTTGCATTGTAAGATTTTATCAGCACCCTTGGCCCCTGTCTACTAGATGCAAGTAGACTCTACCCACTTCTCCCAGTTATGACAACCAGAAATGTCTCCAGACACTGCCAAGTGTTACCGGGGGTGGGGGGCGGGCAGGTGGACGGCGCAGACGCATGTGATCCGTTGGTCTAGAGAGACTAGGTGCAGGTTTTGGGGGGCATACCCTGTGTGTGTATGGGGGAGCTGCCTTGTTTTTCCTGGGACTGCAGTTCTCCCCCACCTCTGCCCCCCAGGACTAGGAAACGGAGTGACAGCCAGCCTGCAGGACTGGAGCACTTGGGAAAGCCCAAAGAGGACATCTCTGGACAAGGTGAGAGCCTACGGGGAGAACACACATATCAGAGCTTGAACCTGCCACTCACTGCTTGAGTGACCTCGGTCAGTGTTCCAACCTCTCAGAGCCTCACCTTTTCCTTCTGTAAAATGGGGACAGATAGGCTCTCGAAGTTGTCACGGCGAAGTGCCATCACGTGGGAACTTTGCTGATGCTTTAAGAGGCCTTGTGTTTAAAGTCATCCCAAGAAGCCCTGCAGGTCTTGGCCCTATCTGACCTCTCTAACCACAACTATTGCCACATCCCCTCCTTGCTCCAGTCACACAGCCTTCCTCTTGGTTGCTGGAACCTTCCAGCCTTGTTCATGCCGCAGAGCCTTTGCACGTGCTGTTCCCTCTGTTGGAAATCCTGTTCCCCTAGTCTTTTTTTGAATGCCTCCTTTCCACCCAACATCAGTGCAGCTGACCTTGGTCCAGCCTCTTAAAGGAGGACTTCCCCTCCATTGTCCTCATGTCTGTCTTGCCCCCCACCCCCATTCAACAGGAGACCTCAGGTACTGTACTAAGTGCTGAGATAAATCAATCAACAAGAAAGGCAAAGATCTCTGCCTAAGTGGAGGCAACATTCTGATAGAGGAAAATAGTCCATAAATACAAAAATAAGTTATGTATACTATGCTGTAAAAATTAAAAATAAGTCAGAGTAAAGAAGATGTGGCATACAGGGGTGGGGGCAGGTATTACAATTTTAAATAGAGTGGTCAGAAAGGGCCCCACTGTGAAAGGTTTGAAGGAGCTGAGAGAGCAAACCTTAAGGATAACCAGGGGTGAAAGTGTCTGGGCAGGAGGGACAGCCCTGTGCAAAGGCCCTGAGGCCAGAACAAGTGATTAAACTGTTTACTCAACCAAAAGGAGGCCAAGTGTAGCTGAAGCAGGGGGAGCAAGGGGAAAGTCAGGGTGTTGTCCCAGAGCTCAGATTGCGAGTGTCGTGGCCCTTACTCAGTGAGCTGGGAACAGTTGGAAGGTTTTCACCGCCCCCCAGAAGTAAGCCTAACATGGAACAAATGCTCGGTAAATATAAAGGGTCTCGAAAGGATTGGTGACATTTTAAGCTCTAATAACTCCAGTTATAAATAGGCCACAAACTTAACAAAAAAAAGACATCCTCTGAAAGTTTAATAAGTTCAAATTCTTAGACACATGTAATTTTGTGAATTTTGATTAAGGGATTTTATGTATGTGTATATGTATATATTTTTATTAGAAAAGTTATAGGTTTACAGGATAATCATACAGAGAATACAGAGTTCCCATAAACCCCTTTGCATTATCAATAACTTGCATTAGTGCAGGACCTTTGCTATCACTGATGAAAGCATATTATTATAATTGTACTATTAACTGTAGTTCGTGGTTTATATTAGGGTTGTTTGTGTTGTACAGTCCTATGCTGTGGTTGTTTTAAATTGTTATTCTAGTAACATGTACAACCTAAAATTTCCCTTTTCAACCACAGTCAAATATATAATTCAGTGCTGTTAATTACATTCACGATGTCGGGCTACCATCACCACCAGCCATTACCAAAACTCTTCCATCACCCCAAATAGAAAGACTGTCCAATTTAAGCATTAACTCCTGATTCCCTACCCCTGCCTGAGCCTCTGGTGCCCTATATTCTAGTTTATGACTCAATGAATTTGCTTTGAATTATGCCTTTTTAAAATTTTAATTTTGTCATGTCACCGTTTGCCATCTTCAGTCAGAGGGTCACAAAGGTATTATTCAAAATCCATACCAAGTGTCAAAGAAGGTTAGATCGTTTACAAACCATTTGTAAGTGTGTAGTGTTTCTTCTGGCAGAGTTGTTGGAACTCAGAGTTGCACCCAGATTGTCAGGATACCAAAATACAACATCAGTTTCCTAAGGCATGTTGTAACAAAGTGCCACAAACTTGTATGGGGGTGGGGGGGTGGGGGTGGGGCGGAATGTCTTAAAACAACAGAAATTGATTGTCTCATCTTTCTGAAGGCTGGAAACCCAAAATCAAGGGGTCAGCAGGGCCACATTCCCTCTGGAACATGTAGGGAGAATGCTTCTGCCCTCTTCAAGCTTCTACTGGTTGCCAGCACGCCTTGGCATGGCTTGGCTTGTAGCTGCCACACTCTGATCCCTTCCTCCATCCCGTGCCTGAATGAATGGAGGCTGGAGGAGGGTGGTAACCACGACTCCCCCACCTCCCACAACCCTGCTATCTCCCGCTTATATGGCCCTCAGGACCAATGCCCGTATCCTCCCTGCTCCGGACCGGCAGTGACCCCACCCTACTGAAGGCCGGGGCTTCCATTCAGGCCACTGCTGATGGCCTCAGGGCCTCTGACGGGCAGCTGCATGCCAAGGCGCCAGACAAGCCTCCCCGGACACCCTCACTGGTGTTGCCAAATGCCTCTGGACGCCCTGCCACGTACTGTGAGCTGGTGCCCCGCATGCCCAGTGTCCAGGGAACACTTGCTGGCCGAGACTGCCCCGAGCTGGAGACCCCATGGTGGGAAACCCACGAAGAGGAAGACGGGGAGGACTGCAGTTTTAGAAGACCACAGGCTGAGGTCTCTTTCTGCCCCCCTGACAACCCCTCGGGCTTGCTGGGTCTACAGAACAGGCCCCTGGAACCCAGGGTCCTGAGCATTCTCCGCAGCCTGTTCCTGGAGCACCATCCTGGGAGCACGGCCCTCCACCTGCTGCTGGTGGACTGCCAGGTGGGTCTACCTGTATGGGCCTCCCCCACCCCCACCCCCACCCCAAGGCCTGGCCCAATGGCACCTCACCCCCGACATGCTCCCTCTGCTCACCTGACCCTCCCTCCAGGCCGCAGGTCTCCTGGGAGTGACCAGGGCTCAGCGGAAAGCCATGGGGTTCGTCTCGGGCCTGGAGCTGCTCACGCTTCCCCATGGGCATCGCTTGAGGTTGGAACTGCTGGAGAGGTGAGCCAGCTAGCCGCCTGGAACCTAGAGTCGCCAAATCTCTTTCGCCTTCATCACGCCCCCGGGAGGAGAGGTGATGGCAGCCCCACCTCTGATTCCTTCTTGCCCCCAAATTACAAGCCGCCCCACTACCCCCCCTCCCGACCCTTGCTGGCCCTCCACCTCTGCAGGCACGAGGCGCTGGCGCTGGCTGGGGCCCTGGCGGTGCTGGGTTGCGCGGGGCCGCTGGAGGAGCGAGCGGCGGCGCTGAGAGGCCTAGTGGAGCTGGCACTGGCGCTAGGACCAGGAGCGGTGGGGGACCTGCCGGGATTGGCCGCGGTCATGGACGCCCTGCTCATGCCCCAGGTGCGTGGGGAACCAGGATGGAGAGGCGGCCCGGGTGCAAGTGAGGCGGAGGCGGGGAGAGGAGGCAGGCACAGGGCTCCCTCCGCGTGCCCAGGTGTCCCGGTTGGAGCGCACGTGGCGCCAGTTCCGACGGAGCCACACGGAGGCCGCGCTGGTCTTCGAGCAGGAGCTGAAGCCGCTGATGCGGGCGCTGGACGAGGGCGCCAGTGAGTGAGGGTGAGGGACGTGGTAGCGCCGCGTCCCAACTGCGGTCAGGAACCTATTCCAGGCCTAGGCCCCGCCCTTGCTTCTGTCTCATGCCCCGCCCCTGCCACAGGCCCCACCCTCCACCCAAGCCCCGCCCCTGCTTCTGTCCCACGCCCCGCCCCTGCCCAAGGCCCCGCCCTCCACCCCAGGCCCCGTCCAGCCCCTCCCCTTCCGCAGGACCCTGCGAACCCGGCGAGGTGGCGCTGCCGCACGTGGCACCCGCCGTGCGTCTGCTGGAGGGCGAAGACCCACCGGGACCGCTGGGCGAGAGCTGTGAGCGGCTTCTGCGCACCCTACAAGGAGCGCGACAGGTGGCCCGGGACGCGCCCAAATTCCGCGAGGTGGCGGCGCGGCGCTTGCGAGGTGTGTTCCCCTCTGCATGCTCGCTTAGAGGGTCCCGACTTCAGGAACACCCCGCGTGCTCTCACCGAATGCCCCCTCTCCACCCCATCCTGGCCAGGAACCAGCACCTCCCAAACTGGGCCGGCTCCGCCCGCACGGAGAACCCAGCCTCCCCATCGCGGAGACATTTTCCCTTGCACCTGGTCGTCCCGAGCAACCACGAGAATTGACAGATCAGGGCCCTCCATCCCAAAAGGAGCAGCCCCGCCCTCGGGACTTTGTCCACGTAGTCTTACCCCACCTTCCCAGCCTAGTTAGCTCTGCCTTTAAAAGACCCGACTCTCCAAGAACGCCCAGATCCCTCCAAAATGACGCATTCCTTCAAGCCGGTAGACCCGCGCCCCTAGAGCGTTCAGAGCCACACCTCCCTTATGTCCAGTCTCCCCTCCTGCACAGGCAACCTTAGTATTCCCCTCCCTCCAGAGCCTAGCCCAGCTTGACCCCAAGTCATGCCCCTGCATGGGCAGGACAGTCGGGTCCCCCAAATCTCGCCCTCGGGGCAGCCCCACCCCCAGACACTTCCCCTAAGGTGGGGCCCCATTTTGCACCTGGAAAAGCCCGCCCCCACATACCCTGCCAGACACACCTCCAATGAGCCTCAGCCAGCCCTCACCCCCACCCCCCCAACTAACCCTGCTCATTAAGCCCTGCCTACCTAGGGCAGAGTGCCTTCAGATCCCTGTTGGGTCAAAGTCCTTAGAGGGAGGGCAGGTGCAGGCAGGAGCCAGGCGGCCTCCCAGGCTCTGCCGCCAGCCCCTCTGGTCCTTCCCCCAGGATTCCGGCCAAACCCATTGCTGAGGGAGGCCCTGACCACGTGCTTTGTGCAGAGGCTACTCTGGGGGAGTCGGGGTGCTGGGGCCCCACGGGCGGAGCGCCTCGAGAAGTTCCAGCATGTCCTCAGCGCCCTGTCGCAGCGCTTGGAGCCTGATGGCTGAAAATGCAGCCCCTTCACACCTGGGACACCCATGCGTCCAGGAACTCCAATGGGGACCAGGAAGTGGCCCCAGGCCCCTCACACAGCTACGTGTGGTGGGGACCCCACTAATGCCTCGCAAGTGGGGAGGCCAGGCTTGTCCCCTCTAAAAATGCCCAGGGATTCTGGTGAAGCATGAAGCCTCCTCCACCCTAGGAGACCTAGGTGCCTGGAGGCACTGGTTAGCAATACAGGCGTACACACACACACACCTGGGACACCTAAGAAAGCACAAATGGTGAACATGAGGCTTTTAGTGGTAAGAGGACTTGCGGATCTGGCATCAAAGGCCAGAGTTCAGTCTGCTCCCATCCCTTGAAAAGCTGTGTGATTTCTAATAGGTTGCTTGCCCTCTCTGGGCCTGCTTTCACCTTAACAGTGAAACTTTTACAGGTTGTTGTGGGGATTAAAGTTTATTGTTTAAATGAGATCATGAGAGTAGAAAATGCCTGGCACCCAGGAGGTACTCAGTCTGTACCTAACCCATTCTCAGTGAGATGTACCAACATGTCACAGATAAACCTCCACTGACCTTAAGCCAACTCCCAGGAAGGGGCATTGCCCAGGGGTCCAGAGCTGTCCAAACGCACCTCCCCTTCCTCCTTCCCTGTGTGGGCCTGTAGGGAGGGTGGCCACTTTAGCCCCAGTATCTAAATCCGATAATAAAGCACAGACTCCAAGGACTTTATATAATTTTTTTATATATATATATAAAACAAAATGGCCCGAGCCGAGCGGCAGGAAGAAAAGACTTGAAACATGAGTATGTACATCGGTGTTGGAAGGCACAGCGAGTCATTTAGGGTGAGGGGTGGGGGGCTGGGCGGGGGGCAGCAGGTTACACAGGTCTTAGCCGAAGCCACGGGGGCAGAAATAAAGTGCATAGGTCCTGGGGCCCCCCGTGGCCCAGAAGCAGCAGCCAACAGCCCCCAGCCCCCCAACCCTTCCGTCTCTGGCAGGGTTCAGTTGAGGGTGACGCGGAGGTAGGAGGTGGGGACGTAGCCTTCACCCCCCTGTTTCCGGCGGACCCGGGTCCAGCCGTCGCCCTTGTCTTCTTCCATGAGGCTGAGGCTTTCGCCCTCGGCCATGGAGATGGTGCCCTCGCTGGACCCTGCGTGGGGGGGTGGGGGGGTGGAGAGGTGGGATCAAGGTCTGCTTTTGTGAATTGAAGCAGAACCAAAGCAGCTTATGTGCTACCCGCCCCTCCCTGCCCAAACCATTCTCACCTTCAAAGTGATAGATTGCCACACAATGTCCTATGGGGGATGCTAGTTCTTCTTCAAAATCCTCATCAAACTCTGTATAGATGGGTGCTTCCTGACCCTCTTCTAGGGGGGGCTCTTCAGAACTGGATGGGAAGAATATGGCAGGTAAGCCTGACCTCCTGGGGTCCTGGCACCTGCCGCCGGCACCTCCCACTCACCTCTCTCTGTTATCCTGGGAGCTGTTGTCGCTGCTGTCTGGTGGGGCGCTGGCTGGGGGGTCTGGGGGCCTGGTATGCCGGCCCAGGCTGTCCCCCCGGTTGCTCAGTACCCGGCTCTCAGCTTCTGCCAGCCAAGCCTGGGAGTTGGGGGGACCAAACCACACACTCAGTTGCAGAGCAGGGCTCCAGGGTGAGCCCACTCGGGGCCCAGAGGTTTCCTGAGGTTACTCGTGCACACCCAAGGCTGTGATGGGAAACAGCTGGAGCCCTGACACCCCCGTCCCCCACCCCACCCCACACAGACACACACACCCACCAATGACTCAGCCTGGTCCGCTGGCCCCCACCCCTCCCCTGGGGCCCCCCACCGGGCCTCCCCTTACCTCATACTTCTGCACTTCCAATTTCAGCCGCTCGATGTTGCTCAGGGTTTCGGTGATCCGGGGCTCCAAGCTGGCAGGGTCTCCCATCTGGGGTGTCTTCTCGTACACGTCCTTCATTTTCTTTAGGGCTTCTCTAAGGAGTAGACAGGCAACCAAGAGAGAAAAGTCTCATGGGATTTAACAAGGCGAAAATAATGGGCTTCCCTCCATCCAAGCAGGCAAGCAAGGAGCAGGATAGTCGAGTGGCTAAGAGTTCAGAAAAATGCTAAAATGGCTCAAGCACAGACATTTGAATTACAGCAGACCTGGGCTCCACTTTCTTCCAGTCCTAATGCCCGATCCATGTTACGGCTGAGGAAACTGCAGCATGGGGCAAAGCAAGCTGCCTGGGACCACAGGGACAGAGCCGGAGTTAACTCCTACAAAACTGCCTCTGGAACTTTACACCGGTAGAAGCCGTTTGTACAAGAGATTTTATGCAAACGGCAAAATATAATTTGGCTGTCTGTTCACAAGTGGCAAACGTCATCCCTGTTATGTAACCAGACTGGGAAAAGGCTCTTGCTTGGAAAGAGTGAGGGATAAAAGATTTTCTTTTTTTTTTAATCTGGCAGGTTTCTTGTGTTTGATATTTTTAAGTGTTTTATTTAAATAAACAGGATCCCCCTCCCCTTTCTTTTAGCCACCTAATATGGTGAATTAGACATATAGTTTTTGATATTGAACTATCTTTGCATTACTGCGGTGACATCCAACTGATAGTGATACGTTATTTTGTAAAACACCATTAGATTTGCTTGGCTGAGATTTCGCATCCAAGATCGTAAATAAAATAAAACGAGCCCATCATTTTATTCTGTTGAATTCTTGTTAACTGATTTTGGAATCAAGAGTCTACCAGCCTCCTAAACAATCTGGGCAGCTTTCACTCTTTGTTTTCCATTTGCTGGGATGACTTGTCTGTATAAGATGGGAATTAACTCTTTTTTCAAAGTGTGGGAGGAATCACCTGTAAAACTGTCAGGACCTGGGCTTTTGCTGGGGAGAAGAGATCTTTGGGTCCCGTTTACATTTCATTAACTTATTATTCTGCTCTGTTCCTCGCCTGCCTCCCTGACTTTACCTCTGATCAACTTCCTTCTGGAGTTCCCGATTTCGGTCCTCTAGTTGTTGCTGAAGCCGCTTCTTCTGCTGCTCTGGGGGCAAGTGGCTGAAATCCTCGGTCACCACTGTCTGCAAGGTGGGAAGAAGACCCAGACTGGGATCATGGCGTCCAGGCTCTGCGTATTCCTAAGACACGCCAGGCCCACCGTCCTCCCCATCCAGGAGGGCCAGGCCATGCACAGAGCAAAGCAGGTCCAGGTCAGGCAGTGGGCATCAAGGGCCTGGCCGGCAGGCAGGAAGCGAGCCCAGGGTCCCGCCACCCAGCCGCTGGGCAGGCGAGGGCGGCCGCCTCCTCCTCGGAGGCCTCACTTACCCCACGGCTGCCTCGGAAGCTGCGGAAGGATGCTAGCCGCGGTTTGACCGACTTACTGATCTCGCTCAGTATGGACAAGGGGTCGCGGCCGGAGTGGGGGGACGGGGGTCCATTAGGCAATGCCGAGGGCAGGGGGCCCCCCAGCCAGGAGAGGGATAGGGGGCGTGGCTACCGGCGGAGGCCGGGGAGGGGGTGGGGCAGGGGGACGGGTAGGAGGACATAGAGAGAACAAGGACCGGTGGGCGGTCGCAAAGAGAGAGAAGAAAAAACAAAACGGAGAAAGGAAAAACAAAACAAACAACAACAACAAAAAAAACACAGTAAGAAAACCACAACTGGAGGTGCACAATCACACGCGGAGAATGCATGCCAGAGCAACACAAAAATCTAGGAGGGTCTGGGGAGGGTGCTAGACTGTGAGCGAGAAGGCCAGACCCTTCCCTATACCGAATCACCCAAATCCCGTGATTTTGCTATCCCATCCTCACCCCACCCCCACCCCCAGCTTTCTGGGCTCACAGCCTAGAAGGTAGAAGATGTAAATGCAGGAACCAGGGTCTTGCATAGGTGGGGGCACCGGTCAAAGGACAAGCCAAGAGAGGGGTGAAAGGCAGGAAATGAGAGATGTTACAGCTGGGGAGTCAAAGGTTTAAGCTAGGGGGTAGGTAGGATGTGTAAGTTGAGGACGGATATCAAAGTATAAATCGAGAGGGATCAAAAGTATAAACCAGGAACCAAGTAATAAACTGAGGGTGAGGGGCCTTGTCTAAAGTATCAACCCAGAGTGTCAAATGTATGCTCTGATTTTAAAAGCCAAAAAGTCCAAGAAAAAGGGGCCTGAGGATCGGGACCCAGAAACCCACTAATGGGATGGAGAAGAGACTTAGGATGGGGTGGAAGGAGGTTTCCCTGGGGCCAGTCTCTAACCCTCAGTCCAACCCCAAATTCTACAAGCAGGTCCTCTCCCAGTATCCCGTGAAGCAGCAGACAGACAACCGAGTTCCCCCCCTCCCCATCCCATCTCCCCTACCCGGGTCTCAGGGGACTTCCAGGCCAATCCGCCTGCCTGCCTTTTCCTCCAGCCTGGGCCAGCAGCCAAGAGAAAGATTCCTGCCTAGGGCTCAGCGTTCCAGTGGCTGCGGCTGACTCAGTGGGGGCCCCACTGTCCCCACGTACACCCCCCCACCCAAGGGCCCTGGTCCCCACCTTGTTCTTCTTGCCAAAGGGCCAGCGCTTGGCACGGCTGCTGCGTCCTGGGCCGCGGAGCTCAGGTCGTCCGTCCGAGGGGGTGCCCAGGCTGCTGTCCGATGGCACACGGTTCATGGGCTGGCTAAAGTCTTCAAATTCCACATCGCCCGGGCGGGCGAAGCCAGACTTGTGCAGCTCTATGAGGACCTGGGAGTCCTGAGGGAGGGGACAGTGGTGGGCAGTCAGGGGTGAGACCGGGCGCCCTGACTTCAGGGATACACCCACCCCTAGCCTGTGGACCAGGACCCAGCAAGCACGCACATTCTTGGCGTCCACCGCTTCCGCCGCCACCTTCATGCCTTCCAAGCACTTGGCAATAATGGGCACCACCTGCAGCTCAGCCTCTGACAGGAGCCCATATCCGGCTCCCAGGTGGGTCGCCCGACGTTCGTCCATGTCCTGCAGCTTCTGCAGGGTTGGGGGGGCAAAGGGAAAGTTCAGGGGTGCTAGTGGAGGGCACAACAGCGGAATGATTTACTCTGTAAACACCATGGCCGTCTACCGTGGACCCAGCCCCAAGCCCAATCTACTGGAAAAGACAAATGGAGACAGGCATTCCAGCCCATGTGCTTGGAGGAGAGATGCAGGGCTGGGGGATTAGGAAGTCAAGAAAGTCTTCTCAAAAGAGGGGACAATGTAAGCCAAGACTATGTAGACCCAGAACAGTCACTCTCAGCCCTAGGACTGGGACAGGGGATGGAGTATGAGGCTACTGATACAGAAGACGGGAAATTCGAGACTTTTTCAGCAGACAGGTTGTTCAACCGGGCTCAGAAGAATGAATAGGAGTTTCAAAAGAAAAGAAAGGCATCTCATGGAATAAAGAACAGCTTGAGCAAAGGCAGAGATCACTGTGTCGATACATTTCAAATTCCCTTTCAATCTAGGGATTGGGTCATTGCAGCTGGGGTTTTAACAGGTGTGTAGGAGTTGGCTGACTTTTGGGTTCTGGCTGGGAAAGGTGGGGCTGGGGACTTTGAGCACTCACATCAAGTATCTGGGGCATCTGGGAAAAATAGAAATGGGCCTGGTCTCGATTGAAGCGCTGGAGTTGGGCTGCGTACTCGTTTTTGCTTTCCTCTGCCATGTGACTCCGAAGGTGGGCTTGCTGCTTGGCCTGAGGAGTATTGGTCAGAACCAGGGTGGCTGTCAGGCTCTGGCCCTGCCCCACCCCAATCCCCAGGCCTGTCCCAGACCCCACACAAACCTTCTCCACATCCGCCTTGGTGGCATTGATGTCCTGGTCTAGTCGCTCAGCGGTCTGGGCTGCCTTCTCGGCCTCTCGGCAGTCCCGTTCAAACTTACGCTTGCTCTGTGTAGGAGAAAGAACCAGAATAAAGGGGCCCTTCCCCAAGAGAGGTGGGTAGGAAACCAAGATTCAGGGACTGGTGGGATGGTACCTAGCAAGTTGGGGGCAGTGGGCATATCAGGAGGCCACCAGGGAATGGGGGATCCAGGCCAGACATAGGGAGTGGCTCTGTGGATCAGCAAATTTCATGCTGCTCCTTTAGGCTAAAGCCACCCTCCATCCCTGAAAACTCACATTCTCCAGCTGTTTGAAGCCATTTTCCAGCTGCTGCTGGGCCCGGCGTCCTTCTTGGAAATGCTAGGGAAAGAGGGCAAATAAGGCTCAACCCAGTTCCAGCAGGAGCCCATGGGAAGACCCAGGGAGGGGCTCACTCACCATCTTCCTCTCCTGCTTCATCTCCTGCGAGTACTTGGCCAACTCAAGGCACACGCGGACACTGAGGTTCTCAGCCACCAGCTCCCGCTGCCCTGCAAAGTCGTTGACCTCCTGCAGAATCTGTACGAAGGACTGCTGCTGGCTGAACCTGGGGTGGGGTGGGGGCAGGGAGCCAGGAGTCACCCCCACCCCCCACCCCAGGACCCACATCCAAATGGGAAATGGGAAGCCCCAAAACATTCATCCCAGGAGCAATGATAACTCTGGTCCACAATCCCTGGATCAGATGCATTTTGAAACTCAGAATTTTTTTTGGATTTTGGATAGGGGATACGATGCTTTTACCATCTTTTATGGTATAAATGTAGGGTCAGGGGCAACGTCCTGTAATTGATTGCCGTAAATACCTTTGCATAAGAGGTACCATAGTCACACTAAATTGAGATAAAATCAAGAGTAACGGTCATATCAAGTCACTTCACACCAGAGTTTGCTGCCAAGCAAGTTACAAAAAACTCTGGATTTCTAGAGCTTTTTGAATTTCGGGATTGGGGACTCTATTGTAATAAAATCAAATGCTTGCAGAACACTTATTAAAGGCCAGGCAGTATTTTAAACACAAGCCCTTTGGGTTAGGTACGGTCATTCTCAGCCCTATTTCATAGATGAGAAAGACAGAGGCACGAAACTTAAACCACCTGCCCAAAGTCATTCATTAATTGCCTCCACCGTTAGCAAGTGAGCAAAACCGAAGCAGAGAGCATGAGTCACTTGCCCAAATTCCCTAGGCTACCAAGTAGTGGACCCAGAAGTCCATACCCAGCCATGGATTCAGCCTCCATGCCCTTGCCTCGAAGTGGAAACTGAGGGGAGAGGTTGAGTCTGGGGTGGCCCAGCTGACAAAGGAGAACTGACCCCCAAGTCAAGTTTCACATGCTCTCCCCATCCTTACTTGGATTCGGGGTCATCCTTGGCTGGTCTTTTGGGCAGGTATTTTTTCACCAGATTCCTAAAGAGAGAGAAGCAGGAAGGCTGAGCTCTCAGTCCCCACCCCCCACAAGTTCCCCCCCACCCCCAGGCCCAGAGCTGGTCAACCCTAGGTCTCACCGCAGCTGCTTGGCATAAGCCTGCTCCACCTCGGTCCGCTCCTTCACGAACTTCACGTATCTGTCCAGCAGGTCTAGTCCCCATTGCGTGTGACGCTCCAGCACCTCAAACTGATCCTGGCGGATTGGGTTGGGGTGTTCACGATCTTGGGGCCCCCGCGGCCAGGCTGCCAGGGGCCGCCAGAGCCCCAAGGCTCAGAGTTCCGAGGAGGAGTGGCTTCCCGGCCCCGCCCCGGCACGGCGCGGGGGGAGGCAGGAAACCGGCGGGAACCCCCTCCTCTTCCCGGGAAGGGCCGGGGAACAGGGGCGGGGCCCCAGCCGGACGACAGGGTAGTTGTCCCGGGACCGCCAAGAGGGGTGTGGAATGGCGCAGGGCCGCAACCCCTGCCCCGACTCCCCTAATCCCCCCCAGATTCCGGAAAATCCGGCCGGCCCGGCGTGAGTCAGGGCCAGCCGGGCAGGGCTCCTCGCAACTTGGGGGGCCCCAGAATAGCCAGGGAGCAAGCACAAGGTCCACGGGTCGCCATGTTTCTTGAAGACCTCCCCAATGCGTGACTCAGTTTCCCCTACGAACTCAAAAAAAAAAAATCCTAGTTCGGGGGTGGGTGGGCGAGCTGGCTACTCCATTGCATCCAGGAACCCAAGAACGCCACCGCCCCCAGAAAGGGGAGGGGTCAGAGGTCGGGGCCAGGATAGAGGGAAATTTCTGGGGCTTCCAAGGCTGAGGTTAGAGGCAGCCAAGTGACGGCCCCGCCCTGCGCCTGAGGCGGGCTGGGGGAGGGGGCTGGGGCCGAGACTCACAGCCCCTTCCCCCACTCCCCCCAAAGCACGTCCCCAAGCCTCCAGAGTGAATAAAGACGACAGAAAGGGCGGTCCGGACTTCTGGGTCCCACGTGGGGGAGAGGGCGGCCAGAGGGCCCCCTCCCCCGCCCCCAGCCGGACAGGCGGGCGGCGGGCAAGGACCCAGGGGCCGTAAGATAAGCCGCCCGCCGGGCCAGCGAGCTCAAAATAGGTGACCTCTCCCGGCCGCCCCGGCCTGGTCCCAGGACTTCATCTGGCCGCCTCACTGAACCCGGTGCCTCAGTTTCCCCACGCTGCTGCTACAAGATCGCCCGTCCCCCGCACTCCCGCCCCCGACGTCCTGAAGCTAAACTCGGAGAGTGGGCGCAGGGCGGGCACCCAGGGGTCAGTAGACGCGAAGGCGCGGAACCTCCCGCCCCGGCACGGCAGGGGCAAGGGGGGGCTCTAGGAAGGGGGAACTTGGGGCAGGGCCGATCGGACTCACCCACAGCTCGGTGCCCCAATCCATGCTGCTCCCGCCCCGGCCCAGCCGCCGCCTCGCCCGCTCCCCGTAGCCCGCCGCCCGCCGCCCGCCGCCGGGACACTCAGCCTAGGGCCGCTCGCCCGGCCCCGCCCCGCTCAGGCCCCGCCCACTCTAGGTCCGGCCCCGCCCCACCCGTCTCGGCCACGCCCACTGCCCGCGCGAAGCCGAAGCTCAGGCGCCCTGGGGGAGGAGCACCAAGGAGGCGTGGCCCAGCTGAATCCCCGCCCCCTCTTAAAGGAACGTGGCGGCTGAACGCCGTTGGGCCGACCCCTTAAAGCATCCCCACCGTTTTCAAGTCCCCAGGGCCCCTCACCTCCTCTCCCGCGCCCCCTGGCTGGACTGTTCTTTCCCCCTTCCCCCTCAATCATTCCTTAAGGGTCAAGACACCAAAACTCCCACCCAAGAGTTCCGCTCCCCCCACCCTGTTCGCAGGGAGAACCTGAGGTCACCCTACTCTTGCGGACCGGCCCGGCTCCAGAGTCTGCCCTCGTTCCACTAATAGTCTGGTCCCTCCGACCACAGGGCGGATGGGAGAGCTTCGATCCTGCCCGAGATGTGTCTTCGCCAAGGCCGGGTCCATTAGCGCCCCCACCGCATCCTGTCTTCCCTCCCCCAGAGTCTGCGCTGGGAAACTGAGGACGGGCCGTCCTTGGGGCGCCGGGCCCAGGCCTTCCCCGGCGCCTGTACAGCTCGCGCCCGCACCTGCCCGTTTCCAGTCTCATTCATTAAGACTCACGAAAACTTAATTGCCAGTCCTGATCCTGGGATTCCGGCTCCGCCCCTCCCCCAGACCTCCAAGCCTTGGGGCTTGAAAGTTTGTCGCCTCCCCCATAAAAGTCTGTTCACACCTTGTAAAGCCCTTTGAGGCTCTGGGATGAAAGGGGAGAGGCCCCAGAGGCTCCCGCCCCCATCCTCCCCGGCATTTGGCGCTTTTTCTGTATCTACTGAGGTGACAGATGCCCTGCTGGGGCTCGGGTGCTCAGGGAGTGGGGGGGGGGGGGGGTGGGCCCAAGGGGCAGGTCAGACTCGGAGCCGGCAGCTCGCAGTGAGAAGCGATCCCTGGCGCAGAGGAGGAAAGCTCTGGGAATCCGCCCAGGGACAGACGGCTCCGCTGGGACCTGGCCCCACCTGCTGGTAGCTCCTGGGCTAGGAAATCTCAGGTTGCAAACTGGGCTGGGGCGCCAGAACTTGGGGGATCAGACTGAGCTGAGAGGGGGGGAACCCTCCCCCCTTGAGAGAGGGGGAAACCCTCCCCCCCTCCCCCAGGCTGGGTTCTGGATTCAGTGGCTCAGTCCAGCGGAGTTCTGGTCTCAGCTCTATCTAGCCAGAGATTCAAACTGGAATTGGGGTTCAGTCCAGGTCAGCTACAGTTGGGGGCTGAGGACAGAGACTTAGCAGAGGGCTCAGCAGTTTAGTCAGGAGTCGGCAACTCCAACTATGCTCCAATCAGGCCAAGTGGGAGCTCTGCCAGAGAGTGGGGCTCCCTCGGTGTGTGTGTCGCGGGTCAGAAGCGGGGTCTGGGTTTCAGTCCGGAGTCGAGCTCAGCTGCAGTTAGAGGGCCTAGCCTGGGATCAGGATTCAACATACTATCAAGTCCAGCCTGGAAGCAGGGTGGGCTGAGGTTGCATCACTTTGGGGTGAGAGGCGGAGGACTCAGCCTGGGATCATCGGTCAACCGTAAGGTCATGATTTACCCTGGAGCCAGGTTCAGACCTCTTTGCGGACTCAAGGAGACTAGGAGAACTGGACAGGCCGCGGCAGACGCCTGTGTTTACAAGAGCCTGTGCCCTGGCTGGGATCCGCGTCCCGGGGGTAAGAAGGAAGGGGAAATCCGTGCTTGGGCTCCTGGGAAATGTAGTTCTTTTAGTTCCTTGTTGGGCCCGCTGCTCCCGTTGCATTCTGGGAAATGTAGTCTCGGTCTGTCAGTTAAGAGTGGGTGGAGGAATTCCGCTTCTCAGGACCTGCTATCAAGATCCATTACAGTTGGTTAGCTAAAGTGCTTATCAAATTACATCCGGGACAATGTTTCTAATGATTGGAGAATGTGGGGGCGGGGTTAAGTGGTATTAGCACTCCCATTCGGAGCTGGAGGAGTCCATCTAGTGTCCTATGCGGGCGGGTTTGCAAGGAGGCGATCGCTGAATGGTTGAGCAGGCGGGCGCTGCGGAAGGATCGGGCCCCACAGAGCGGCGATTGGCTCGCAGGTGGGCGGGGCTTACGCGTCAGAGGCGGAGTCAGAGGAGGCGGTGGCTCCAGAGATGGCAGTGAGCGACAGGAGGGGGCTCGGCTGCGGGAGCCCCGCGGAGTGGGGACAGCGGCTAGTTCTGCTGTTGCTGTTGAGCGGCTGCTCTGGGCGCATCCACCGGCTGGCGCTGACGGTGAGGCTCTCCGCTCGGCGGTCTGGGGCGGGGCGCAGCTTTGTCCCAGAGAAGCCCAGGGCTTGGAGTGGTCTCGTCCAGCCTCCCCCTCTCCTTGCGCGGGGTGGAGCGGTCCGACGCCCCCCGCTTCCAAGTCCGAAGTGGTCTCATCTCGTACCCCGTAGTCCTCCCGTTGGAATTGCCTGGCCGGCCACGCTGCGATCGGTCCCTCCCATTGGGGGCGGGGCCTCACCTCCAGGCACCCCTCTGAAATTCTCGGGGTACCTTGGGGCCGTCAAAGGGGAGGGGAAGTTGACCCTGGGGGTCCTGGAGCGGGGTCCTCTGGGCGTTCATTGGTATCCTGGGTGCTTATTTGAAATTTCAGCACGGTGGGGGCTCAAGTGACAAGTTTCGGGGAGGTCAGGACCGGATACCACAAGGCGAACAAATCAGCCTTCGGGGTGGGGTCCACTGGTGGAGGGACTTCCACGTGCTCCAGGATTTCTCTTCCTGGACTCGGAACAGTGGCCCGAGGGACCAGTCAGGGGACACAGACCCTTCTGTCACCCCCGTCACCCTCTAAGCCTGGCCTAAAGAACGGGGTCCCAGGGGGATCCTGAGGACCTCGGGGTGGCCTCGTGCCAGAGACCTGGGGTTGGGCTGGTGGGATGGAGAAGTCTGAGCGTCTCTGCCTCCTTGGTCTCCGGCAGGGGGAGAAGCGAGCAGACATCCAGCTGAACAGCTTCGGTTTCTACACCAATGGCTCGTTGGAGGTGGATTTAAGTCTCCTGCGGCTGGGCCTCCAGGGGAAGGAAGAGAAGCCCCCGCTGGTGAGGGGCTTTGAGGAGCTGGTTGGAGGAGGGCCGGGCAGGCAAGCTTCAGAGGCTGCCAGTTAGGGGTTCACATCCCAGTGCGGTCTCTCACCCAGGTCACCTTCAGCAAGTCCCTTGGCCTCTCTAAGGCTGAGTTTCCTCATCTGTAACCTGGGGGGAAACATATCTTGTGGAAAGTGTGCTAGGGGCTGCCTTTAAGAGCTGGAGACACACTGATGAACAAAACAGCCCCAGTTTCAGCGGTCAGAATGAATACCTCACATTAATTGAAGGAAGAACTGGGTACCATGCAAAGCAGTTTCCGTGGGTTCCTTCCCTAATAACCACTGCTCAGGGCTGCCGTGAAAAATCCGCAGAGCCCAGTTCTGCAGGGAAAGATACTGGCCGGGCAGTCTGTGACTTGCTCAGAGTCACACAACCTGGAAATGGTAGCACCTGGGTTCAAATCCAGATGTGCTGAGGTCCAGTGTACAAGCCAGGAAGGAGCACATCACCACTTTTAATGGGGGAGGGGGGCAGGGACAGACTGGGGTGGGTCTGCTTGGAGCAGGTCAGGTCTCCCTGAGGAAGTGACATCCGAATTGAGTGGCTCACAGGATGGTTAGAAGTTAAAGGAAGAGGATGGGGGATCAGGATGGGTTGTGGGAAAACTCAGTGAAAGAATGGGGGTCCTGGTTCATAGTAGGTGCTTCAGAGATGTGAGCTTTCATTTCTGATGCTAGTGGAAGTAGTGGTTGGGGGGTCCCTACTGGAGTCCTCATGTCCTCCCCTTTCTTTCCACCCACCAGGTGGGCTTCAGTCTGAGCCGGGTTCGATCTGGCAGTGCTCGATCCTACTCAGTGAGTGGAGGCCGGGGCGGGTGGGGAGGGGTTGTCTGTTCTCTGCATCCGGGACCTCAGGGCCACTGTTCTTTCCCAGGGGCAAGAAGCAGGGGGAGACCCCACTCTGGGGCAGGTGAATGGTGAGGGAGACGGGGCAAGGCTGGGCCCGTGAGAGAGGCTAATCAGAGCTCCCTCTTGCTGATGCCCAGAGCCGAGATCCCCATGAGTGCCCTCTTCGGAAAAACAGCAGCAACTTCCTGGTTCTCTTTCTCATCAATACCAAGGATCTGCAGTGAGTTGGGGGCCAGAGACTAAAGATCCATCATCCCAGTTTCTTTGGGATACCGGGATACTGTGTCTCTGAGGTGGTCTAAGGTGGGAGGAGAAGCCAGCTGAAAAGAACCCTGAAGCCTTCTGATTAGAGGAAGGGGGAAGAGAGAGGAGGGGTTTTCGGGTAGCATTGGGGGTCACATGGCGGAAACCTGGGTTGCAGAGGGTAGATACTTGTCGAATGCTTCCTCTGTGCCAGGCAGCGGGCCCAGCAGCCTTATGCGTATTAACGCACCTGCTCCTTATACTCCTATTATCCCCATTTTTCAAATGGAAAAACTGAGGCCCAAGAATGGGGATCCCAGCCTAAGCAACCTGGTGCCAGGGTCCACCGATACTCGGGGACTTCTTTCTGTGGAGAAAATATTCTCTTTTTAAGATAACATCCTTGAGTCGAACAAGTGAGCACACATAACAGGAAGGATAGATAGTGGCTAGCACAGGTGCGTAAATGTGGCTGCCATCTTGATGGTGGCAGCCAAATGATGAAATTTGGAGACCAGTAACTCGCCTTCCCTTGTGTGTATTGGGTGGGGGCTGTGGAGGGTGCCCCCAGAGGGCCCTGGGGGGTCCGAGTTCTTGGGCACAGGTTGTGTGCCCAGCCCCGGCCTCCAGCCTCTCACCCTCACCCAGGGTCCAGGTGAGAAAGTATGGGGAGCAAAAGAAACTGTACATCAGCCCCGGGCTCCTCCCTGAAACCCCTTCAAAGCCAGAGCACACAGCCATGCCCACGGTGGACCCCGGTGAGTCAGGCCACCCTTGCAGGCAGGAAGGGGTGAGGGGACAGGGTTGTCCCATGCCCCCTCCTGTTTTTCTTGCCATCCCTGTGTCTGTCCATCTCTGAACTTGTCTCCACCTGGCCTTGGTCTCATCCTACAGGGACCACCGCAGAGAACAAGGACAAGCATTCCGCGGTGTCTCAAGGAAGCCAGCAGGTGACAGGGAGCCAGAGTGGGGGAGTAAACCATATCCTGGGGTCAGCTGGGGACCCCAGCCCTGATGGAGGCGTCTCCCCCGCTCAGGGTGCCAGCGGGAAGGACAAGGAGCTGGTGCTGGGGCTGGGCCACCTCAATAACTCCTACAACTTCAGCGTGAGTGTCCGCAGTGCCCAGGCCCCACTTCCCCTCCCCTCCCCGAGCGGGGGACCCCAAGTTGAGCCCTCTTCTCTCCACCACTCAGTTCCACGTGGTGATCGGCTCGAGGGCCGAGGAAGGTCAGTACAACCTCAACTTCCACAACTGCTACAACTCGGTGCCGGGGCAGGAGCAGCCTTTCGATATCACTGTGAGTGGAACGGAGGGAGGTGGGCTGAGCGGTTGTCCCCGGGTACCCCACCCCAAGTTCAGCTCCTTAAAGTCCTCCCAGCAGCACTGTGAAGGGGGAAGTCTTATTACCCATTGAGGGGGTGGGGCGTGGGAAAGCCAGGGCTTGCCCGGTTAGGAAGTGGGAGGGCTGCAGACAGACTCACAGCTGCCCCGCATCCAGAAGCCAGGGCAGTGCGATCTCCACCTCCCACCAGTGCCCCCTCCCCAGGTAATGATCCGAGAGAAGAACCCCGAGGGCTTCCTGTCAGCGGCGGAAATTCCCCTTTTCAAGCTCTACATGGTCATGTCCGCCTGCTTCCTGGCTGCCGGCATCTTCTGGGTGTCCGTCCTCTGCAGGAACACGTAAGGCCCTGGCCCCTGAGAGACTCCACCTCCCCTCCTCAGTCTCTCCGATCCCTGTCCCCTGCTTGATGCATTACCCGTACCCCTTCTCTCCCCCAACCCACCTCCCAGGTACAGCGTCTTCAAGATCCACTGGCTCATGGCGGCCCTGGCTTTCACCAAGAGCATCTCCCTCCTTTTCCACAGTGTGAGAGCCTTGGGCCGCTGGGGAGCAGGCGGGGAGGGGATGCTGGGGCCTCAGTCCGGGAAGGAGAGATGGCGCAGACCACCCTACCCTCCCCCAGAGCTCTGCAGACCCTGGGCTGGGGAGTTCCATTTGCCTAACTGGCCACACGGCCATCCATTTTATTGTCTGTTACTGTCCCCTTGTGGCCAGCTGTCCGTCCATTCGTCTCACTGTGTGTGCTTCCATCCACCTGTGACTTCCATGGACCGAATGTCCAGCTGTCCATCCATCTATCTATGACTGTCTATCCAAGGTCCCGCTTCTGACTGTCCATCCCTCAGTCTGCCCATCTGTTGTTCCATCTCTGACCGAATTCCCCTTGACCTGTCTGTCCGTTTCTCACTCTGCCGTCCACCCCGGACCCAACTGTGACTGTCCATTTTTGAGTCCGGTGGCCATCCTTCCAATTATAACTGTCCGTCCATTCCCCTCCCTAACCTCCCATCTGGCAGTGATTGTCCCATTTCCCTATAGCACCCCCATCCACCCAGTTGTACCCACTGTCCACCCCCTCACCCATCTGTCTGACTGTCCGTCCATCCGTTCACCTCCAGATCAACTACTACTTCATCAACAGCCAGGGCCACCCCATCGAGGGCCTCGCCGTCATGCACTACATCACGCACCTGTAAGTGCCCTTCTCTGCGGGCAGGTGGCGGGCGGGCGGGGCAGTCGCACCCTCCCCTGACCCCACCCCCTCCCCCTCCCCAGGCTGAAGGGTGCCCTCCTCTTCATCACCATCGCCCTGATTGGCTCCGGCTGGGCCTTTGTCAAGTACGTGCTGTCAGACAAGGAGAAGAAAATCTTTGGGATTGTAATCCCCCTGCAGGTGTGTATAGGTCCCCCTGCCCCTCCAGCGGGTGGGTGGGAAGCCGGCACCCCAGGCAGTGCCCACCAACCCCACCCTACCCCGGCAGGTCCTGGCCAACGTGGCGTACATCGTCATTGAGTCCCGTGAGGAGGGCGCCAGCGACTACGGCCTCTGGAAGGAGATCCTTTTCCTGGTGGACCTCATCTGCTGCGGCGCCATCCTCTTCCCCGTTGTCTGGTGAGGGCTCCCCACCAGGAGGGGCGGGCCAGGCTGGCAAGACCCCCCCACACATGGGCCAAAGTCAGTTTGGCGCTGACCCCAGCTTGTGCCCCCTCCTCTCCTGCCCCAGGTCTATCCGGCATCTCCAGGATGCATCTGGCACCGATGGGAAGGGTGAGAGGCCCTGCTCCTTGGTCCCTGTCCTACTCCTGCTTTCTACCCTCTGGATGCCCCTCCTGGCCTCACTGCACACCCTTGGATACCTCTGTCCAGCCCCTCTGTCTCCCTGGGCCCTGATTCCCCACCACCTTCTCACTCCTTGGTCTCCTGCCCCTGACCCTCACTCTCTGTGTCCACCCTCAGTGGCGGTGAACCTCGCCAAGCTGAAGCTGTTTCGGCATTACTACGTCATGGTAGGAGCCTATGGACTTGGCCCTGGGGGATGGAGCAGGCAGGACACCCAGCCATTGGCACATGCACTCCAGCCCCTCCCTCCTCCACCCCATGCACCCTTCCCTCTGCTGGCGGCCTCTGGGCCCCACCCGGAGCCCCATAAGTCCCAGAGTCCCCACGGCCCTGTGCCCGTGCCCACCCTGTGCTCTGCAGGTCATCTGTTACGTCTACTTCACGCGCATCATCGCCATCCTGCTGCGGGTGGCCGTGCCCTTCCAGTGGCAGTGGCTGTACCAGGTGAGCTGGAGGCCCCAGGCGGGCAAGAGGAGGTGCCAGACCAGGAGGTGCACCTGACGCTTCGTTCTGCTCTCTCCACCCCCAGCTGTTGGTGGAAGGCTCCACCCTGGCCTTCTTCGTGCTCACGGGCTACAAGTTCCAGCCTGCAGGGGACAATCCATACCTGCAGCTGCCCCAGGAGGATGAGGAAGACGTGCAGATGGAGCAAGTGTGAGTGCTCAGGACCCAGGGCCAGGGGATCAGGGCGGTTCTTGGTTCAGGGTCAGGGCAGTTCTGAGCACAGGGTGGATGGGGTCTGGGCAGTTCTAGGGGTGGGAGTGGGCAGGGTCAGGGCAGCTCTCTGAGTATGGGGTAGGCGGGATTAGCGTAGCTCACTGGGTGTGGGTGGGCGGGGACAGGGCAGCTCTGGGGGTGGAGGTGGGCGGGGTCAGGGTAGCTCTGGGGCTGGAGGTGGGCGGGGTCAGGGCAGTCCTGGGACCCGCAGGGGGCAGGGCCAGGAGGTCTAAAGGGCGGGGTAGCTCTGGGATGGAGCCTGTGCTCCCTCCTAGTTCCTGAACGTCCCTCTTGCCGTCCGCCCCGCAGAATGACGGACACTGGGTTCCGGGAAGGCCTATCCAAAGTCAACAAAACATCCAGCGGGCGGGAGCTGTTGTGATCGTCTTTACATCTCCACCTTACCTCCTTTGCCCTCCTCCCTCTTGCCCTGACAAACTCCCCCTCCCTGCTGCTTCTCTTCCAAAGTCTGTGTGTGGGTTGGGGAGGAGAGGGCCGGTGCGGATAGGGCACCCAGCCCCCTGGAACCCAGCTTCCTGGAGCCCTTTCAGAAGCAGACAGAAACCCCTCCCCCTTCTTACCCCCAAGTACTGGACAGCCCTGTCCTCACTCCGGGACCAGCCTCCACTTCCAAGCTGTACAATAATGACCAGTCTGTTTTGCTACCCAGGTTTCTTGCCTTTTTGGAGAGGTTGGGATCTAATGCCAAGGTTACATTTACAATCTAGAAACTTGTATTCACTTGCGGGGGTGGGTGTGCAGTGTCCATTGCTTTTCACAATCAATAAATGTTAACTGAGCACCTGCTGTACGGTGGGCCCTATTCCAGGTCCTGGGGACACACCAGTGACCAAAACTGACCTGGCCTCAACCCTCAAGGGGCTTACAGTCCCCGGGAGGCAGGGAGCAGGAGAACAGGTCACAGGGCAGTTCGATCACAGGGCAGTCAGAGCTGTGAAGGGGGCCACACATACCCTGTCCCAGCCTGGGAGGTCAAAGAAGGTGAATAGAGATGTGAGGAAAGCACACTCCTTGTAGAAACAGCACAGGCTAAGACCAGAGGTGGGGAGGGGGAAATGGTGATTTCATGACCCACAAGTGGCTTAGGCTGAGGGTAAAAATAAGAATAGTAGTTACCAGTCAAGTAGTGTCTATATGCTATAACCTACTGTAAGATCTCTGTGGGCCCCAAGTCATTAAAAAGCCTGTGAGGCACAGAAAAGCTAAGTAACTTGCTCGAGGTCAATAGCTAATAAGTTAGTGGGAGACTCGGGGCTCAAACTTGGGCAGTCTTTTCCAGGGTTGCCCTTAAGCATTGCAGCTAGGCTCCCTGGGACCAAACTTCAACCTCCCCAACATTTGCTGAGTGACCTTGGATAAATGGCTTGAACTCTCTGTTTCCTTGCATGAAAAGTGGGCCCTCCTAGCATTGTTGAGCATCGCGTAACAACAGCCTGCACAATGCCCCAGCCAGACAGCCCCAGCTCTCAGGGATCTGCCCTCAACCTTGGGCTATAACCCAGATTAGAGACCCACCTGCACGCACATACCATGGGAAGGCTCCCAAGTCTACCCCTCCCTCACCTAGAACCCCTTTTGGATCTCTGAGAAACTCTTGAGGCCCCAAGCAGGGGACAGGGGCAGGGAGCTGGGCTTCGGGTAAGGTTTCCTGCAGGCGGAAGCAAGTGTGGCTGGGGCCCAATGAATTAATAAGACCTTTCAGACAAAGAAGGAAGTGAGGAGGCATTGCAGACCCAGGAAGTTGTGCGAGTCAGACAGGGAAGCCTAGAATAGCCTGGCTTGTGCAAATCCCACTGCAGGACTGGCTGGGGGCAGAGGAAGGGCAAGAGTAGCTGGCTGCAGCCTGAAGATTGGGGCAGACACACTTGAATTTCAAACTGGGGCCCACAAGACCCAGGGAGGGACATGGTCCTACAGGGGTTGAAGTTCTATGCCATATATATGCTGTGGTTGGCTGAATAAAGACGCCCCAAAGATGTTCACATCCTAATCTCCAAAACTTGTATATGGCACCTTACATGGCTAAAGGGACTTTGCAGGCTCGTGAGATGGGTGGTGGAGGGACCCTGGCGGGCTCATTACAATCACAAGCATTCTAATAAGAGGAAGCCTGTGGGTCAGAGAAGGAGATGTGACAAGAGAAGCAGGGGTCAGAGTGATGGAGGGCAGGGGCCACAAAGCCCAGGAATACAGGTGGACTCTAGAAGCTGGAAGTGGCAAGGAAACAGATTCTCCCCCAAAGCCTTCAAAAGAAATAGCCCTACCATCACCTTGATTCCAGAAATGCAAAATAGTAAGTTTGGGATGGTTGAACACCGAAGTTCATGGTCGTTCATTTCAGGAGCCATAAGAGATCCATCCAGTTTAGGAACACAAACTCTGGATTCAAGTCCAGCTCTTTACCGGCCAGAGGACCTTGGGCAAGTGACCAAAAGCCCTCTCTCCACTCTACCTTCTGTGACACAGAGATGGCTCTAGCACCTCTGGCATGTGAAATAAGTTCAAACCTGCACACTAGGTAAGATGCAGGATGCTGTCAGTAGCCCATGTTCAGATACATCATAAGGAAATGCAAAGTTTGTTCTAGAGAGTCCGTCCCACCCCCCAGCCACAGTGGAAAGGGACTGGAAGGAGTGAGGCTACAGGATGGGAGGCCGGGGGCACAGGATGGAGAGAAGGGATGGGTTGGGTGATCATATAAAAAATATATATATCGTTCAAGCCCATTGAGTGCTCACGATGTATAAGGCATGGGGCTAACTGTCCTGTTTGCATGCTGCCCTGGGGTGTCACCCCAAGGCGAGGAGGGACTTCTCTTCCTGTGCGTCTCGGATTTACAGACTAAGAACTGTGGCTGGCAGGGACCCTGGCAAAGCTGGGATCAAAACCGTGCCGAAGGGGAAAATGGCACAAAAAAGAAAAGAGCCTAAGGAGATGTATATATCCATCAGGGTGGTTGCAATGATATCAGATAAGGAAAGCATAACCTTTGAAGACCTGCATTATCTTTTACTGTTAAAAAAAAAGTTAACCCCGTGGCTCAGTATATACCTGGAGGAACTGAGTGTGGGGACAGTGTGGACATTTGCACACCGGTGTTTGTGGCGGCAGTGTTCTGGATTCACAGTGGATGCAAGTGGCCTAAGAGTACAGCGATGGGAGTGGAAGGGGGAACTCTGGTGTGTACATCCAATGGACCACTGAGCAGCTTCAAGAAGCTTCAAGAGCTGTGCAAGTAGGTGAATGAACTTTAAGGACTATGTTGAATGAAATATCAGAAACAAAAATACAAATATTATCATACCTCATTCGTATGGACTGACTACAATATAATAATAAAAACTCGGTGAAATGAAGTCAGGAACACGGGGTATCAGGTTGGGTCCAATTGGGAAGCCCAATGTAAGCTCTTACAGCAGTCGCATATATTCAGGAGTTGTAACTGTTATTTCTAAATTCTGAGCTACTGAGCTATTTGTATATAACCTGGTTGTTCCCAGAAACTTCAGGTATTTTTTAAATACCTGAGACAGAGTCAGAGCTCTGAAGCTGTGGAAGTCAGCACTACCCCTGTTCAAAAAGTTGGAAAAGGGATCAAGCTTCAATTAGAGATATGAATGACGCTGATCTGGATAGGACTGGGGTAGGTCAGAATACAGAGTAAAGGTTGATATCATTGCAGTTTAAAACTTCAACTTCTGTGAGAGACCAAAGGGAAAGATGTTTATTTGTTGTGAAATTTATATTTGAGTAGTGTGTTACATAATTTAACTTGTATTGTTAGTTTAGTTGAACACCATTAAGTACATGGAATCTTGAATAGAGTGTGAGGTTTTATTGGTTTTTACAGGTTAATGTGATGCCCCAGTATATTCCAGAGTAATTTGGGCAATGAATAAAGAAGTATTTGTGAAGTCCCCTTGAGGGACTGGGGAGACAGGGGGAAATAGTCAACTTCCCCATTTGGGGAATTCCTGATATTCTCGCGAGCAGTGGGGACAACCAAATCAATAGGCTGAGCCCTTGATCTTGGGGTTCACCCCTATGAAACCTATTCCTGCAAAGGAGAAGCTAAGCCTACTTAAAATTAGGCCTGAGAGTCACCTCCAGTGAACCTCTTTTTTTGCTCAGATGTGGCCTCTCAATCTCTAAGCAACTTGGCAAATGAACTCACTGCCCTCCCCCTACATGCGACATGATTCCCTGGCAACATGGAATAGAACTCCTGGGATGAGCCAGGACTCAGCATTGAGGGGTTGAGGAAACCTTCTTGATCGAAAAGGAGAAGAGAGAAATAAGACAAAACTAAATGTCATTGGCTGAGATTTCAGAGTTGAGAGGTTATCCTGGAGGTTATTCTTATGCGTTATATAGATATCTCTTTTCAGTTTATGATGTATCGGAGTGGCTTGAGGAAAGTACCTGGAACTGTTGACCTGTGTTCCAGTAGCTTTGATTCTTGAAGATGAGTGTATACTATACATCTTTTCAATGTGACTGTGTGGTTGTGAAAACCTTGTGTCTGATGCTCCTTTTATCCAGGGTATGGACAGATGAGTAAAAACTATGGCTAATAAATAAATAAATAAATAACAAGGGGGATAAAGCGTAAAATAAATTGGGTAAATGGAAATACTAGTGGTCAGTGAGAGGGAGGGGTAAGGGATATGGTATGCATGAGTTTTTTCTTTTCTCTTTTTATTTCTTTTTCTGCAGTGATGCAAATGTTCTAAAAATGATCATGGTGGTGAATACACAACTATGCGATGATATTGTGAGCTATGGACTATAAACCATGTATGGAATGTATGTATGTGAAGATCTGCCAATAAAAATATTTTAAAAATTAAAAAAAAAGTTGATTTGGATTCAGATAGATCTGTACTGATGAGAAAAATTCAAATCTATTAATAATTGCTGTCAACAAAGTCACAGAGCTGTGGCCATCACAATGTTGGATGATCATGTGTGTGTTATTACAAGCACCGTGTCAGTGACTTCAAACCAACCAAAAATGCAATATCACAAAAACAGAAAAGCAAGAAATTTGGAAGTATTATAAAAAGAACAAAACAGAGAACTTACATTAATTTTTTTTCACTTAATTCAGTTTCAGAATTTCTCAAGGACAGCATTCCATTTCTTTCACATGAAAATTACGTTCTTACGGCAGAAGAACTCCATGACTTCTCGTCCCCTCGTTGCAATAGATGTCCCCACCAAATTCCTCAAAAAAAAAAAAAAATTAACACTCAGAAATGTGCTTTCATTTTTGAAACTCACCGGCTATGCTTTCATGCTCTAATGGCTTTGAATTCTGCTCATTGTGTCGAGTCCCCTTCAATAAGGAAATGGATAAATGTTGACACCATAGGGGAAAAAGCAGCTTCAAATTCTCTTTATGAAGAATTTGGTACCCTGAATGTTAAAAACAAAAAAAAGCCCTCTACCCCCACCCCCATCCCACCCCTGGTGTCCTTGCCTCCGCTGAGGGGGTGGGGAGAAAGGCTAGTGTCCTAGGGCCCATCGATTCAGCCAGGTCAAGGTAACCTAGGAGTTAATGAGTAATGGGAGGTGGGGGTGGCCTGTTGGTCCTGGAGAGGAGTTCTTGGAAGGCAGTGTTGCCGGCACTCCTTCCTGGATCAGGGGGTGGGGGGTGGGGGACCCCACTGCCTCTGGGAAGAGGGATAGGAATGAAGAATGGGGTACCCCCGCCCCAGAAATATCCCACCTCCTTCCCCTCATTTTCTCCCTTCACCTCTGCTGGGGTTCCCAGGTAAAATGCAGGATGTCCAGTTAACTTTGAATTTCTGATAAACAGCGAGAAAAAAATTTTGGGTATGAGGTTAGCCCAAACATCCCACTTGCTGTGCACCCGGGCAGCCTCATTCTCTCTCCTTGGTGCTGGGAATGCAGGGTTGTGTGTGCAGCCTGCTAACTGGAATTCCACCCAGGCCTCCTTTATCCTTCCCCGACTATTGTGTGGGACATTCTACTACTAAAAAAAAAAAAAAAAAATTATCCACTATTTATTGGAATTTCAAATTTTACTGGGTGTCTTGCATTTCTGTTTCTAATTCTGGCAACTCTGACAGCTCAATTGCATTATACAGGGCAAAGCTCCATCCTGGGAAGGGTTCCTGGCATTCCCAGGGTCTTCTGGAGAGTCAAGGAATTGTTTATTGCCTTCCCTTCCCTTGCACCCTCTAGCCTCACCTGCACTGATCACACCGCCTGCATTCCCTGGCTTGCACCCTGTTGGCATGTCCCACGCACCACCTCCTTTCAGCCCCAGGACAAAACAAGAGTGACAGGTGGGGTCTATTCTTGTCTCCATCCTACAGGTGTGGAAACTGCGGCCAAGCAATGAAGACCCAAAATGCTGGGGTCAGGATTCAAACCTGAGGGTGTCTGGTTCCAGATTCTGGGCAACGAACTATTACACTGGACTGCATTTGGGGAGGAAAACTGGGCTGGGGTTGGGGTGGGGCCTGGGGGAGATGGAGCCAAGGGTCAACGACCCACCCAAGCTATCTCTTCTTGGCTGCACCACTCACCACCTACCATTCGGCTAAGCAGCCTCACTCTCCCTCCCACCGAGCCTGGAAAGCTGGGCTGGATGAGCCTGCTAAAGGGAATTGTTCCCACGCCTCCTCTCCAACCCTTGCTGGCGTCTCTTGCTCATCACCCCCCTTCCCAAGCTTCTGCACACAAATGCACACCCCCAGGACAAAGTCAGGACAGCTGAGGAGCTCCATCTCTTCTCCCCAGCCCAGGTCTTCCTTCTGGTACAGTGGGCCTTTTTCCACTCTCGCCTCCACCCCTCTCACTTTCCCTGCAGTCCCCCTGTAGTCACTTCCTAGAGTTCAGGTCCTAGATCCTTCCCAGACCTTGGCCACTATGGGCAACAGTGATGACAGCCACCTTTTTTTTTTTTTTTTTAACTTTTTTCTTTCTGTTTTTTTAATCCTTCCCTCCGCGCCAAGGACGTCCAGGCATCATCGCATTAATTGTCCCAACAGCCAGTGGTATATTCATTCCCATTGCTCAGAGGGGTAAACTGAGGCTTTGAGAAAGGAGGAAGGAAGCCATGCAGGAAGGCAGAGACGGAACAGGAATTCCTTTTCGAGGCTATTCTGCCACAGAGCCTGAATGCCCAAGGATGTAACCAAATTAGGAAAGAGGCTGGCTAGGGGTGGGGGTTGGAAGAAATTGAGGAAAGAAATGGAGGATTTGGGGACCCCAGCAGGCACCCCCACCCCAGTTTCAGCTTTCAGAAGGTGCAGCCAGAGTCAGGAGGGCCAGCAGGTGTTTGCACCCTCCCTCCTCCTGTTCTAAACGAGGATGTTGCAATCCCAGCAGACAGAGCCAGGTTTGTTCTGCTTCTCCACGCCAACAACCCCCCTCTCTGGACACAGCGTCACTTACAGGAAATCAGAGCAAGTTCCCCTTTGGCCCCAGCAAAGGGGCTCTGGAAACCAGCCCTCAGCGACCAGGATCCCCGCCCCACGCCGATCCCCAGCCTCTTATGGGGGTCTTCCCACCTCCACCCCCATCATGGGGGATGCTCAACCTTGTTCAGAATCAGAGAAAGGCAAATTAAAACAACATGGAACTTCTGGTTTTCACCCCCGAAGCCATGGCCCACAAAAATCCAAAAGCTTGCCAACAGGCTCTGATAGGAGGCAGTGGGGAAATCATTTCATACAGTGCTGGTGGTTGTGTAAACTGATACAACTCCATGGAGTGGAATTCAGCAACATGTGGCAAGATCACTAATGCACGTAGACTTTGACCTGGCCAGCCTGCTTACACACTTGCATGTGTGCAAAATTATAACATTCACGATGAAGACAGCAACAGACAACTTTAAAGCACTCACGACCCGGGCACTGTTCCTCCAAGTTAACTTCTCTAGTCCTAATATCAGCCCTATGTGGGAGGGGGCGTTGTCATAACCCCCATTTTGCAGATGGGGAAACTGAGGCACAGAGGGGTTATCAGTTACTGGTCCAAAGGTCACAGCTAATAAGTGTCAGAGCTGGAAAATAAGCCGGCTCAAGGAAACTCCCTGCAGGGCAAGTAACCTAAAGACGGGACAAAGACCATAGGTCTGCAGGAGGCTGGTTACTTTCCCATAAAGTAATGCTAACATTTGTCTGCCAAAATAAGGAAGTTTTTCGTGTGCTGATAAGGAAAATCTTCAAGGGATATTTTTATCAGGAAAAGCAAGGCATAAATTGGAAAACCAGGCAGAATGTTGCATAGGCTATGCTAACATATGTACACTAGTAATGCAAGATAATGCTAGAAAAAAAAAACAAAACAAGATTTAGCCACAGTGTTGCTTTTGGATGAAGGTCTGGATGACTGGCCACAGGGGTAGGGGAAGTCTGCCTTTTTGCTGCATGCCCACTTGTGTCTTTTAGATTTTGAACCATATAAATATATTACCTATTCACGGATTAAAAAATAAATGCAATGTAAAATAATAATATCGTAAAGGGAAGTTAATGTGAAACAGAACACAAACTTGACATGGCAGCTTTCTTCAACGAAGGCTTTTTTAAGTGCCATAACCACTCAGATGCTTGGAGTGCCGACACTCAGAGAGAACAGATGTCTAGGTGGGCGTTTGGAGATTCAGAGCCCTGGCAAGGAAGGATGAATGGAGTCCCAGGCCCCTCTTTCCACAGAAAACATGTTCACCTGGATGATGAACTCGGTTTAGGTTTAGTAATGCTGCTGGAATGCAATATACCAGAAAAGGAATGGCTTTCATAAAGGGAATTTATTAAGTTACAAGTTTACAATTCTAAGCCCACAAAAATGTCCAAACTTAGGCATCCAGAAAAAGATACCTTGATTCAAGGAAGGCCAATGTCTGTCACAAGGGAGGGCACTTGGCTGGTGTCTGCTGGTCCTCGTTCTCAGTTCCATCATCTCCAGCTTCTGATCCAGTGGTTTCCTCTCTAAGTATCTGTGGGCCTTCACGTAGCTCCTCTGGAGCAAAACTCTGAGTCCTGGCTTGGTTAGCATCTCGTGGGAAGGCACATGGCAACATCTGCTGGGCTCTGAATCTCCAAAAGACCTGTGTCTAGGCGTCTGCTCTCTCTGTCGGTACTCCAAGCATGTCCAAATGTCTGTGTCTCTGTGGGCTCTGAAGCAACTATTCTCCAAGTGTCTGCATCTGAAGTTTCTCCAGATGTTTCCCCTTTTAAAGGACTCCAGTAAACTAATCAAGACCAACCTTGAACGGGCAGAGTCAAATCTCCATCTAACCAAAAGGTCACACCCACAACTGGGTGTGTTATATCTCCATGGAAGTAATCTAATCAAAAGATCACACCCACAATTGAACGGGTCAAGCTCCATGGAAACCATCTCATCAAAGGTATGGACCCATAAGATTGGATCAGGATTAGAATATGGCTTTTCTAGGGTATATAATAGTTTCAAACCAGCACATTCCACCCTCTGGACCCCCAAAAGACATGTTCTTTCCATATAGAAAATACATTAATTTCATCACAATATCACAAAGTCTTAAACAATTTCAGAAACAATACTAATGCAATACAAAAGTCAAAAATAGTACAAAATCTCATCAAAGTCAGTTACAGGCATGGTCTGTCCTAAGGTAAAAAAATATCCCTCTGGCTGTTGACCTGTGAAACTCAGAACAAGTTATCCGCTTCCAATATACAAAGGAGGGACAGTCATGGGATAAATGATCCCATAGCCAGAGGGAGAAATTGGAAGGAAAAAGGGCTCACCACATCCAAACAGTTCTGAAAACCTGCAGGGCATACTCCATTGGATGTCAAAGTTAGAGAGTCATTTACTGAATAATGTTTCATCCTCTGAGTTTCAGACAGCAGCAGTCCCATCCTCTCTAAGGGTTTATGCAGCACCCCTATTGTCTCCAAATAGCAGTGTGAGGGCTGCAACATTGGGGTGCACTGAGGAAGCCACCTTTCTCTCAGCTCCTCCCTCTCCAAGCATCAGGGCAGCATCCAGCCTCTCTACCATCTCCAGGGCACACACTCAACCCCTCCAGAACAAAGGGATGATCACCAGACTCCCCTTAATGTGCTCCACCCTCTCTGAGGCCTGGAGCACCTAAACTATTTCTGAATTCGGGGCAGAAGACCCACCCTCTACTACTGGGGCAAACTCTCCCTCTCCACATGCATGGATGAGTCCACTCTCCTGGTCTGAGATTTTTTGCCTCCAGACCTTAGCGTCCAAGGATCTGTCTTTGAAGTCATTTTTCCCTTAATCTGTCCCTTTTCTCTCCCTTTAGTCCCTTTTAGCCATGGTTCCATTCATACAGATCTCATAAGAAATTTGTAGGTTTTCCATGCAGTACACAGGAATCATAGCCATCAGACAATAGGACTTTCCACAAATCCTTTCTAGATAACTCCATTTCCAATCCTGGCTGTTTCTGAAAAGACTGACTTATTCCGTGTTTGGTTAAATCTTCATGTGAGGCCATATTCTCTGGGGTCTCACTTTCTGGAAGCCCAGAATTTTACAGACCATCAATTTCTGATTTCTTGGCACTCAAGAGTGTAGTTCTCATCTTATTTCTTTCCTGCCATATTTCACATTTTAACTGCAAGGAGCAGCAAGGCTGCATTTTCTACAATTAGTTTGGAATTTTCTTCAGCTAAGTGCCCCGACTCATCACTTTTAAATTCTTCCTTCCATTCAACATTAGTAGCCAATTTTGCCCAATTCTCTGCCGCTTTAAAACAAGGGTGGCCTTCCTTCTAGTCTGCAATAACACATGCATTATTTCTGTCTAAGGCCTTATCTGAAATATCTTTAGAGTTCATGTAAACTAATTAAGGCCCACTCTGAATGGGCAGAGTTATATTTCCATCTAACCAAAAGGCTGCACCCAGAATTAGTTGTGCCACAACTCCATGAATGTAATCTAATCAAAAGGCCACACCCACAATTGAGTGGGTCAAGCTCTATGGAAACCATCTAGTCAAAGGTTCTACCCTAAACAGTAGATATGGCTCCACAAGATTGGATCAGGATTAGAGCATGCCTTTTCTGGGATACATAATAGTTTCAAACTGGCACAAACTCCTACACATCCTTCAAAGCCCAGCTGAAATGTCCTCTCCTTCAAGAAGCCTTCCCTGACCCTCTAAGAAGCAGAGTCCGTCTCCACTGGGAAAGACACTCCATGGGACAGGAGTATCTCTGTTGGACTCTGTCCCTCATCCCTCCACTCCCCACCCCAGGATGAAAGTTTATAGAAATGTGGCCTGGGGCTCTAGCTTCTAGCGCTAAAATGGACTCGTAGAAAGTGTTTCATTAATAAAATGCACGGCCAAAAGCAGAATGGGCACCAGGCCCAGAGATCCAAGGGAAGCCTTCTTTGGGCCTCAGTGTTTTTGTACTATCAAGTGGATATAACTAGGGAAGGTTCTTGTTCAAAAGCTTGTCCTGACCCACAGGGAGGTTAGAGCAGGGGGCAGGTTTACTCATGATAGAGAGGACATGACCTCCAGCTAGTGGTACTGGGAGGTGTTGGCACCAGGAATTGAAAATACCTAGGAAATGGTATTGAGAAATCTGGGGCAGTCCCAGGGAGGGAAGAGGCCAGAGGAGGAGCGGGGGAGAGGGGGGGTAGGAAGGGGGGCAGGAGCCAGATAAGAGGCAGCCTCCAGCAGCCTCCGCTCACTCCTCTCTGTCCTCTCCCTCTGTCCCTCAGTCCCTCTGTCCCTCTGTCCCTCCACTTTCCCTGCAACATGGGACCTACCTCAGGTTCCAGCCTGCTGCTGCTGCTGCTGACCAGCCTCCCCCTGGCCCTGGGGGATCCTTTGTGAGTAGTCATGGCAACCCTCCACCCCCCCTCAAAAAAAAACAGGCTGCCTCTAGGATTTGTGGATATAGGTTCCTGTAGAATTCAGGGTGCATTGAGCTGTTCATGGACACAGGGCTTAGTGGTTTGGAATCTTTATAAATTTTGGCTGCCCGTGGGTTTGGGTATTTGCAGAATTCAGGAATTGTGGGATTAGGCTGTTTGGGGGGTTGGATGGTTATAGAATTGGGGGCCTGTAGGTTTAGGAGATTAGGGATCTGGGTGGATATGAGGTTGAGGTGAGTGTGTGGTTGGGACAATTTGCAGGTTTAGGGGTGTGCAGGTTTGGACTTTACAGAATTTGAGTTTGCACTTTCAGGGTTTCAGGGTATGTAGGCTTAGGGGGTTGGTGCTTTGAGTTTATGTAGGCTTGGGTGTATAGATTCGGTTATTTATAGGAGTGGAGTCTTAGAGGCTTAGGTTTGGGGTATTCAGAGAGTTAGGAGTTTAGGGTTTGGGTGCATGTAGGGTTTGGAAGTCTCTAGACTTGGGAGGGTTGCTGGTCCTGGGGTTGAGGGTGTGCGGTTGGTTGATCCTGTCGTTCACAAGCAGGGCAGAGCTGGGTGAGGGTGACAGCCAAGGTGGTCCTGCTCAGGTGGGCGAGGAGGTGGCGGTTCTCAGGGAGGAAATGTGATCTGGAGGCTGGCGCTGGAGCCCCAGCAGTGCCATTGGATCTGCTCCAGGACTGGGAGCTGGTCCAGTATCCAGAAGTGGAGACCGGCTGGGCGCTGACCCCTGCAGCGAGCTGGAGTGTGGGGGCCCTGGCATGAGAGCCCCACCCCGGTGCCCCTCTCCGATAGGTACTCCGTCATCACCCCCAATGTCCTGCGGCTGGAGAACGAGGAGATGGTGGTGCTGGAAGCCCATGAGGTGAACGGAAACGTTCCCGTCACGGTCACCATCCACGACTTCCCTGGCAAGAAGCAGGTGCTGTCCAGCGAGAACACCGTGCTGACCGATGCCAACGGCCACCTGGCCACCGTCACCGTCAAGGTGGGCACAGAATGGAGTGGGGGGCTGCCAACATCCAGAGCCCCTCCCCCTTGTGGCCCATCTCCCCTCTAAGCCCCCCACATCTCTGAGCCCCCTTCTCCCTCTGGGCTCCCTTCCCCTCTCTGAGTCCCTTCCTTCTCTGCAAACCCCTCCACCTTCTCAGTGTCCTCACCTCTCTGAAAGCCTCTCCCTCGAGCCCCCTCCCCCTCTGAGTCCCTCTCTGGTCCCTGCCCCCCTCTGAACCCCTTGGAGACAGAGACCCAGAGTGCTGGGCAGGCTCTGCAGAGCTGAGGGGCAGGTGAGGGCCTAGAGGTTGGACGTGGGCATGGGGCCCTGAGGATATTTTTGCACCACACCTAGATCCCGGCCCACAAAGAGTTCCAGTCAGCGAAGGGGAAGAAGTTCGTGATCGTCCAGGCGTCCTTTGGTGGTGTCCAGGTGGAGAAGGTGATCTTGGTGAGCCTGCAGACCGGATACCTCTTCATCCAGACGGACAAGACCATTTACACGCCGAGCTCCACAGGTGAGGGGCGGGGGTGTCTGGAGACCGGCGCGCGGGGGTGCAGAGGGACCGCTCCCGGCAGCTTCTCACTTTCTCTTCCCACCTCCGCCCAGTCCTTTACCGCGTCTTCTCCGTGGACCAGAACCTGCTCCCCGTCGGCCGGACCGTTGTCGTCACCATCGAGGTACCTGGGGCCCCAGGGACAACTGGGCAGAGACTCGGGGAAGGCAAAGAGGTAGAGGGAGTCGGGGACACTGACCCCAGATGCAGGCTCCAGAAAGAGCTCAGAGGTGGAGACCCAGAGACAGCAACAGAGAGAGGCCCGGAGACGCAGGGAGATGTGTGGAGCGGGGCTGGTGCTGGATTCCGGCTGCAGACACCCCCCCCCCCCCCCGTGACTGTGTGACCCTGGACAGGTCATTTCACCTTGCTGAGCTGGGGCTACAGAGAGATAATAATTCTAGGTAGCCTGTCCTTCTCACGGCGGCCAGAGGGCGCCGGTGAGACCCGAGTCCACCGGCAGCCTTCGGGGCTCTCCCCGGGCTCATTTGGGACAGCCTGCTCTGTCCCTTCCCTGCCCTCCCCTCCTCCTTCTCTCTCCCTCCTTTACTTCCCCCAAGCACAAGGGCCTCCGCCTCTCGGGATAGACCACGTGAGGTCACAGGGAGGAGACAAGTCACATATTTGAAGGTGGAGAGCTGCTTTAGGGAGAGGAGGGGTCTATGGGGAAGAGAGAGCACAGACCTCAAAAGCACAGCCAGCGCCCTGCTTGGTACATGTACTGCTGTAGCAAATACCGTGGCACCATCCACAGAACTGCCCCATTTCCAAAGAAGCCAGAAAACCACTTTTGTATGATGCCATCTGATGTTTGACTGTTAGGAAATAATGAAATCACATGTGTATTAAGTTGAACCACCCACAATTGCTGTTCTTTGTAGGTAAAAAAGCAATAGGCAGATACCTGTGATTTAGTTTAATCAAATACTTAACCCAGGGTCTAGCACTAAAACAGTGTGTAACAAACGCAATTATAATTAATAGCCAGAGAGGCACTGCTGAGAATGAGCTCATGCTTATATTAACTCTGCTGCAAGCCAAGGAGGAAGGTGCTACTATTTTCTACTTTTTACAGAAAGGCAAACAGTACAGAGAGGGAAAGGAATTGGCTCAAGGCCACACAGCTTGTGAGGATTTGGACATGGGTTACCGAGGCAGGTCCATGCTCTCCCTACTGCCCCAGTAGATGTGGTGCAGAGAGGGGGTGCAGACACAAAGGGCCCCCTCATCTGACCTGCCTCCCTGTCTCCCACAGACCCCTGAAGGCATTCCCATCAAGCGGAACTCCCTATCTTCTCAAAATCAGTTGGGCATCTTGACCTTGTCCTGGAACATTCCGGAGCTGGTCAAGTACGTGAGGCCCTCCGGGAGGGGGTCCCTGGCTCCCTGATGCCAGGAGCTGATGTGGGTGGGGGGAGGGGGCCTGGCAGGGCCACTCACCGGGCCTTTCCCGCAGCATGGGGCAGTGGAAAATCCGAGCCCACTATGAAGATTCCCCGCAGCAGGTCTTCTCTTCCGAGTTTGAGGTGAAGGAGTACGGTAAGAGGGGGCGGGTCCCCCCGCCCTCTCCCGCCCTCCCCCGCCCTCCTGGAGCGCTGGCCCAGCGCCCGCCCCCAGCTGACACTGTCCCTCCTTGCAGTGCTGCCCAGCTTCGAGGTCCTGGTGGAGCCTGTAGAGAAATACTACTACGTCGATGACCCCAAGGGGCTGGCGGTCACCATCACAGCCAGGTGAGCTGGGGGAGGGGCCAGTGAGAGGTCGGGGGTGGAGCCCGGGGCGGGGCCAGAGAACAGGGCCTGGCTCTGGTTCCTTTGCCACAGCAAGTGGAAGGTGGGGGAGACTCAGCTTCCCAGGAGGGAGGGTCTGAGGCCCGCGACACCTCACAGGTTCTTATATGGGAAGAACGTGGATGGAACTGCCTTCGTCATCTTTGGCGTGCAGGATGGAGACCAGAGGATTTCGCTGTCCCAGTCCCTCACTCGCGTTGTGGTACCTGACGGAGGCCCCTCTCTCTGATCCCCTTGCCCCTCCCCTGCCTAAGCCCCTCTCCAGCTGAGCCCCTCCCCCTCTGAGACCCCTCCCCCTGAGCACCATGGCTAAGTCCCTTCCCAGCCCAGCCCGTCCCTCTCTGAGACCCCTCCCCCTGAGCGCCATGGCTTTGTCTCTTCCCAGCTGAGCCCCTCCCCTGAGACCCCTCCCCCTGAGCACCATGGCTAAGTCCCTTCCCAGCCCAGCCCGTCCCTCTCTGAGACCCCTCCCCTTGAGCGCCATGGCTAAGTCTCTTTCCAGTTGAGCCCCTCCCCCTCTGAGTCCCCTCTCCCAGAGCCCCTCCCCTGCCTAAGCCCCTCTTCAGCTGAGGCCTTCCCCTCTCTGGGTGCCCTTTCCTCTGAGACCCCTCCCCCTTGGAGACCTCTCCCCCCTGAACCCCCTTCGGCGAGCCCCGCCCCTTTCTGCACCCCTTCTCCTCCCCCAGGTGGAAGATGGCACCGCGGAGGCCCTGCTCCGCCGGCAGGTCCTTCTGGATGGGGTGCAGCCCTCCCGAGCCGAGGCCCTGGTTGGGAAGTCATTGTATGTGTCGGTCACCGTCATCCTGCACTCAGGTGAGCCGGAAGGAGCAGGCTGGTCCGAGGGCGGAGGCCCAATACCGCCACGTGGTCCAGTCTGAGAGCCGAGGCGCTGACAGAGGACGAAGCCCAGTCGGAGGGTCTGGCCTTGTCCCGGGGTTGGCCTGGTGAGGGGGGAGGACGGTACAGTGTGAGGGTGGAAGCCCCATGGAACTGGTGTCCGGTCTGATGGGGGAGGCCTGACCCTCCTGAATGGCCTCTTCAGGCAGCGACATGGTGGAGGCGGAGCGCAGCGGGATCCCCATCGTCACCTCCCCCTACCAGATCCACTTCACCAAGACGCCCAAGTACTTCAAACCAGCCATGCCCTTCGACCTCATGGTGAGACCCAGGCGGGGCTCCGCCATCACGAGCCCCTGCCCCCTAGTGCCGGCCACGCCTCTGAGCCTGTGTGAACCCCTCCGCCTGCCCTTGCCCCCACAGGTGTACGTGACCAATCCCGATGGCTCTCCGGCCCGCCGGGTCCCCGTCAGGAACCAGAACTCTGACGTGGAGTCTTTAACCCAGGATGACGGTGTGGCCAAATTGAGCATCAATACCCCTAACACCCGGCAGCCCCTCAGCATCACGGTGAGTCATGCCAGCCATCCGGAAGTTGGGACTTTGCACAGTGGGGTCCTGACCTTCACATAGAAGAGTCCTGCACTTGCATAGAGGGGTCCTAATGTTTGCATACTTAGATCCTTCCATGCAAATAGCATATAAATGTGTTCTGCGTTAGATAGAGATGTCTTCATGTTTTGGTTTGCTAAAGCTGCTGGGATGCAATATATCAGAAATGGAACAGCTTTTATAAAGAAAGGCTGATGCTGTGTGGAACACCTCTGTCAACTGGGAAGGCATGTGGCTGGCATCTGCTGGTCCTTGTTCCGGGTTCTGTTGTTTCCAGCTTCTGATGCCAGTGGTTTCCTCTCTAAGCATCTGTGGGCCTTCAGTTAGCTCCTCTGGGACACAACTCTGGGTTCTGGCTTTCTTAACACCTCATGTGAAGGCACATGGGGACGTCTGCTGGACTCTGCTCATGTCTAGACATCTGCTCTCTCTCTCACTGCTCCAAGCATTTCCAAACGTCTAAACCTCTGTCAGCTCTGAAGCAACTGTTCTCCAAAAGTCTGCAACTGAGGTTTCTCCAAAATGTTTCCCTTTTTAAAGGACTCTAGAAAACTAATCAGGACCCACCTTCAATGAGCTGAGTCACATCTCCATCTAATTAAAAGGTCACACCCACAATAGGGTCTGCCACATATCCATGGAAACAATTCCGTAAAAGGGTTTCCACTCAGTATTTAAAAAATGGCTGCACTTCATTTCCTGGTGCCTGCACCCCACCCCCCTCCAAAAAGGCTGCCCCCGCAAGATTGGATCAGGATTAAATATCACCTTTCATTTGCTTGGTGGCCTTATATTTGCACAGCAGGACCCCCGCATTTGCATAGAATAGTTCTCATTGCTCAATGGGATCCTACCATTTGCATGGAGGGATTCTTATTTGCACAGTGGGCTCCTTCATTTGCATAAAGGGGTACTTCTGTTTGAATAGTGATGTTTCCATTTGCATCAAGGGGCACTCCACTTGCTCAATGGGATCCTGCCATTTGCAAGTAAGGGTTCCCATTCGCACAGTGAGTTCCTGCTATTTGCATAGGAGGATTCTCTACTTGCAAAGTAGGTACCTGTCATTTGCACAGTGGGGTCACATATTTGCATACAGTGGTCCTGCATTGGCACAGTGGTCTCCTTCCATTTGCATGAAAGGGTCCCACCAGCTACCTAGAAAGGTTCACATTTAGATAAAGGGGCCTCTTTCAAGTACATGTCATAGTCCTCCATTGGCATGGAGAAATCTCACATGTAGTCCTACCTTTCAGATAGAGTGAATCTTACAAGGACAGTGTGATGGTTTGCTAAAGCTGCTAGAATCCAAAATACCAGAAATGGATTGGTTTGTTTTGTTTTGTTTTATCGCATGGGCAGACACCGGGGATCAAACCCGGGTCTCCGGCTGGATTGGTTTTTACAAAGGGGTTTATAAAGTTACAAGTTAAAATTCTAAGGCTATGAAAATGTCCACATTAAGGCACCAATAAGTGGTTAACTTCACTCAAGAAAGGTCAATCAAGTCCAGGGTTTCTCTGTCACATGGGAAGGCACATGGCATCGTCTGCGGTATTTCTCTCTGGCCTTCTGGTTTCAAACGGCTCTCTCAGCATCTCCAAGCACCTGTGTCTAGGTGTCGCTTCATTGTAGTGGCTCTGGGCTCTTTCTCTCTCCATGAGCTCCTTTAATAACTCCAGTAAACTAATTAAGACCCACCTTGAATGGACAGGGACACAACTCTACAGAAACAACCCGATCAAAAGGTCCCACCTGCACAATAGGTCTGCCCCCACAAGATTGGATTATGTTAAAAGAACATGGCTTTTCTGGGGTACATAACAGTTTCAAACCAGCACAGAGGGGCTCTCTCTGCAGTTTATGATTTGCATGATGGGATCTGTTCTCCTGGCTTCCATGTGGCACTTCATGATTTGCATGATGGGATCTGTTCTCCTGGCTTCCATGTGGCACTTCACATGTGGTCGGTACAGCCTGTGCACCTCTGCAGGTGTCCATGGGAATCCTTGTCCTGCACCTCGTCTTTTTTGGGGGGGAGGGGGAGAAGGGGTTAAACAATGGGAATTTATTCGCCCATGGTTTTGAGGCAATGCTTTCTTCCTGAAGACCTGTGCCAACGATCTTTGGCTCCTCTGCCACATGGCAAGGCACATGGTGGCCTCTGCTGGCCTCTCCCTTCTCTCCTCATTGCTTTCAGTGTCGTGCTTCTGTGGCTCTCTCTCTGTCTGAATTTCATTCTATTATTCCAGTAGTAGGATTATGACCTACCCTAACTGAGGTGGGATCCTCCTTAACCAAAGTAACCTCATGAAAAAGTCTTTCATACAATGAGTTTCCACCCTTGGGAATGGATTGGATTTAAGAACATATCTTTCTGGGGTACATGCAGCTTCAAGCCACCCTACTCCACCCTCTGGTCCCCCAAAAGAAGTGTTCTTTCCATATGCAAAATACAATTGTTCCATTACGATATGGGCAGCCCTTCTTGCTGGCAGACCTGCCTCAAAGTGCTTAATATATGAATTAGTCTTCTATTGCTGCTATAACAAATTACAAAAAAAAAAAATGGCAACCTAAAAAGAATTCAGATGTACTATCTTACAGTTCTGGTGGTCATAATTCCAAATCCGGACTCAATGGATTAAAATCAAGGTGTCAGTGGGGCAATGTTCCGTCTGGAGGCTCTAGGGTAGAAGTCATTCCCTTGCCTTCTCCAGCTTCCAGAAGCCACCTTGCATTCCTTGGCTCAGGGTTCCTTCATCCAGCTCCAAAACCCTCAGCTTGGCATCCTCAAATCTCTCTCCCTGACTCTCCTGCCTCCCTCACATAAGGCACCTGGTGATGCCATTGGGCCCACCTGCGTAATCCAGGATAATTTCCCCATCTCATGATCCTTACTTTAATTGCATCTGCAAAGCCCCTTTTGCCATGTCAAGGACCATATTCCCAAATTCAAGGGATTAGGACTTGGGCATCTTTGGGAACCACTGTTCAGCCCAGCTCAGCGTGCATCCCTCTGTCCTGCCCAGGTGATCACAAAGAAGGAGGGTATCCCGGAGGCACGGCAGGCCACCAGGACGATGCAGGCTATCCCCTATACCACCATGGGCAACTCCAACAACTACCTGCATCTCTCCGTGTCCCGCGTGGAGCTCAGGCCAGGGGAGAACCTCAATGTCAATTTGCACCTGCGAACCAATCCTGGCCTGGACGCCAAGATCCACTACTACACCTATCTGGTCCGTGGCCGTCCCCAGGCTCCTAGATCCCTCCAGCCCCTCCTCCTCATTTCTCCAGCACCACCCAGACCCTCCCCTAGCCCTGATTCCCCCTCCTCCCTCTCTGTCCCCCCAGATCATGAATAAGGGGAAGCTGTTGAAGGCAGGGCGCCAGGCACGAGAGCCAGGCCAGGACCTGGTGGTTCTGCCTTTGGCCATCACCTCGGATTTCATCCCTTCCTTCCGCTTGGTGGCCTATTACACACTGATGGGCAGCAACGGTCAGAGGGAGGTGGTGGCCGACTCCGTGTGGGTGGACGTCAAGGACTCGTGTGTGGGCACGGTGAGTTCCCTGGATCTCTTTGTGCCTGTCTTGGACATCTCAGCCCCTTCTCTACTCCCTCTGCCTCTGCCTCTACCTCTCTCCAGCCCTTTGAACCTGTGTTTCTCCAGCTCTCTGAACCCATTTCTCTCCAGCTTGCAGGATTCTTGCCCATCTCTTCATCGTGTCCATCTTGATCTTTCCCCTCCCCCATGTTTCAGGCTTCGTGTCTCTCCTGCACCCTCGTTCCTCTCTCCTTGCCTTTCTCTCTGCTGCTGCTGCTGTGGTCAACTCTGCCCACCACTCTCTTCTCCTGTCTCCACCTTTCTCTTGTCTTCAGTCCAGTTCAGGGCCTTCTCTGCCCTTGGCTGCCCGAGGCTGGGTCCTCACCAAGCTGACTTCTCCCTCGTGACTTTCATGGTCTCCACAGCTGGTGGTGAAAGGTGGTGGAAAGGAGGAGAAGCAGCATTTGCCAGGGCAGCAGATGACCCTCAAGATTGAAGGTGACCGTGGGGCCAGAGTGGGGCTGGTGGCCGTGGACAAGGGTGTGTTTGTGTTGAACAAGAAGAACCGGCTAACTCAGAGCAAGGTATGCACGTGGGTGACTGAGGGGGGAAGTCCATGGGGTGGTGACGGGATGGGGTTGTATTTGGGGCTGAACATGGATGGACAAGGTTTAAAGTTGGAATGTCATGGGAATGGGTAGTTTCACCTTATTGCACAATGGCAGTGGCCATACCAGCAGATTGTGGAATTGTCCAATGTGGGTGGCCTGAGGATGTGGACGAGGGCAGAGATGGGGTTAGAAATCTCTAACCCCAACAGAATGAGGAGAGGCGGAATGGGTTGGGAATGAGGATAGGAACGCAACGGGGTGCAGTTGGGGGTGGGGTTCTGGAAGGGATTCGGTGAGGGTGGGTGTTCTAGTTTGCTAGCTGCCGGAATGCAACACACCAGAGATGGATTGGCTTTTAATAAAAGGGGATTTATTTTGTTAGTTCTTCAGAGGAAAGACAGCCAACTTTCCACTGAGGTTCTTATGTGGGATCGCACAAGATGATCTCTGCTGGTCTTCTCTCCAGGCCTCTGGGTTCCAACAACTTTCCCCGGGGTGACTTCTTTCTGCATCTCCAAAGTCTGAGCTGTGAGTGCTGAGATGAGGAATGCCGAGCTGCTTGGGCTGTGCTGCGTTGTGCCCTCTCATTTAAGCACTAGCCAATTAAGTCAAATGTCATTCATTGCAGCAGGCATGCCTCCTAGCCGACTGCAGATGTAATCAGCAATAGATGAGGTTCACTTACCATTGGCTCATGTCTGCAGCAAAAAAACTAGGTGCCTTCACCTGGCCAAGTTGACAACTGAATCTAACTACTGAATCTAACTACCAAGGCGGGTTTGGTGGGGTGGGGGACAGGCAGGCAGACAAAGGTGGTAGTGGTTTGGCAGCAGCACTGCTGTCCTGGACTCACCCATCCTGGGCTCCCTCTTCCCACAGATCTGGGATGTGGTGGAGAAGGCAGACATCGGCTGCACTCCGGGCAGTGGAAAGGACTTTGCAGGTGTCTTTAAGGATGCAGGCCTGGTCTTCCAGACCAACAAGGATCTGCCGAGCACTGACAGGGCAGGTGAGGACGCAGCCCATGCCCCATCCAAGGAGGGAAGCTTCTCAGAGTCTCAGACGCAGGGTCAGGGGAGCTCAGTGGTTAAAGCAGGTGCCTGGACTCAGGAGGACCTGGCTTTGGGTCCTGCTTCCCCCACCGACTAGCAAATCACTTCTCTCTGGGCTCATTTTCCTCATCCGCCAAATGGGAACAATGATGCCAGGAACCTGCAGCAGGCCCCCCTAATCACCCTGTCCCCCTGCCCCTCAGAGCTCGAGTGCCCGAAGCCAGCCACCCGCCGCCGTCGCTCCGTGCAGCTCATGGAGAAGAGGATGGACAAAGGTGGGAACCCTCAGCTGACCCTTACCCACCCCCACGCCACGCCCGAGCTTCATCCGTGGGGGATCCCATCCTGACCCTTTAAAGAGTAAAAGAGGGAGAAGGGGAGGGCCTGTCCTTGGGGAAGTTCTCCCTGGAGTCTGCCCCGAGTCTGTCCTGCTTTGACACACGCTGATGAGGGTCTGATATGGCGGGCTCTGCTCCAACAGTGGGACAGTACACGGACAAGCTCCTACGTAAGTGCTGTGAAGGCGGCATGCGGGAGAACCCGATGAAGTTCTCGTGTGAGCACAGGATCAAGTATGTCTCGGACGAGGGGTGCAAGAAGGCTTTCCTCGACTGCTGCCTGTACATCACCCAGGAGCGGGTGAAGCACACCCGGGTCGGTCTTCTGGGCCTGGCCAGGAGTGAGTCTGATGGTGGGATCCCCGTGGTAGGTGCGGGCAGGCCTGGAGGAAAGTGTCTCTGAGAAAGAGGAATGTCCCTACCCGAAGGGGGAGGAGGAACTTTTAATATGTCTTACTTAGAGAAGGATGCTTCTGCCAGAATGGGCATCATCAAAACTGAAAGCACGGATACTACACTTCAAGTGACTCTGCCTTTTCTGCAGATCCACTCTGCAAATTCATAGTTCATTTTCACCTGTTCACATTTCCCTGTTTAATGATTTTATGTGGAGCAGTCACTACCCTGACAGTGGTTCTAACCACTGACAGTGGTTCTAACCACTGACAGTGGTTCTAACCACTTGAAATTTTATTTTGCATCTCTTGTCTTTTCTATGGGGGACTGGAAATCCAGTGATCTATGGGGTGGGGAGAGCAAAAGCCAGTGTGAATGGCTCTTGAAATTGTGGGAAACTGCTCTACATTAGTTGCATGATGCCAAGTAATGAAAGACAATACCTTTGCTTAAAATTTAAGGAAAAAGAAAATACATAGAGGTTCTCAATGTATCTTTTTGCAAATTACAGTAATCTGGACGACCTGGTCTCTATACCACCACCTTCGAGAGTTATGACCGAGGAAAAGGCTTTCTTTTGCAAAGAGGAGATAATCTGAAATTTACTAGGATATTAGACAGATCCCATTATCAACTGGGAAATTGTTTACTTGCACAGCGATGGTTTTTTCCCAGCATTATGTAATTTCTTTAGCCTATTGGGGATTGGACAGAAGATTGTTTAACCGTTCCTACGCCAAAAGCTCTGTGATGGATTATTCCAGGGTCTGGGTGGATGTAGACATCTGTGGAGTTCCACCTACTTTGTTGTTATGGGGACCCGGAGATGAATTGAAATCTGCACATCACTTTTTGTCTGTTTGTTTTTTCTTTTTTAAAAAATTTTACTTGTTTTTGTACTCCAATAAGACTTTAAAAGTTCTATCAGTATTTTTGAGGAAAGCCCAGCAGGGTTGATTTCTATGTCAGTCCAGTTTTATTTATTTGCTAGTGATGCCAAGCTGGCTTTTACAGGCCATCACTTCTTCCGTGGCTTTGGTTAGGTTTGGGAAGCAGTGTTGTATCCGTTGGGCACAATAGACAGTGCCCTGGGCCCACAGTAATTTCAGGGGTCCATGAAAATGTTTGCATTTCTTTGACACCCAGAAGGAATAAATGGCAATCCAGCTTGAATTATACTCATCTTTATGCCAACGCCATCATAAAATTTAATTTAGCAAAGCAGAAGTATGTTGGGTCCCTAAAAGTCATAATGGGGCCCTGAGTTGGTTTTGCTGCTGGGAATCTCTCCAGAACTGCAGGAACTGGGGATGAAAGGAGCAGGTTGCAGGGGGCGGGGGAGGGTCTGTTCTAATCCCAGATGGTCCATCAGGTGATTTGGATGAGGAAATAATCCCAGAAGAAGACATCATTTCCCGGAGCCAGTTCCCTGAGAGCTGGCTGTGGACCATCGAGGAGATGAAAGAACCAGAGAAAAACGGGTACGGCTGGGACCCCTCCACGTCAACCCCCAGCAGGGTCACATCAGACCCCTCCCCTTAACTTGGAGACCCCAACCCTTCACCCCCCTTCCCTTTCCTGGAGTCACAGCACAACCTGGAAAATCAGCATTTGGGCTGCCCACATGTGCCTTTCTCCCTGGAGACTTCTCAGCCCCCTCCAGTGGGTCCCTTAGGGCCCTGCCCACCAGCCCCCTCCCCATCCCCGTCTTCTCCTAATGCCCCTGCCTCCCCTGCACCCAGAATCTCCACGAAGACCGTGAACGTGTTCTTGAAGGACTCCATCACCACCTGGGAGATTCTGGCCGTGAGCTTGTCTGACAAGAAAGGTGAGCAGAGTGGCGGCCCCACCCTGGGGAGCCAGGGACCCCAGGACCCCTGGAGTCTCCTCATCCCATCCTGACACATCTGTCTTGGTGGCTCGCACCTGTGCCCTGGTTACTACAGAGGAGACACGGGTGGCCCATGGGGGATACGTGCTCTAAAGCCGGTGCTGTTGCAAGCACAGAAACCATTGAGGGGCAGTGTCGACACCACAGGGGGGAAGATGAGGAAGAAAAGAGGCACAGGGGAAGCAGTGTGAAATGCCTGATTGAAACATCGGTAGTCAGATGGTGACAGGGGACAAGGTGGACAGAGGGCGCTCTCTGGGCCTCACGCCTGCTCCTCCACCAACAAACTGCCCGTGTGGGCACCTGGCCAGCCCTGGCAAAGGGGGCTACTTTATGGCTGGGCTGGGACTAGGGCGAGGAGTGCAGGATTTAAGGCGGTGCCGAAATGGAGATAAATAACATCTTAATACACCTTTCTAAAAATCAGAATGGATGAAAGAAATCCATTTTGTACCAAAATATTAAAAATTTGGATAAAAACTCCTTCATGCAGAGCCAAATTGGAATCTGAGGCCAAAGGAAAAGTATGTGCTCCTTATGCAGGTTTTATGTATTTTTTAAGAGTATGCTTTTTTTCTCCCCAGAATAGAGCAGTTGAAAAAATAGTAAAACATTAAAATCGCATTAAAAAGTTCTCTGCATTAACTGTAACTATCTTATTTATTCCCAAATCAAAATTTGTTATAATTTTACTTTCCTGTTTCTAAGGAAAGCTATGACATCAATAATATTTTCAAATTCTGCTGCTTTGCTTTTTTCATCTTCAACTGAATTATCCTCTTTGGCAGTTTCTCCTGAACAAGGGGCACCCTCAAATAACAAGTATATCAGATGCATATTTTCTCTTTTGCCTCAAGCTCCAATATGGCTTGCCACGACCCTGGTTTCTAAGTCCATCCAGGAGTTAAATCAGAATATCTTTGCTTTACCTGTCATACATTTTCACATATCGAGGTCTTTTGTAAGACTTTGTTCTAATGTAAAGTTCCTGCAACTGGGAAACAAATGGAAAACTGCAGGTTGCATCCATGCTGCTCACAGTGGGACCCTGGCCCTGAGCCAGCAGCTTCTGCCTTTTCCAGGATCTGTTAGGAAGTTACCCGGATCCCCGGGGACCTGGAAGGGCATGAATATTTGAGCAGCTCTGCTTTAAATCCCGGTCCTCAGCCTCAGCAGTACTGACCTTCTGTGCTGGACAAATCTCTGAGTGGGGGGCCATCCCGTGCATTGCAGGGCATTGAGCCGCTTCCCTGCCCCCCACCCACTAGATGCCACGAGCATCCCCACCCCAGTGGTGACAAGCCAAACTGTCCCCAGACTTGCCAAGTGTCCCATAGAAGGGACTGTGACTCCCAGCGAGAACCACTGGGGGCTCTCCTGTGCCTCTGCTTAGGAGATCCTAGTAGCACTCCAGTTCCTTGTCATGTAAACCAAAAATGCCTGCAGACATTGCCAAAGGGCCCCTAGGGGCAGATTCCCAAAGAGTCCTGTGGTTTGTAGATTCCACTCTTCACATCACTGGGACATCAGAAGTTGTCATTCCCACCACCTTCCCAACGTCACTTTCTTACCGTGCTCCCAGCACAATTCTAAGGACTCTCCAAATTTCATCTCTTTGAATGCGCAACAACCCGATGAAGTTGGAACTATGAGTTCCCTATGAGTTATTCAGAATTAAAGTGTCAGTTGGGTTAAGCTTTTTGGAAATAGTTACCTAGGTTCAAATCCCAGGTCCCCCTCTCAGTAGCTGTGTGTCCTTAGGCAAGTTACTTAACTTCTCTGTTCCTAAATATTTTATTTAACAACATATTGAAAATATTATCATGTCAACATTTTGCAAAATTTACAAAACCAATATCATACTAATAATGTTACAATAATCTGTAAGATAAACATTAATTTATCACCTTATACATATTAATTAAATATTTTACACTTTTGTACTAAATTTTTGAAATCCATCTTACAGCACATCTCTATTGGACTGCTAAATACTTTGATCTAATACTTTGCATTTTAGATTTCATAAAATTTACCAAAGTAAATTTTTGTAAAAAGAATTTTTTTGTAAAATTTACAAAAGTAAATATTTGTCAAAAATAGTCAGTTCGCCTGCTAAAATTGTTCCAAACACACCTGAATGTTTTTCCAATCACCAAATCAAATATTCATATTTTTTTAAATTGAGAGAGAGTTCATTTATCATTAAATATGCCCTTTTAAAGTATACAATCCAGTGGGTTTTAATATGTTCACTGAAGGCATCTGTTCTTCAGTTTAAATCTAATTTAACTAAAATTATATGAGTAAAGATACAGTTCTCACTCTTGCTGGTCCCATTTCAAGTGCTCGGGTCTCGGTGGCCGCAGGGGGCTGGTGGCTACGTTTTGGACAGCACAGATATGGACGCTCCCGCCACCTTGCCTTCTTCCTTCCTACACCTCTATCTCTGAAAAGAACTACAAAGAAAATGGAAATTTTTAAATAAGAGTAACTCTGGAACTTCGCCGCTATTCATCCATATCTCTAACAGCCTCCCTTTAGCCCCTGGGATTCTATAAAGGCAGGTCGGGCTGGGGAGAACTCCAGGTGCTAATGGTGACTGATGCCCTGTGAGCGCAGAAACCCAGACGCGTCCCTGGCCCCCCGGGCCCTGCCCCGCCCTTCGCTCCAAGCGCTCTGCGGGGCCCCTGGCTCCGCGCGCCCTGGCCGGCCCTTCGCTCCGCGCGCGCGCCCTTCCCGACCTCTGCCTGAAGCTCTGTGCTCTGTCTCCTCCCCGACAGGGATCTGCGTGGCCGACCCCTACGAGGTCACGGTGATGCAGGATTTCTTCATCGACCTGCGGTTACCCTACTCCGTGGTGCGCAACGAGCAGGTGGAGATCCGAGCTGTCCTCTACAACTACCGCGAGAAGGAGGACCTCAAGGTGGGTTCCCAGAGGTGGGGGAGGCCTGAGCGGGTCCTGGGGGCGAGGTTCGGTGCCCTCGCCCCTGACCAGCTGCCCGCCCTCCCCTGGCAGGTGCGCGTGGAAATGCTCTACAACCCAGCCTTCTGCAGCCTCGCCACCGCCAAGAAGCGCCACCAACAGACCCTGATCGTTCCAGCCAAGTCCTCCCTGCCTGTGCCTTTTGTCATCGTGCCCCTAAAGGTCGGCCTGCATGAGGTCGAGGTCAAGGCCGCTGTCTACAACTTCTTCATCAGCGATGGTGTGAAGAAGACTCTGAAGGTCGTGGTGAGTCCTTGGGAGCCCTGCTCCCTCCTGTCCTTCATGGAAGGCTCCCTCTCTCTGTCCTGCCCCCGACCTCAGCTTGGAGACTGAGGCTCTTGAAACACTAAGAATCACAGTGCCCACACCTTAAGAACCTTAGTGGTACTCAAAATTGGAAGCTGGGTCAGGGTTAGGGTGAAGCAAGTGAGGCACTCATTTCAGGCACAGAATTTTAGTTTGCCACAGCTGCTATAACAAACGCCACAGAGAGACGGGCTTAAGCGACAAGACTTTACTGTCTCATCATTTTTGAGGCTCGAAGTCCAAAATCAAGTTGTCCAGAGGATCTTGCTTTCCCTGAAGTTTGTAGCATTCCAGTGGTGGACTGCCGGCAGCCCACAACTCAATCTCTGCCTATGTGACATGGCATCTCGCTTCTTCTGTCTTCTCCTCATTTCTATTCTGTCACATTGGATTAAAGCGATCCCGATTCTGCTGGAACCCATCTTAATAGGATCTTAGAAGAACCTTTTTTCAAATGAGCTCACATCCACAGGGCCAGGGCTTAGGCAACCTGCCTTTGTGTAGACATGAATCAACCCGCAACAGATACCAATACACGAGATGACTCACTTTTATGCAATATTTTAAGAAGTCCAAATTGATACTGTAATTCCATAAGGAATAAAATATCAAAATTTTATATTTTATATAAATGAAAAATCTGTTGTCGGTTGACGTGAATCAGTGAATCAACCCACAACAGATACCAATACATGAGATGACTCACTTTCATGCAATATTTTAAGAAGTCCAAATTGATACCCACAATTCCATAAGGGATAAAATATCAAAATTTTATATTTTATATAAATAAAAAATCTGTTGTGGGTTGACGTGAATCAGTGAATCAACCCACAACAGATATCAATACACGAGATGAGTCACTTTCATGCAATATTTTACGAAGTCCAAATTGATACCCGCAATTCCATAAGGAATAAAATATCAAAATTTTAAATAGAGAGAAGATCTGACAGCCTCAAGCTGAGCCATATTGAAGCCTAAGGCAAAAAGGAAAATGAGTGCCCCATATACATGGTTTCATGCTTTAAAAAAAAAGAAAAGCTTAACATTTTCCCCAGAATGTTAAAGAAGTTGAGAAATATGGAAACATTGAGAAATAGGTATATAAAAGCTGACAATGCTGTTTGGAGTTTAAATATTTTATTTATACCAAAAGCAGAAATGATTATAATTTTACTTTCCTTCCTTCAAAAGAAAGAAACTGGGGCGGGGGGGTGGGGAGCTATTGGGGTGCTGGGGCCTGCCTGGAACAGCGACGAAAGGTTGGTAGCTGGAAATTGATTATGGTGGGGATAATTACATCATGGAAATTGGAAATGCTACACATCAGGGACTTTTCTCATGAAGAGCTGGTTGTTAAACATGTATCAGTGTACCTTTGGAGAAAACTCGGTCTCCAATGGAAAATGTAGAGGTATTTAAGGAGAAAGAACGGATTTGGGGGAGGCAAATGCAGCAGCTGTCTACCAGGGACCAGTTTTCTGTAGACGCAGAAATGTGCTTATGCTGGTACTTTAATAGTAATTAAATTAGTGCCTATTTATTGAGCACCTGCTATGAGCCAAGCACCGTGTAAAGTCCTTTACACACGTTATTTTAGTTAAGAGATTTTGAAAAGCAACATGTAAAAACGCAGATTCTGGCAGAAAGTAGATTAGAGGTTGCCAAGGGATGGGGAAAAGGGAGCTGTTACTGGGTGGGTTAGAATATTTGTAAATTTTGGAAATTTTTAGGTAAAATTAATTTTTAAAAAATTGTAGAAAGAGAACCACAAATTATCCACAATTTTACCTATTGGAGTGAATTCAGGGTGTTTTAAAATTTTATTGACTTTAGGAACCATATTAGAATAATTATTCTCTTATATTAAAAAAAGAAAACAAAAACAGCACAGAGTTCAGAACCAGACTGTGTGGGTTCAAATCCCTGGTCTACTGTACTAGCTGCATGACCTTGAGTGAGTGGCCTTACCTCTCTGCACCTCTGTTTCCCTATCTGGAAAAGGGGGTGCTAATAGCAGTACCCACTCTATTGGGTTGTCATAGGATTAAATGGGTTAACCCATGTAAAATGTCCATGTGAAGATCCCAGAAGAGTTTATTATTTTGTTATTAATTGATAAATCTGCCATTAATTTGTACCACCACACTGTGAGGTAGGTGTTTGTGTTGCCTCCCATCAGGTAGGAAGCTGAGGCACAGAGAGGTTAAGTCACTGGCTCCCTGTCACACAGCTAGAAAGTGGCTGAGCCAGGTTTGAACGCCATCACACCTGTGATAGAACAGTACCCAGAAGGGGCCCAGCTGGTCACCTGTCTGTGTGTGTCTGTCCCTGTCTCTCTGTCCTTTTATTCATCTGACTCCTCCTGTCCTCCCCAACATTGTGCAGCCAGAAGGAATGAGAGTCAACAAAACTGTGGCTGTTCGCACGCTGGACCCAGAAAACCTTGGCCATAGTGAGTCAGCCATAGGAGAGGAGATGGGGGCCTGGCCAACATGGGGATGCAGGGTTGGGGTGAGAGGGGCGAACGCAATCTGATTTTCCCACTCCCTCTCCCCAGATGGTGTGCAGAGAGAGGAGGTCCATGCCCTCGATCTCAGCGACCGCGTTCCTGACACAGAGATGGAGACCAGGATCCTCCTGCAAGGTGAGGCCCCCTTGGCCCCAACCCCTTGAGCCCAGGAAGGTGGGGGGCTTGTGCTGTGATCCCCCAAAGGCAGCTGAGCTCCATCTAATTCTGGGGGCCTTCAACCCCTGCACCTCTCTCCTCCACTCGGCTAGAATAGCCTCTCCTTGATCTGTTGTATGGCAGGCTCCAGACACTATTTAATTCGGCAAGTAGCTTTTGCTGATTACAAGTTTAAATGAGAAGCCATGCAGTACAAAACCAGATATCTGGAGCTAATTGCCTGGACCTGGGTGAGAAGATGCTGGGAAGGGGCTTTGCAATCAGTGAGCTCTTAAGCTTTAGGCAAATGCCTCTCTCTACCTGGATTTCCTCACCTGAGGTGTGGAGTGAATAACAGTATCTACATCAAAGGGATGGTATGAAGATTAAATGAGATACTGTAGGGCGTTCTCTTAGCAAATAGAATTAATTACTATTAATTACTATATAAATACTATATAAATAAATAGTATTAATGACTCTGTTACTGTCACGACTTGACCACTCGTGTGAAATAAGAGAATCCATGTACCAGGTATCCCCTGGGGAGCACAAGTTGCCCCCAAATGCAGACCCCTCCTCCACTCCCAGTCACATCCCCCAGCTGCCCCTGGACCCCCTGGGCCCCACTGGTCTGAGGCTGAGATCTCTGGAGGCAGCTCTGGGCCCCCTTTCTCCACGGGGTCACGTGGCCTGAGTGCTGTCCACCTGCCCGGCCACAGGGACGCCCGTGGCCCAGATGGCGGAGGATGCCATAGATGGTGAGCGGCTGAAGCACCTCATCACGACGCCCTCGGGCTGTGGGGAGCAGAACATGATTGGCATGACGCCCACGGTCATCGCCGTACACTATCTGGACCACTCCCAGCAGTGGGAGAAGTACACCCTGGAGAAACGACAGGAAGCCTTGGACCTCATCAAGAAGGGTGGGTGCCCGGCCCTCCCTGGGATGCTGCCCCCCTCTGGGCCCTTTAATTCCTTCACTCTGACACCCTTCCCCTCCCCTCTCTGAGCCCTTTCTCGGAGCTTTCCCCACCACCACCCTCACCCCTCTCTCTAAAACTCCCTTCTTTTTTGAGACCTCCCCTGCTTCCCCTCTCTCCCTTACCCACGCCAGCCTCCCCTTACTTTCAGCACCCCCCAGTCCCCATCTCAGGTGACGCTGCCCCTTCTCTGCAGGGTACACCCAGCAGCTGGCCTTCAGACAGCCCAGCTCTGCCTTTGCCGCCTTCCTGGGCAGGGCACCCAGCACCTGGTGAGTCCCGGGACAGCCCAGGCCGGCCCAGCCTCACTCAGACTCTAGCCATGCGTGCCACTATCCTGGACTCTCCACGTGCAGACAGGCACTGGCTGACTGGGGGACCTCATTAAACACCAACTGCATGCAATGCTAGGTCCTGAGCTCTGGAGGGGAGAAAGGGAAAACTAGCCAGGTGCGATGGGCCTTGAGCCCGCCCTTTCAGGCTCCGCCCCTCCCTGGCTATTGGTAGGCTCAGGTGGCACTCTGGATCCTAGAGCAGATGGCCATGAGCCCGCCCTTCCAGGCTCCGCCCTTCCCTGGCTATTGGCTGGCTCGGGTGGCACTCTCTGCGTCGTGGAGCTGATGGGCTCACCAGCCCCGGCCTTGCTTTGTGCCCACCCACAGGCTTACCGCCTATGTAGTCAAGGTCTTCTCTCTGGCCGCCAACCTCATCGCCATCGACTCCCAGGTCCTCTGTGGAGCGGTCAAATGGCTGATCCTGGAGAAGCAGAGGCCTGATGGTGTCTTCCAAGAGGATGGGCCCGTGATACATCAAGAAATGATTGTAAGTAATTGAGATTCAGGGTCACTGAGTGTCACAGGATGGACAAGAGAAAGATACCCCCACCGCTTCCTGCCTGGTTCTCTCTGTTCATCTGGACAGGGGACAGGACGATGAATGAGCAGGGAGCCTCACTCCTTCCCTGCAACCAGAGACCTCTGGGACCCAGTGTGAAATGAAAAGGAGGGGCCCTTGCTCAAAAATTCAAACTTTTAGGAAACCAAGTGCAGGGTCCTTGTGAGCATGGGGTCCTACCTTGGAGTTCCCATCTCACATCCAAGGCATCTCCACGCCCCACTCATTCTGTCTCCTGGAAGTTTCTCCAAATTGGCTTCTTCTATCCAACCCCATGGCTACCCCTCCCGGGATCCAAGCACCCCATCTCTCACCTGGAGACTTGCAGAAGCCTCCTGGTCATTCTCCTGGCTGCCTCCCACTCTTAGGCCATGCAGCCAAGGCAATTATTTCAATCTGTTCAGGTCACTACTTAGAAGCTCCCATGACTCCCTGTTGCTCTAAAAATAAACATGAAACTCCTTAGAGCTGGGGTTCTCAAAGTGTGGTCCCTGAACCAGCAGCAGCAGCACCTGGGAACTTGTTAGAAATGCATATACTCAGGCCAATCCTGCAACCCACTGAATAAGGACATCTTATTCATTGAGATCTGCCCTTCCCCTGTCCATTCTCAATGCTGCACTCACTCTCCTTTACAGCATTTGTCATTATGTACTCCTATGTTGACTGATGAGCCTGTTGGGTCATGTCTGTGACACCTACTCGAGAGGGAGCTCCATGAGGGCTGGAGCCAATTTGGCTTCTGTACCCCATTGCGCCAGTGCACAGACCCTCCAAAATCACTTTAGAAGAAGGAATAAATGAAAGAATGAATGAATGTTAAAGGTTTTGGCTCTCTTGGGGAGGTCACTGGGGAGAGACCCAGCTCATCCCCTCGTTCTACCAGGCTGGGCATATGGGAAAACACTGGTCATGTTATTGTTGCTTCCTGCTCCTCACTCCAGGGTGGAATCAAGAATACCGGGGAGAAGGACATGTCCCTCACGGCCTTTGTTCTCATCGCACTGCAGGAGGCTAAAGATATCTGTGAAGGGCAGGTCAACGTAAGTGTCCCCCACTCCCACTCCTCCAACCCCCTTCTTTTACTGGTTAATGTAACATCAGGAATATAATGAAACAGAGTTACACTTTTCCACTTAGTCACATCCTTTGCTATGAGCCTGTGGCAGATGGTCAGAGCTACATAAATAGCCTCCTGGGAGCACAGTGAAAATCCTTTATTCTCCTTCCCAGGTGAGGGTGAAGACAAGTTGACTGGCCCTATTTAAGGAGATACTAGAGAATTGGGTGTTAATTCCTTGTAGTAATGAGGCAACCTTTGGAACTCCCTGCATACAAAAGTGGTGTCGTTCCACACTTTGCCTCCAAAACTTCTTTTTCACCCCTTCTCATCATCAGATAATGAATCTACAGGGTGTCAAGCCTTTGGATCCCAGTCAGGGGAAACAGGATATGCCCTCTTACTCTAGCATTCCAACATGCTAATATTTCTAAACTCTTATCTACATGGCATAGCCTGTCATTTAATGCATCCTTCAAATATGCTGATTTTTCTATCTTTCCAAGACCCTCTGCTGTAGCTGGCCATACTGCACACAACAATGGGCAACAGACTGTAGCACAATCAAACAAACTGGGCAACCACCCATCAAGGAAGCAGGCCACCATGGGATTACCTCCTAAGAATCTGCTTTCTCTAGATTCATACTCTCTATGGCCAGCAGTTCTTTGGTCTCCTGGCTGACTGGCCAAATGTTCCAGTCCAGCACAACCCCAAGACCAAAGTACACACCAGGCACACAATTACCCATGAGTATTGATTAGGGACTTCTGGACAGGAGAAAATTCTTCCCAGTGGTGGTTGATGGGGAAATGGAAGTCTTCACTCTGCCCCAAACCAAGAGATTATGGAATCCAAGGGGGCCACGTATAAGGTTCAGCAGACGCTTGTGAGATTTTGTTACAATTGACTCAAGATTTGGCAGCATCCTAAGAGAGTTGATTAACAACCGCAATGGGAGAGGGGAGTTTTATATTCTTTGACCTTTATTGTCTGTCCCTGTCATGTAGGTGGCTGTGTGACTTGTTCTCAAAATGGAGGAGGGGGGCAGGGCCCAGGCCTTGGGTCCTTACATTGACTCATTGCGTTTCCTCTGACTTTGGTCCCAAAGCAGAGAAGCTTAGACAGATGGTCTCCTACGAGCCTATAATCAGTTTGCCTGCTTTCTCCTCCAGTTTTGAGAGTGGGTCATTTGACCTTTATCTTCCCATGTAGAGAGCCCAGGATCCCAACCCGGCTGAAGTGATCTTCCCTCCTGAGGACCTCAAGGAGAGATGAAAGGGAGGGGGACAAGAGCAGAGAGGCACAAACACAGGGGTGTTACCTGTCACACCTAAGAGGGATCAGGCTTTTCTGGATCAGACCTTGCAAATTTGAGAGACTGCACTAAAGCTTCGGGGTCAAACAGGTCTGAGTTCAAATCCTAATTCTACCACTTAGTCCTTGAACGACTTTGGGCAAGCCACTCTCTCTCACTGAATTCACATATGCAAAATGCAGATAGTCATTTTTGTATTTTTTTAGGGTTCCCTGAGTTGTACTAGATGTGACACACATGTGACTTTCTGCAAAAATAGAAGGATTTATTTTAGAGATCCAGGATTGATCAAGGGGTGAGATGAAACTAGACCTCAGGGACTCTGCCAGGACACTTTACCCCTCTCCCCCATGGCCTTAATTCCCTCTTGCTCAGCAATTCAACTTTTCCTGTCTCTTAGCCTGCTGGGGAAGAATGTGGCTGTCTTCCATTGGGGAAAGGACTAAAACCAAGACTAGAGCCTTAAGATCCTCAGCAGGGACTCTGATTGGCTCACCTGGGGCAGTGGTCAACCCAGGACCAATCAGCTGAAGCCAGGAAGTGAGCAAACATGACTGCCTCCAAGGTAGCTGTGTGAATGGAAAGAAGCAGAGGCAATCCCTACAAAAGTGGGGGTTGGCATAGGAGCAGCAGCTAAGGACAAGCAAAAGGATTATTTCCTACTGCACTCCTATTAACAGCCGTGTTGCAACAGAGTATGTAGCACAGGCTGTGGAACCAGAATTCTTAGGCTCAAATCAAGGGTGTACTAGAACTAGTTAGTAACGGATAATTGTTAAATTTCCAAAACTTTGCAAAGTAGTTGTTAAAAAAAATCATTAAAAATTAAATTATATAAACTTACAATTAAATTTGTTACATTAAAAACGAAGGCAGTAAACACCCAAAATGTAGCATTCCATAATTATTTTACTACACTTTACCATTATCCATTTTTATATCTAACATACCTGTATGGTAGAAATACTATGTGATAATGTCCTGCTACACATCCCTCCCTGATTCTACATTCATTGGTAGCTTGAAATATGCCATGGTAGAAATATTGATACCATAAAGATCAGCAACAATACAGATCATGTTTTCCTCCACCACAGAGATCCAGATTTGGATTCTGGCTCTGCTACTTACTAACTTGGTGGTCTTGACAAAGTCACTACATCTCTCTGGGCAATGTAATTCTCAGTGGTGTGGTAGGGATGATGATGAAAATAATAAACACCTTATAGGATTTTCTGAAGTTAAATGAATAGATACATAGCTAGCACATGGTAAGGATAAGCAATGATGAAGGTGATGGTGATGGTGTTGATTGGAAGAATAAGAAGTGGTGTGCTGAACCTCATTCGTAGTAGCTCATGAGTGCCTGTTTGGAGCATCTCTTCCAACTCTGGGTTCATTGATATCACATGGACATGAATTGGGCCATAGAAATTGGTAATTGCTATCCACTAGCCCCCTTCCCAGCTGAGAGCTGATTGTTAAACTTTTACCAGCATGCCACTGGTGTGACTGCTGTAGGAAGATAGCAGGTATTCAGCCACAAGGCAACCCATGATGGCTAAAATGTCTAGGAAACCACCCAAAATAGATCAAAGATAAGATGTGTCCAAGCACAGAAATTGTTCTTGTGTGCAGAAAGCAGTGCTTGCATGACCCTTACCAGCTGTCTGACTGACCTGGAGTATCCGACCTTCTCCCTCATAGAGCTTGGGTGGCAGTATCACTAAGGCTGGAAACTACCTTGAAGCCAATTACGCGAATCTGCAGAGACCATACACCGTGGCGATGGCTGGCTATGCCCTGGCCCTATTGGGCAAGCTGGAAGGCCGCATTCTCAATAAATTTTTGAACACAGCTACAGGTGAGAGGCAGTCTGAAAAGGTAAAGGGGAAGGCATAGTTGAGGTTTGAGGGTGGCAAACCCAAGGTGGTATGGGTGGCTCCAAGTCAAGCTGGGAGGGGCAGCTCCAAGCTGATTTGGGATGGAGGGTTCTAAGTCAGGCTAGGATGAACAGTCTAAGCCAAGATGGCACGAACGGTTCTAAGTTGAGCTGAAATGGGCATCTCCAAGCCTAGCAAGGATGGATGGTTCTAAGGCAAAGTCCTCATTATAAGCAACACATGGTGGTCCATTGCATCATTCATTCAGCAAGTGTGTTGAGCACTTGCTATGATACAGTGGTGAGGAGTAGCTAAGGACATGGGCTACTCAGATAGACCTGAGTTCAAATCCCACTCTGTCATATTTTCACTGTGTGACCTTGTAAAAATCATTTAACATCTTTGGACCTCATATTCCTCTTCTTAAACTCATACCTACATCGTAGAAAGGTTGTGAAGATTAAAATGAATAATGCAGGTATAAGAGAGTTTACTGTAGACTGTCAGAGTGCTGGGATTGGAGAAGCACAGGATGTTTTGATAGACAGAAACAAGTGCCTAACTCAGTAAGGGGGTATCCCTGAGGTTGAATTGCCCAGGATGGGAAAGAATGAACTACAAGTGGATGGAGAAAAGGTGCTCCAAGGAGAGGGAGCAAATATATGCAAAGGCCCAGAGGTCAGAGTGAGCAGTGAGTATAAGGAATCTCCCTGTTCAGTGGGGGTGAAGTTCAGAATTCAGTGGTGAAGGTTGGTGAGGGAGGAGAGCAAGGCCAGCGGATTTAAGGCGTAGAAGGCCAAGCCGGGATGCCTGAGCACTGGGAGTCTGGTACAGGTCTGACAGCCACCAGGGTTACCCCACAACAGCTTCCTCTGAGCCATCCTCAGGCTGGACAGAGTAGTGAGCACTGGGGGATCCTCTCTACAGAAAAGAACCGCTGGGAGGAGCCCGGCCAACAGCTCTACAATTTGGAAGCCACATCCTATGCCCTCCTGGCCCTGCTGTATCTCAAAGATTTTGATTTTGTGCCTCCTGTTGTGCGCTGGCTCAATGAGCAGAGATACTACGGGGGTGGCTATGGCTCCACCCAGGTAAGTTGGCTCACTCCTCTGACACCTGCATCTCACCTCCTCTGGTTTCCCACTGGCCTCCTGGAGGCAACCCTGAAACCCAGAGAGGCAGTCCTTCTGTTTCACTAGCCAGGGCGATTGGAGTAGAGTTGAAAAATCCATTTTTTCTTACTTGGGAGTCCATCTGTAGATTCTAGACTATGTTCTTGATGCCCCAAGCTATGATCGGAGACTCCCTCTCCCTCCTGGTGTCTGGACCATGTTCTCAGGGACCAGGGTCATGTGATCCTTCTTCCCTCCCAGTGGGTTCTAGACCATGTTCCTAGTTTTATCAGACTCCAGTCTCACCCCATCCCACAAGGGGCTCTAGACTAGATTATTGATACTCTAGAGCCTTATATGAACCTCTCTTTTCCCCTGGTGTGTTCTAGACCATGTTCCCAATTCTACCAGGCTCCACTCTTACCCTGTCTTACTGGTAGGTTCTAGACCAGAAATTAGTTACTCTAGGGTCTCTTCTGAGCCTCTACCCCCACCCCCATGGTTTATTCTAGACTGTCCTCTCAGTTCTTCTGGGCTCTACCCTGTCTCCCTGGTGGGCTCTAGACCATGTTCACCGGCCTAACAGGCTCCAGTCTCACCATGTGTCACTACTGAGTTCTAGACCTGGCTCTTGGTTATTGCAGGGCCTTATTTAAACCTCCCTCTACTACCTTGTAGAGACATACCTAGACCATCATTGCAGCAACCTGAGGCTCCAGTTTTACTCTTTTTCTTTCTGATGAGCTTTCAATCATGTTCTAAGTATCCTCATGCTCTGGCCTGAGTCTCCACACGTTTGAATGCTATGTCATATGCCCAGTATCCCCAGGCTCCAATTATAATCTTTCATGACCATGTTTTACAAACATTCTCAGTGGCCTGAAACCCTGGTCTGAAACTCTCTCCTTTGAATGGTTCTACACCATGGCCTCAGTGATGCTAGACTCCCAATCTTACCCCTTCACCCTCTGAAAGCTTCTAGGCCACTGTCTTAGTGTCCTTAAGTCCTTGTCTGAATCTCTCTTTCTTGAAGAGTTCTAAAACATGTCCAGGACTCTTCTCAAAGACAAAATATTACACCTATCAGATTTCTGAAGTATTCCAGACCCTAGTCTCAGGGCCTGTTCTAGTTTGCTAGCTGCCGAAATGCAATATAACAGAAACAGAATGGCTTTTAAAAAGGAGAGTTTAATAAGTTGCTAGTTTGCAGTTCTAAGGCTGAGAAAATGTCCCAATTAAAATAAGTCTATGGAAATGTCCAATCTAAGGCATCGGGGAAAGATACTTTAGTTTAAGAAGGCCAATGACATTCAGCATTTCTCTCTGAGCTGGAAGGGCACATAGTGAACATGGCGGCGTCTGCCAGCTTTCTCTCCAGGCTGCTTGTTTGATGAAGTTCCCCTGTTGTTCCTTCTTCATCTCCAAAGTCTCTGGCTGGTGGACTCTGTGGTTCTCCCAGCCTCATGGCTCTGCTCAGCTCTGCTGTGTCTTTCTTGGGGCTCTATAAAAGGGACTTCTCTCCAAAATGTTTCCTCTTTTAAAGGATTCATGGGTGGAGTCACAACTCCGTGGAAGCTATGTGATCAAAAGTTTACCACTCACAATTGGGTGGGTCACTTGTCTATGGGGACAATCAAAATGCTCCCAGCCAGCCATATTGAATTAAAGGACATCATGGCTTTTCTGGGGTCCACCACAAGTTCAAACTGGCACAGTTTCCCAGTTCTGATCTGAGCCTTCTTATCCCTCAAGGAGTTCTAGTTACTTTCTCAGGTTCCTAGTCTCACTCTCTCTCTCTCTGGTGGGTTCTAGGCCACCTTCATGGTGTTCCAGGCTTTGGCCCAGTACCAGAAGGACGTCCCTGACCACAAGGACTTAAACCTTGATGTGTCCATCCATCTGCCCAGCCGCAGCAACGAGGTCAGGCACCGCATCATCTGGGAGTCTGCTAGCCTCCTGCGGTCAGAAGAGGTACAGCCGCCTGGCCAGCCATCCTCACTCTGTTTCACCCTCTCTACCCACCAGGGCATGCTGGGAGGAAACACGGACAGCAAAGGGTCTTTGGAGCCAGAACAAGGTTTGGTGCCCAACACACTCTCTTTTCTTTCCCTGCAGACCAAGGAAAATGAGGATTTCACATTAACAGCTACAGGAAAAGGACAAGGAACCCTGTCGGTAAGGGGCAGAGGCCCACGCTTGCCTAGCTGGCCACCTTCTCTCCATCTGTCCGCCCCCAGGGACCCTCCCCTTTCCGTCCTCAGCCTTCCCAAGTCATGGGTGCTGATACGTCGTCTGCTCTCCCATCTTGCTAGGTGGTGACTGTATACCATGCCAAGACTAAAATCAAACCCACCTGCAAGAAATTCAAACTTAGGGTCACCATACAGCCAGCCCCTGCTTCAGGTAAAATCAATAAAAGACCTTATTCTAGTCGACCTCATTATTTCCCTAGTCCCAATTCTGATATCTCTGTCCCTCCTGATTTGAGACCCAGGGAACACCATCCCATTTTCTGTTTTTCTGTGTTTCTAGTCAAGAGGCCTCAGGACGCCAAAAGCACCATGATTCTTGACATCTGTGTCAGGTAAGAGCTGACCATGGGTTCTTCTTGGCCAACACCCTTTCTCAAGCCTGGTTCTAACAAATAATGTCCTAACAGCTAATACATTCCAAGAGTTTACTGTGTGTCAAGTCCTAATCTAGGTGCCTCTGTGAGGCAGATAGCACACACAGTCCTTGCTTTGCCCAGTTATGCAGGACGGTTGCCACAACTGTGCAAACTGAAACTGTGCAAACGATTCTAGTAATCCATGGGGAAAATGATGATTGTTCCATGACCTTTAAAATATTTTGTCAAAACATTAAAAACTCTCTTAGTGAAGATTATAAAAGTGTAGGGAAATGAAAAGCACACAGAAATGAGTAATTGCATATTACATTGCAATTTAAAATGCTAGAACCATTGTGCTTAATGTTTTTTTTCTTTTTCTTTGCAAAACACACATCAAGAGTATTGCATTTTGGTACATGGGTGGTTTAGTGGTAGAATGCTTGCCTTTTATGTAGGAGACCCGGATTCAATTCCTGGATCATGCACCTAAAAAAAAAAAAGAAAAAAAGAATACTGTAGTTTGAACATTGGTTGCCTTCTTTCTTTCTTTCTTTTTTTTCCCACATGGGCAGGCCCCAGGAAACAAACACAGGTCTCCAGCATGGCAGGCGAGAACTCTGCCACTGAGCCACAGTTGCCTGCCCGGTTACCTTCTTGATAAGTCATATAACTTACGATGTGCAGCAAGCCTCTTTTCTATCCCTTGGAGAAAAGTCATGCCCCTTTCTGACTTTGGATCAGCTTCCAACATTTTACCCTTTGTGCTTTCAATGTTGTGAAATTTCTCCAAGCCTTCTGTAATGTAAAATTTTTGCCAGTTTCACCTTCTTTGATGCATCTTCATCCTTTTTGTCACAACACTTTTCATTTTATGTTGATAATTTTGCCTGCACAAGTTCCTCTGCCTGCACATCTGGAGTCTTATGTGGCAGCCATGTCTGCATTCCAAAAATCAGCTCTTTCTCCCATAGACTCATTTTGCTCTCTTCAAGTTTCCCTTCCAACATTATCTCTTTTCATTTCTTTGCTGCTCTTTCACCTTTGTTGATCCATTCCTGTAACGTGTCACTTGGGTTTGTCACTGGGAGACAAGGAGGCAACACAGCCTCATGCTTTGCTGTCTGTGCAAGTGAATGACAGATGCAAGTGACCAATCACAGGCTTTGAAAGAAGTGATGTGATTGGTTACTCATCTTGGTGCATAGCTGTTAGTTACATAGTAATTGGTGAAATGAAGATCTAGCAATAGAGTGTGTATTCCATGCAGCTGCTCACACTCAATATACCGAGGTACTGAAATTTGGAGGGGTCTGGTGTTATTTAACTAAACCATGACGATGGAATTGTGCAAAATGAGGACTGTCTAGGGGAACCATATTTTATAGACAAACTCAGGCTTAGAGAGGTTAAGTAAGTCAGCAAACATTATCGGAGCTAGGATTTGAATCCCTGCAGTTTGGCCCTAGAGTCTGAGCTCTTAATCACCTTGACCATGGCACTTCCTTCCTTTGTTCCTCTTGGGGAAGGGTCTCCGAAGAGCCAAAATCCCTCTCTGCTGCTCTGTGTGAACCAAAGCCCAAGTCCTGACCAGACCCCCTACGCAGGCATTGGTCTCTGGGGCTGACCCCACACTGGAACCCAATGCTCTGTCTTCCTGCCTCATCCAGGTACCTGGGAGATGTGGATGCCACCATGTCCATCCTGGATATATCCATGATGACTGGTTTCTTGCCTGACAATTGTGACCTTGATCAGGTATGAAGGTCTTGGACTTGGGGCTGGGATTGGCAAGAAGGGGCCTGACATCTGTAAAAGGCTGCAGCCAGGGAAGGAGGTCCAGGAAGGTGCTTCACAATCCCCTTCCTTTCACAGCTGAGCAAAGGTGTGGACAGATATATCTCTAAGTATGAGCTGGACAAGGCCTCCTCTAACAAGAACACCCTCATCATCTACCTGGACAAGGTAAGGCTGCATGCTCCCTGGGAGGTCCCCAAAGTTACCTTGGCCCTACCTAGATGGCCCTTTCTTCTCCCCCTGCCTTTGTCTCCAGGCCAGGTCAGCCCCAGGCTAGGAGAGACAGGGTCTGGGGGATGGGAAGAGGAGCATGTTAAACAAGGTGGCCAAGCCATGGCCATCGCATATCAGCATCTTGGTTCTTACCATTAATGTTCCAACCTCATATTTCACCTTCTTGTCATCCAAGCCTGAAAATAACCACTGTAAAAGAGTGATGCTAAGGACTCACCTTGCTTCCCACTCTCGACTTTGTTTCTGCTTTCTGTACTTTGGTTTCTCTCTCTTCTAATTTTCCCCTGCATCTGTCTTTTTCTTGCTTTGTTCAACTAAACATGATTTGAGTTTTCCCTCACCCCTCCCTATTTTTCTCAGTTTCCTTTTCCCATAGCCTCCCTGCTACTCCCCATACCCTCAGTACCCCTAACTCTCACATTAATCAGCATAAGTTACACTACTTCTACAACAAAATGCCTAACAGTGGTGTCTTCACACAGTAGACTTGACTTTTTCATGTAAAGTCATATAAGGGCAAGTTTCATCGGGTAAGGAAGGGGGGTCTCTCCTCCATGAGCTCCCTCAGGGATCCAGTGCTTAAATCCCGTGGTTCTTCCATTTCTACGATATTAGATTCCTCTGCCATATCTTTTATTTCTACAGAAAGAGAGATTATGCATGGGAGTCTTTAAATGGACATAGATAGCAACTTGTTGTTGAGAACTCAGTCAATGACCACAGCTAAGTGAAAGGGAGGTTGGGAAATAAAATCTAGCTGGGAGCTATGAGAACAATAAACGGATTTTCTGAACTTCTCGATACTCTCTGCCACATTTGCTGCCCCCCCATGTCTTTCCTCCTCCCTTCCATTTCTCCACCATCATTCCAAGTCCCAGTACCCAAGCTGGACTCGCTCCCATGTCACTCCACTGACCATCCTCCTGCTTCCCTCCAGATCTCACACACCGAGGAGGAATGTCTGTCCTTCAAGGTTCACCAGTACTTTAATGTTGGGCTCCTCCAGCCCGGGGCAGTCAAGGTCTACTCCTATTACAACCTGGGTGAGCAACCAATATGGTGGCTGGAACTGAGGGATCCAGGGAAATATGGATGGGGTCAGAGACGGGGGGTTCAAGGATCCCAGAGATCTGCAAGTTGGGGGTGTGAGGGTCCCAGTGGCCTGAGAGTTGGGGTCTAAGGGTCCCAGGGATATGAGATTCCCAAGAAGCTGGGAATGCAGGGTGGGGGTGTGGGATGGGTCTAGGGACCCCAGGAATCTATGAGTGGGGTCTACAGGTCAGGGCGTCTGAGTGCTGAGTGTCCCAAGGATATGAAAGTTGGGGATCTGAGGGTCCTAGGTATCTGAGGACCCCATGGGTTTGAAAGTTTGAGGCTAAGCATCCCAGGGATGTGAGGGATGGGCCCCTGGGTTCTCCTGGTCTGAGCATCTGAGAGTTGGGAATCTGGGCATCCCACGCATGGTCTTTTGTGGAGGCGCTAGTGCTCTGACCCCTTCTCCATCACCTCTGCCCACAGAGGAATCTTGCACCCAGTTCTATCACCCAGACAAGGAGGACGGAATGCTGAGCAAGTTGTGCCACAAGGACTTGTGCCGCTGTGCTGAGGGTGGGTGCAGAAGGGCCAGGAGAGTCTGGCCTAAGACAGCCACACTCACCCTGTCCCTGTGTGTATGTGTGTGTGTGGGGTGACCCAAGGGTCTGCACACCCCACCTTTGGGGGAAACCAAGAGTGAGAGGTCTGGGACAAGCCACACTCATGTGCATGGGGTTCCAGAAGGCATGTGAGACTTAGTCATGTCCCCACCCCCGATCCCCCACCCCGGCAGAGAACTGCTTCATGAAGGAGGAGGAAAAGGTCACAGCAGATGAGCGGCTGGATAAAGCCTGTGAGCCGGGAGTGGACTACGGTGAGTGGATGCCTATGGGGATGCTCAGTGACTGGGGATGGGTGGGTGCATGAGTGTGTGTGAGCAGCAGCATGCATAGGTATGAGTTTGTGTGTGCAACAGGGTGTATGTGTACCAGGCTGTGTGTGTGTGAGCAGTGGTGTGCATGGGTGTGTGTGAGCGAATGACAGTATGCATTGATGTGTGTGTGTGAAAGCATGGCAGTGTGCACAGGTATGTGTGTGAAAGCAATAGTGTGTGCAACTGTGGGTGTGTGTGAGAGCATGACAGTGTGCATGGGTGTGTGAGCAGCAATGTGCATTTGTTTGTGTGTGGGTGTGATAGTCCATGGGTGTGAGTGTTCAGGGGTCATGTGACTGTGAGCAATGTGTGTGACTGTGTGTGTGTGAGAACGGCAGCATTGACGGATTTGTGGGTGCTATGTATGCAAGTGTGTGCTGATGTGTAAAACAGTAACAGTGTGCATGTGGCAACTATGTAAGTGACAGTGTATGTGGGTGCAAGCGTCTATGAGGGAACCACAGTTTGCATGGGTAATTGTTGAGTGTGTCTGATGTTTGAGCAACAATATGCATGGGTGTGAAGTTGGATAGCCCAGGGAGTTCTCAGAGAGATCTAGACTTCAACCAAAGCCTGGTGCCCTGAGGGATCCTGACTTAGTCTCAGGAAAGAATTCAAGGTCTGGTCAGTGTGTACAGCCAAATAGTTTAATAAGGTCAATGCGGGAGAACCCCAGGAGTTCTAGGCTGGATGCCAGAGAGACCCGGCAATTCTCAGGGAAGTCTAGACCCCCAACCAGGGGCTGACACCGTGAAGGTTTTGACTCAACCGCAGGAAGCTCAGCTGCAGGAAAGAATTTGAGGACTAGTCAGTGTACAGAGGTTCAGCCAAAGAATCCAAAGACTAACCAGTGTGTACAGCGCAAAATTTTAATGTGTAGTGAAAGTACATGCCCGAAAGTGTGAAAGCGGATATTCTCCAAAGGAGAAGCGCTCTGAGGCCGGAATACTTGCATTATATAAGAACCTGCAGGGGCTCTTCCCTCTCTGGCTAAGCTGCACTTTTCACGGTCCTTTTCAGGTGCCTACGTGAGTGAGTGCTGGGTGTGCACGTACCAAAGGGACCTTCTTTTTATGGGGTTTATAGAGTCACTTCCCCCTCCCTCCTTCCCTATCTAACCTGCCGCATATGTGCGCGGCTGTGTTTGTGTGTGTGTGTGTGTGACTGTGAGGCCACATTGGTGCCCAGCCACATTTGTGCTAAAGATGATGTTTGTGGATATAAGCAGCTGTGGTTGCGTAGTTGACTGTAGTTGCGGACGGCTGTGAGTGTGTATACGGTGGTGTGTGAGTGGGACCGAGTGTGTCTCTACGTGTTCCTGGGTGCACTGTAGACGTGACCGGCTGTAGAAGTGCGTGTGTGCGGTTGGGGGGGGGCACCACCTGCCCGGCGTGCTCGTGGCCGAGGGTACCCAGAGCCAACGCAGCCCGGGACCCTCTGCGCCCCGCCCCCTCCCCCCGCAGTGTACAAGACCAAGCTGGTCAAGAAGGAGCTGTCCGATGACTTTGACGACTACATCATGGTCATCGAGGAGATCATCAAATCAGGTCAGCCCGGCAGGCCCTGCCTCCCCACCCCCACCCAGGGGACTCCCGCCTTCCTCCCCCTCGCTCAGCTTCCCCCTCCCCCCGCCCCAGGCACGGATGAGGTGAGGGCGGGACAGCAGCGCAGGTTCATCAGCCACATCAAGTGCAGAGAAGCCCTGAAGCTGAAGGAGGGGAGCCGCTACCTCATCTGGGGCGTCTCCTCCGACCTCTGGGGAGAGAAGCCCAAGTGAGTGCCTGCCCTGTACGCGCGTGCGCGGGTCGCCCCTCCCGCCGTCCCCGCCCCCTGCTGACCCCTGCTTCCCTCCTCCCCTCCCCCAGCACCAGCTACATCATCGGGAAGGACACCTGGGTGGAGCTGTGGCCCGAGGCAGAGGAATGCCAGGACGAAGAGTACCAGAAGCTGTGCCAGGACCTGGGCTCTTTCACCGAAAGCATGATCGTTTTTGGCTGCCCCAACTGAGCCCCATGACCCAGCCCCCAATAAAGCTTCACTGTCCCTTCTTGCATCTGCAAAGTCCGGAGGTCTCTGATGGAGGGAAAGGGGCAGCTGTGATCCTGCAGCTCAGCTCCCTCCTACCTGAAATCTCATCTGAGTCATACTCCACTCCCTCCTGCAGTTACCCTTCAATGTCACTAGGCTTCTCACCTCAAGTGGATATGCCTGCCCGCCTGGCCTGCACCTGCCCCAAAGGACATCTGCCTCTTCTGCAGCTCTCCTCCACCCTTGCCTGAATTCTCATTTGCATTCTTTGCCTCCACGCTCACCTGCATGGACATCTGCATCATTACCTGTGTTTTGTCCGCGTTCTCATCTGGGTCTTCACCTGAATCTTTATCTGCATCCTCTGTATCTCTTCCTATGTTCTTACCTGCATCTGTTTTTTACATTCTCACCTGTGTTCTTTTTTTAAACGTTTTTTTAAATTGTGAAATATAACATATATACAGAAAAAGCAATAAATTTCCAAGTACATTTTAACAAATAGTTAGAGAACAGATTTCAAAATTCAGTATGGGTTACAGTTCCATGATTTCAGATTTTTCCTTCCAGCTGTTCCAGGACACTGGAGACTAAAAGAAATATCAATATAATTTATTAACTAGGGTTCTCTAGAGAAACAGAACCAACCAGAGATACCTGTAAATATGAGATTTATGAAAGTGTCTCATGCAACTGTGGGAATTCAAGAGTTCAAAAAGTCATAGAGCAGGCTGTGAAGCTGGCAACTCTGATGAAGGATCTTTAATTTTTTTACTTTTTTAAAATAACAACATACAAACACAAGCATTCTTACCATATCATCATTCCATTCTTGGGGTATAATCAATAACTCACAATATCATTACATAGTTGTATATTCATCACCATGACCATTTTTTAGAACATTCGCATCAATTCAGAAAAAGAAATAAATAAAAAAAAGAAAAAAATTCATACGTACCATACCCCTTTCCCCTCCCTTTCATTGATTGCTAGCATTTCAATCTACTAATTTTATTTTAACATGTGTTCCCCCTATTATTTATTTATTTTTAGTCCATATGTTTTACTCATCTGTCCATACTGTAGATAAAAGGAACATCAGACACAAGGTTTTCACAGTCATACAGTCACATTGTGACAGCTGTATCTGCTGAAGGATCTTGACAAACTCCACAGAAGGGGCTTGCTGGCTGAAGAAGTGAAAATTCTCTCTTCTCCCTTAAAAGTTTTCAGCTGCTTGAATGAAATCCAACTGGTTGGATGATTTTGGTTGCAGGAAACGTGCCCTTAGTTGAAATCAGCCACAGCTTAATCAACTGACTGATGATTTAGTAAACCAGTCTTTTGGTTTGTCAACCAGCCATGAAATGTCCTTGCAGTAACGCTTAGGCCAGTGCTCCCCTGACCAACTGGGTACCATCACCTGGCCAAGATGACAACAGAACCTGACCATCAAAATAATGATTCAGATGTCATGCTCATTTGTTAAATCCTATCTTCTCTGTATAACTCCTCCTTTTCCTAATCATTAGGGATATGTGGGCTATGCCCGTTCTAATGTTTTCATATTGAAAGGGGTGTCTACAATTTAGGATAGGGGGATGGAATTAATTGATGTTTCTGGAGAGGCTGGCCTCTGTGGGTTTCAGGACTTATCTGGCCTAGGAAATATCTGGAGGCCATAGGTTTCTGGAAAGTAAACTTAATGTGTGAAAGTTGTAGAATCTCAGATAGAGCCCTAGGTGCCCTTTAGGTTTAACAAGAATGATATTGGTTGGGGTTTGACAAACCATGGCAATTAGCAATATCTAGCTGAAACTTGCATAGAATAGCCTCCAAAATAGCCTCTTGAATCTATTTGAACTCTCTTAGTGACTGATAACTTATCTATTAGTCAGGGTTTTCTAGAGGAACAGAACCAACAGGCGATATCTGTAAATACGAGATTTATAAAGGTGTCTCATGAAACCGTGGATGGAAAAGTTCAAAATTTTTAGGGCAGACTGTGACCTGGCAAGGTCTGGAAGAACTCCACTGGAGAGGCTCGCTGGCTGAAGAAGCAGTGAAAAAATCTCTCTTCTTCCATAAGTCTTCAACTGATTGGATTATGTTACTTGTGGAAGACACACCTTAATTGATTGTAGATGTTTTCAGCCACAGCTGCAACCAACTGACTGATGATTTAACACACCAGCCTTCTGGTTTATCAACCAGCCTTGAAATATACTTGCAGCAATGGTTAGGCCAGTGCTTGCCTAACCAGACAACTGGGAATCATCACTTGGCCAAGTTGACACCAGAACCTAACCATCACTGCTTATTTTGTTAACTTTATTTTCCTCCTTTGGGTCAGGAAGGCATTGTTAATCCCATGTTCCAGGGCCAGGCTCACCCCTGAGAGTCATGTCCCAGGTTGTCAGGGAGACATTTGCCCCTGGATGTCATATTCCATGTAGGGGGGAGGGTAATAATTTTACTTGCAGAGTTGGGCTTAGAGAGAGAGAAGACACATCTGAGCAACAAAAGAGGTTTTCTGGAAGTAACAGGCATAATTATAGGTAGGCTTAGCTTTTTGGCTACAGAAATAAGTTTCATAAGAACAAGCCTCAAGATCAAGGGCTTGGCCTATTAGCTTGGGGGTCTCTAATTTTGAGAGTGTATCAGGGGTTTCCCAGGTAGGAAGGCTTAATAGTTTCATATTTTTGTCTAGTCCTACAAGGGATTTTACTAATACTTTTAAATTATCTACCCAACATATTATGGGCTGTATCCAGGTATTACATTAAGCTATAGAGAATTATAAGCCCTTTTTCCCACTATGGGCTATATGTGTTTGGTTTGTTTAAATGAGCTATCCAGGCAGGTTGAGTTAGATTGTGTGCTACAGAAGATTTAGGTCATGGAAAAATAAACCTCTCTTCCTTTGGTCTTATATAGGAGGTGAAGCTCTAAAATACAGACAATGTCATCCTTTGCTCTTTATTCTAATGTACCTTAGTCCCAACCAGATTGGTTTCATTCTTATCTCTAACTGAAGCCTGATCTCTTTTTTATTTCTTTTCCCATTGTTATATGTAGCATTGCTGACTTTCAAAGCTATAGAACTCCATTTCAAGTCTTAGGTGTCACAGGTACCCAATTCCCAGGGAAATAGCAGCTTGTACACATATAGCAAGCACCCCAGAATATAGAAACAACACTTAAAACTCTAGACTAAACATGACTGCTATAAGAGCTTACAATCTGGGCCCCAATTTTCTTATAAATATTTTGTAAAGGAAACCATATAGTATCTGTTCTTTAGTTTCTGGCTTATTTTGCACAACATAACATCCCCAAGTTTCATGTACTTCGCTGCCCGCCTCCTGACTTTGTTCCTTTCTGTAGCCATACAATGTTCCATCATGTGTATACAGTACAATTCTCCTTTCCGCTTCTCTGTCAATGGATCCTTTGGCCACCTCCATCCATTAAGCATCATGGATAATATCCAAAATAAACAATCCAATTGAGTGGATTATGTCTCCATGGAAACAATCTAATCAAAGGTCACACCTGCAACTAGGTGCATCACATCTCCATGGAAACAATCTAGCCAAAGTTTTCCATCCCAGACAATCGTATTACAATTGAAACATGGCTTTTCTGAAGTACATAATAGTTTCAAACTGCCACACCCTCTATTCTTGACTGTTTGTATGAGATTCATAACTTTGAAGAAGTTCATGCAAGAATTTATTTATATTTGTGGCATCAATTGGTGGGATACGTGGCTCCATAACCCCTTTCAATTATGTTCACCATCAGTATGGGAATATTACAACCTCACTAATGAACTACCATCACTTCTTATCCCTTCTCTTACATTTAAGTTCAACCTCATTAAATAACTATTCATCTATCTCTAGCTTCTATGTATCTCTAGGTCCCCTATACTCTACATTATAAATATATAGAATACTTTTGCCACAGTCATAATGGTGAAATCATACAGTATTTATTCTTTTGTGTCTGACTTACTTCACTCAGCATTATGTTCTAAAGGCTCATCCATGTTTTCATATGCTCAAGACCTCATTTTATCTTTCTGTGGCATAATATGCCATCATATGTATATATTACATTTTCTTTATTCACTCTTCTGTTGATGGGCACTTGGATTGTTTCCATCTTTTTTATAATTATGGTCACTATGAGCATCAGTTGAAAATGTCTATTTATTTTATTGCTTTCAGCACTTTCTGGGTTTAGCAGTGGTATTGCCAGGTCATAACACAACTCGCTGTTTAGTTTTCCTAGGAACTGTCAGTTTTCCACATTACCTGTACCTGTACATTCCCACCAGCACTGCCAAAGTATTCCATTTTCTCCATGTCCTCTCCAATGTTTGCTGTTTCCTGTTTGTTTAATAGCAGCCATTCTTATAGGTGTGAGGTGGTATCTCATTGTAGTCTTGACCTGCATTTCCCTTGTAGCTAATGAAGATGAGCACCTCTTCATGTGCTTTTTAGCCATTTGTATTTGCTCCTTGGGACATGTCTATTCACATCTTTTGCCCATTGGGTTGTTTGTTCTGTTCTTGTTGAGTTATATGAGTTGTATGTATGTAGAATATCAAACCTATATCCAATATGTGGTTTCCAAATATTTTCCCCCCCTTGAGTTGACTGCCTCTCCACTTTTTGAGAAATCCTCTGAGGCACAGAAGCATTTGATTTTGAGGAGTACCCATTTATCTATTTTCTTCCCTCATTCCTGTGTTTGGATGTAAAGTTTAAGAAGCTACCTCCTATTACTAGGTCTTTAAGATGTTTCCCTGTATTTTCTTCTTGGAATTTTATGGTACTGGCTCTTATATTTACTTTGATTCACTTTGAGATAATTTTTGTATAGGGTGTAAAGTAGGGGTCCTCTTTCATTCCTTTGTTATTGATGTCCAGTTCTCCCATGCTCATTTATTGAGAAGTCTATTCTATCCAGGTCCAGTGGATTTGGAGGCCTTGTCGAAATTCAAATAACCATAGACCTGGTGGTCTATTTCCACACTCTTGATTCAATTCTGTTGGTCACTACTACTATCTTTGTGCCAGTACCATGTGCTTTGACCACTGTGAATTTACAAGAAGCTTTAAAGTCAGAAAGTGTTAGCAACCCCCTCACCACCGCATTTTGCTCTTCTTTTAAAGGATATTTTTAGCTATTCGAGGTCTCTGTCCTTTCCAAATAAATTTGACGACTAGCTTTTCCACATCTTCAAAGTAGGTTGTTGGAATTTTAATTGGTATTGCATTAAATTAGTAGACCAATTTGGGCAGAATTGATTTCCTGGCTACATTTAACCTTCCTGTCCATGAGCATGGAATGTCTTTCTACCTATTTAGATCTTTTATTTCTTTTAGCAATGTTTTGTAGTTTTTCTGTGTACCGGTTCTTTATACCATGGGTTAAGTTTAATCCTAGACACTTGATTATTTTAGTTGCTATTTTGAGTGGAATTCTTTCCTTAATTGTCTCCTCAGTTAGGTCATTACTTGTATATAGAAACATTACTGATTTTTGTACACTAATCTTGTACCCCATCAGTTTGCTGAATTCTTCAGTAGCTCAAGTAGCTTTATTATAGATTTTTCAGGTATAGAATGAAGTCATCTGCAAATAATGAAAGTTGTTCTTCTTCCTTTCTGATTTGGATGCCTTTTATTTATTTATGTATTTTTCCTACTTGATTGCTCTAGCTAGAATTTCTAGTACAATGTTGAATAATAGCGGTGACAATGGGCATCCTTGTCTCATTCCCAATCTTAGGGGGAATGCTTTCAATCTCTTACCATTAAATATGATACTGGCTATGGGTTTTTCTTATATGCCTTTTATGATATTGAGGAATTTTCCTCTGATTTTACCTCTTGAAGTGTTTTTATCAAAAAAGGATGCTGAATTTTATTGAATGCTTTTTCAACCTCAATTGAGATGATCATGTGATTTTTCCCTTTTCATTTGTTAATGTGCCATATTACATTGATTGATTTTCTTTTGTTGAACCATCCTTGCATTCCTGGTATAAACCCCGCTTGGTCCTGATGTATAATTTTTAAAGGTGTTGTTGGATTCTATTTGCTAGTATTTTGTTGAGAATTTTTGCATCTGTGTTCATTAGGGAGACTGGTCTGTAGTTTTCCTTTCTTGCAGCATCTTTATCCAGGCTTGGTATTACAGTGTTAGCTTCATAAAATGAGTTACATAGTATTCCTTTTTTCTCAGTGTTCGGGAAAAGTTTGAGCAGAATTGGTGTTAGTTCTTTTTGAAATGTTTGATAAAATTCCCCTGTGAAGCCATCTTGCCCTAGGCTCTTCTTTGTGGGAAGATTTTTGATGACTGATTGAATCTCTTTACTTGTGATTGGTTTGTTGAGATCTTATATTTCCTCTTGAGTTAGTGTAAGTTGTTCATATGTTTCTAGGAATTTTTCTATTTCATATGAATTTTCTAATTTGTCCATTTCATATAATGTCTAGTTTGTTGGCATACAGCTGTTCATAGTATCCTCTTATGATTTGTATTAGCTAAAGTTCTCTAGAGAAACAAAATTAGCAGGAAATATCCATAGATATAAAATTTATAAAAGTGACTCATGTAACCATGGGAACATAGAATCCAAAATCCGTAAGGCAGGCTGTGATGCTGACGACTCTGATGAAGGGTCTGGACAAACTCCACAGGAGAGGCTCACTGGCTGAAGCAGGAAGAGTGACTGTCTCTTGTGAATCCATCTCAGAAGACTTCCAGTGATTAGATTAAATGTCACTCATTAAAAAAGACACTCCCCTTGGCTGATTAAAAATGCAATAAGCTGTGGATGCAGCTGATGTGATCATGATTAATTTTATGTGATGTCCTCATAGCAACAGACAGGCCAGCATTTGCCCAACCAGACAAACCACCTGGCCAAGTTGACACATGAAACTGACCATGACATGATTTTTTGTATTTCTTTAAGGTCTATGGTTACAACCCACCTCTTACTTCTGAGTTTTTGTTTATTTGTACCCTCTCTATTTTTTTTCTCTGTCAGCCTAGCCTAGAGTCCATCAATTTTATTAATTTTCTCAAAGATGCAATTTTTGGTTTTATTCATTCTTTTTATTGTTTTTTGTTCTCCAATTCACTTATTTCTGCTTCAATCTTTGTTATTTCTCTTCGTCTATTTGCTTTGGGATTAGTTGCTGTTCTTTCTCCAGTTCCTCCAGTTGAGCAGCTAAGTTCTTGATTTTTATTATTTTTTTAAACGCAAGCATGTAGTGCAATACATTTCCTTCTCAGTACTGACTTTGCCACATAAGTTCTGATATGTTGCATTTTCATTTTCATTCACCTCTAGATATCTAGCAATTTCTTTTTTGACCTATTTATTGTATGACAGGGTGTTATTTAATCTCCATATATTTGTGAGAGTTCTGGTTCTTTTGTGGTTAATTGATTTCCAGCTTCATTCCACTGTTATCAGAGAAAGTGCCTTGAATATTTTCAATCTTTTTAATGTAAAAAGATCTGTTTTGTGCCCCAATATATGATCTACCCTGCAGAACATTCCATGAGCACTAGAGAAGAATGTATATCCTGGTGTTTTGTGATGCAACTTTTGGTATATATCTCTTAGGTCTAATTTATTTATAACATTCTTTAAGTTCTCTATTTTCTTGTTGCTCCACTGTCTCATTGTTCAATCTATAGAGGAGTCTGGTGTATTGAAGTCTCCCATTGTTATTGTTGAAACTTCTACTGCCCCCTTCAGTTTTCCAATGTTTGCCTCATATACTTTGGAGCTCCTTGATTGGAAGCATATCTATTTCTGATTGTTATTTCTTCTTGAGGAATTGTCCCTTTGATTAATGGATAGTGTTCTTCTTTGTCTCTTTTGACTTTTTACATTTAAAGTCTAATTTTGTCTGATATGTTAGCTACTCCTGCTTTCTTTTGGTTACAGCTTGCATGTGACATCTATTTCCATCCTTTCACTTTTAATCTGTTTGTATCCTTGGGTTTAAGAAAAGTCTCTTGTAAGGAGCATATAGATGGATCACATTTTAAAATCCATTTTGCCAATCTGTATCTTTTAATTGGTGAGTTTAGTCCATTATCATTAAAAGTTATTGCTGTAAAGGCAGTTCTTAGAATCTACCATCTTATCCTTTGGTTTTTATTTGTGAGATCTATATATTCTTTTAATACACTCTCTCTTGCTTAGCTTTTTTATTGTATAACATAAATACAAAGAAAAACAGAAAAAAACAATAGTTTTCAAAGCACTCTTCAGCAAGTGGTTACAGGATAGATCCCAGAGTTTGTCATGGCCTACGTTACCAACATCTCAGACTTTACCTTCTGGCTGTCCAGAATATTGTACCTCTTTCTATTTTTATCTTTTAAATTATGCTTATTGATACTTTTCAATTCTGTACCCTCCTCCAGATCTTGCTCTCCTGTCCTTTTTTTTTCAGCCAAAAAAACCTCTCTTTAATATTTCTTGTAGGGCAGGTGTCTTATTGATAAATTCTCTCAGACTTTGTCTGTCTGAGAAAATGTTAGTCTCTCCCTCACTTTTGCAGGACAACTTAGCTGGATAAGGAATTATTGACTGGAAGTCTTTCTCTTTCAGTATCTTAAATACTTTTCAATTCTGTACCCTCTTCCAGTCCTCTCTCTCCTGTCTTTTTTTTTTTCAGCCAAAAGAACTCTCTTTAATATTTCTTGTAGGGCAGGTATCTTGTTGATAAATTCTCTCAGACTTTGTCTGTCTGTGAAAATGTTGCTCTCTCCCTCACTTTTGAAGGACAACTTAGCTGGATAAGGAATTATTATTATTGTTATTATTTTAAATTTTAAAATGATTAAGGTCACAAATGAAACGCCCACAAGTGACATCCTTACTGGTAAAACACAGAAGTTTACCTCTAAAAATCAACAACAGAACAAAGACGTCTATTGTTACATCACTATTACTCAGCTTTGGTTCTTACCAGAGCAATTAAGCTAAAAACAACACAAAACAAAGAGCATGTAACCAATTACAGTAGGAAGATCTGAAATTCCCTGTACATGCAAGGAATACAAGTATAAAAATCTTACAGAACTTTTCTTTAACAACTTTGCTAGCCCTGCTAAAACAAGGCCTCAAAAAATTTGTGTAAAACTCAGACTTAGTTTCTCTCCATGGAAATCTTTAGTAAAAAGCGAAAGATTTATTCGATTTGAAGAGAAACCAGAGTATGGATAAGGAATTATCGACTGGAACTCTTTCTCTTTCAGTATCTTAAATACCACTGCCTCCTCCCCTTCATGGTGCCTGTTGAGTAGTCTGAACTCAGTCTTATGTTGTTTGTCTTGTGTGTGATGAATCACTTTTCTTTTGCTGATCAGAACTTTCTGCTTCTCAAACATTTGACAGTCTGAATAGCATGTGTCTTAGACTAGACCTATTTTGAGTCATTCTATTTTGGGTTCATTGGGGCTTCTTTGATTTGCATATTTACATCTTTTATGAGGGTTGGGAAGTTTTCCCTATTATCTCTTCAACTAATCTTCTTAGTCCTTTACTCTTCTTCTTCTAGGATACCAATTGTTCTTACATTTGTGTACTTCATGTTGTCCATCATTTCCCTGAGATCCAATCCCAATTTTTCCATCTTTCTTGCCATTTGTTCTTTTGTACACCCAATTTCAGTTATCCTGTCCCCTACTTTGCTTATTCTTTCTTCTGCCTCTTCACATCTTCTATGGTGTGTTTCTAGTGTATTTTTAATTTGTTCTACAGTATCTTTCATCTCTGTGAGATCTGCCATTTCTCTGTTCTTTAAAATTCTTCGTTATGCTTTTCCTGTGCCTTCTTGATATCTTTTGCATCATTAGCCCACTGATTGAATTTATTTAGGAGAGTTGTATGAACATGTTTGATTTGTTGTTCCAAAGTCTGTCTCCTCTAGTGTTTTAATTTGGTTGTTTGTCTGGGTCACATCTGCCTGTGTCTTCATGTGTTTTGTAATTTTATGTTGCTTTCAAGGCATTTGACTATCTTGATAAGGTTATTTTGAAACTTTATTTCCTTCACTCATCTAAGGTTTTGCATTTGTTTGGTTTGTGTTGAAGTTCTTCTTTTGCACTTGTTTTGTCAGTAATTCCTTGCCTGGACCTCATGCAGAGGATGCAACTCTACCTGAGGCGCTGTTAAAAGCAAGGCAGATAGGCAGTTTGCCAGACTTCACTTTCTGCTTCTTCCCAGCAGATGGTGTTCTTGGGCCATATCTTACCCTCATGCCCACCTTTTCCTGACTGCAGCAACCAGCTAAGCCGGATAGCGGCCCAGTTGAGTTCCAGCCAGGTCTCTTGGTCTTGCTGCATGCTAAAAGTTGCCAACCGTGAAGTTAGGGGGTGGCAGTGTGTACCTTTACAGAAATTCTGCTTATGGGCCCAATGGGTCTTGTAGCCCCTAGGCTCCCATCTGTAATGACCTTGGGATGCAGACTGGGTACTTCAGCTCCCCTGCCCACAGCCAATCCGGAAATGCCTGATGGCTCATGGCTCCATGCAGCTAATGACTCAGCATGGCTTGTGATTTTCTGTGACTCATTGCTCAGCATGCTTCCTCATTCCTGCCTCTCCGTTCATGCATGCCTGAGGTCTCCAGGCCTCCATGGGGGAAGGAGAGCATTATTGGGACTCAACAAGTCTTTTGCTGGCCAGTTGTTAGGCTTGCTCCACTCTGCATCTCTCCTTCTCCCATGGGAAGACCCCTCAGGCTCTGCCATAAAGCAAGCATTCACAGTGTCCTGTCTCAGGGGTCAGGAGCAAGCACTGTGCATTCACGGGCTGGTCTATGTGCACAGAGAAAGCAAGTCTGCTGGATTCTGGGTTCCCCACAGAAACTTCTGGCTGCAGAGCTATGAGGAAGATCTCCCAGGCTAGCTACAGGGGTAGGCTAGAGTGCAGGGTTGCTACATTCCTGCAGGTTGTGCACTTCCCTGTGCACCATTGCTTGTCCCTGGTGGGGTCACTGAGCACACTCACCCCATTCTCTTCATGCCGATTTCTCTGGTTTGTCACCAGAACCTCCCTATATGGTGTAGAAGACCCTCTTTCATCTGCAGTCCTGGTTGTTTTTCTGTCACTTCTCTCATTCCTCAGAGCAGGGGGGATCTCAGCCTGTCCTATTCTGCCTCACCTGCTCCTGTCCTCAAGTGTATCTGCATCTTCTCCCCGCAGCTTACCTCCATCCTTACATCAACTCTTACTTGCACCCTTCACTTCCACCCTCACCTGCATCCTCATCAATAGCTTATCTGCTCTTTCACCTGAGATCTCACCTACTCACTCACCTGCTTCCTTACTGCCTCCTTACCTGTGCTTTTACCAGTAGTCTCATTTGACCAGTAGTCTATTCTCTCTCCTGAGCTGTCCATTGTATCCAACTGCATTTTTAATGGTGCTAATCCTAGTCAGAGTTAATAACAGCATAAGAAAGGAAAGGAAAAATCACAGCCCATTTCTCTCATGAGTAAAAAAATCCTAAATAAACTCCTAACCTGACTTCATCAATATGTGAAAACAGGATACTTGGTGAAATTGGGCTTACATCAGAAATACAATATTATTTAACAATAGAAATCTGTTAACTCAGTCACCATAATAGAAGACTAATGGAAGAAAACTGAGAGATACACTGCACTGATAGAAAACAAGGATTTGATAAAAAAAAATTTAAGGAAAAAACTTTTTTAAAGAAAAAACTAAACACCCAACTTAAACAGTTGGAAAGTGAACAATAAAGCAAATCCACAGAAATAAGAACAAAAAAATAAAAATTATGGATCAGAATCAACTAAATGGATGGGGATAAAAAAGATTAACAAAAGCAAAAACTACTGTAGTTTTTGAAAAGTTATTTGACTGGCTGTTGGCCAAGCTGATTAAAAGAAGAGACAGATAGGCTTCACATAAAATGCAAACTGTAAAAGGGTTAATCATTATAGCCAAAACAGATACAAAAAGTTATTGAATATTATTATGATTTATTATGTGTTAACATCTTTTTATTAAAGGAATTTTATCCCTACACCATATTATTCATCCAGTGTGTACAATCAATGGCTGTCAGTATAATCATAGAGCAGTGCTTTCATTACTACAATCAATTATAGAACATTTTCATTGTTCCAAAAAGGAAAATCCCATTCTCCTTATAATCCTTAAATGTTGACACAACATCAGTGTGCGTAATAGCCAGGATTCTCCATGGAATAGAGCAGACAGGAGATATCTGTAAATATAATGAGATATCATAAAATTATCTCATGTAACTGTGGAGATGCACAACTCCAAAGGGCAGGCTGCAAGCTGGGAACTCTGATGAAGGTTTGGCAAATTCCCCAGAAGAAGCTGGCCAGATGAAGTAGAGATGAAAATTCTCTCTTCTAATTGCTGAAGTCATCACTTCTTTTAAAGCCATCAACTGAGCGGATGAAACATCTCTTACTCCTGCAGGCAATCTCAATTGATTGTAGATGAAACCAGCCATAGATGCAATAAATGTACTGATGATTTGATGTCCTCACAGTAAAAATTAGGCCAGTATAGCTTGACCAAAGAAATAGGCACCAATATGTGGCCAGGTGGACACATGAGACTAACCATCATGGAGTGGCACCTTTGTTACAGTTTATATTTAGCTAGGGTTCTCTAGAGAACCAGAACCAGCAGGAGACATCTGTAAATATAAAATTTATAAAAGTGTCTCACCTAGCCATGGGGATGTAGAGTCCAGGTTCTGTAGGGAAGGCCACAAGCTGGTAGCTCTGAAGTAGGTCCTCAATGAACAATCAGGAGAGGCTGGCTGGCTGAAGCAGGAAGAGAGACTTTTTCTTCTGAATCCTCCTTAACAGCCTTCCAGTGTTTTGATTAAGCATCATTCATTGCAGAAGGCACTTCCCTTAGCTGATTACAAATGCAATCAGCTGTGGATGCAGCCAACATTATGATTTAAGTCCATGAAATGTCCTCATAGCAACAGATAGGGTAGTGCTTGCCTGACCAGACATCTGGGCACCACCACCTGGCCAAGTTGACACATGAACCTGACCATGACACAGTTTATGGAAGAATGTTTTATTACTTCTAACTATATAGCCCGTAGTTTGCATTAGGTGCACTTTTCCATATGCCACTTTATTTTTTTTAATTAAAGAAAAAAAAGAAATTAACCCAGCATTTAGAAATCATTCCATTCTACATATGCAATCAGTAATTCTCAACATCATCACATAGATGCATGATCATCATTTCTTAGTACATTTGCATTGATTTAGAAGAAGAACTAGCAAAAGAACAGAAAAAGGTATAGAATGTTAATATAGAGAAAAAAATAAAAATAATAATAATAGTACAAAAAAAAAAAAACAGACAGACAGACAAAAAAAACCTATAGCTCAGATGCAGCTTCATTCAGTGTTTTAACATGATTAGGTATTATTTTGCTGTCCATTTTTGAGTTTTTGTATCTAGTCCTGTTGCACAGTCTGTATCCCTTCAGCTCCAATTACCCATTATCTTACCCTGTTTCTAACTCCTGCTGGACTCTGTTACCAATGACATATTCCAAATTTATTCTTGAATGTTGGTTCACATCAGTGGGACCATACAGTATTTGTCCTTTAGTTTTTGGCTAGACTTATTCAGCATAATGTTCTCTAGGTCCATCCATGCTTCATAAGTTTATTCTGTTTTAAAGCTGCATAATATTCCATCGTATGTATATACCACAGTTTGTTTAGCCACTCGTCTGTTGATGGACATTTTGGCTGTTTCCATCTCTTTGCAATTGTAAATAACGCTGCTATAAACATTGGTGTGCAAATGTCCATTTGTGTCTTTGCCCTTAAGTCCTTTGAGTAGATACCCAGCAATGGTATTGCTGGGTCGTATGGCAATTCTATATTCAGCTTTTTGAGGAACCGCCAAACTGCCTTCCACAGTGGTTGCACCATTTGACATTCCCACCAACAGTGGATAAGTGTGCCTCTTTCTCCGCATCCTCTCCAGCACTTGTCATTTTCTGTTTTGTTGATAATGGCCATTCTGGTGGGTGTGAGATGATATCTCATTGTAGTTTTGATTTGCATTTCTCTAATGGCCAGGGACATTGAGCATCTCTTCATGTGCCTTTTGGCCATTTGTATTTCCTCTTCTGAGAGGTGTCTGTTCAAGTCTTTTTCCCATTTTGTAATTGGGTTGGCTGTCTTTTTGTTGTTGAGTTGGACAATCACTTTATAAATTCTGGATACTAGACCTTTATCTGATATGTCATTTCCAAATATTGTCTTCCATTGTGTAGGCTGTCTTTCTACTTTCTTGATGAAGTTCTTTGATGCACAAAAGTGTTTAATTTTGAGGAGCTCCCATTTATTTATTTCCTTCTTCAGTGTTCTTGCTTTAGGTGTAAGGTCCATAAAACCACCTCCAGTAGTAAGATTCATAAGATATCTCCCAACATTTCCTCTAACTGTTTTATGGTCTTAGACCTAATGTTTAGATCTTTGATCCATTTTGAGTTAACTTTTGTATAGGGTGTGAGAGATGGGTCTTCTTTCATTTTTTTGCATATGGATATCCAGTTCTCTAGGCACCATTTATTGAAGAGACTGTTCTGTCCCAGGTGAGTTGGCTTGACTGCCTTATCAAAGATCAAATGTCCATAGATGAGAGGGTCTATATCTGAGCACTCTATTCGATTCCATTGGTCGATATATCTATCTTTATGCCAATACCATGCTGTTTTGACCACTGTGGCTTCATAATATGCCTTAAAGTCAGGCAGCGCGAGACCTCCAGCTTCGTTTTTTTTCCTCAAGATGTTTTTACCAATTCGGGGCACCCTGCCCTTCCAGATAAATTTGCTTATTGGTTTTTCTATTTCTGAAAAATAAGTTGTTGGGATTTTGATTGGTATTGCATTGAATCTGTAAATCAATTTAGGTAGGATTGACATCTTAACTATATTTAGTCTTCCAATCCATGAACACAGTATGCCCTTCCATCTATTTAGGTATTCTGTGATTTCTTTTAACAGTTTTTTGTAGTTTTCTTTATATAGGTTTTTTGTCTCTTTAGTTAAATTTATTCCTAGGTATTTTATTCTTTTAGTTGCAATTGGAAATGGGATTCGTTTCTTGATTTCCCCCTCAGCTTGTTCATTACTAGTGTATAGAAATGCTACAGATTTTTGAATGTTGATCTTGTAACCTGCTACTTTGCTGTACTCATTTATTAGCTCTAGTAGTTTTGTTGTGGATTTTTCCGGGTTTTCGACGTATAGTATCATATCGTCTGCAAACAGTGATAGTTTTACTTCTTCCTTTCCAATTTTGATGCCTTGTATTCCTTTTTCTTGTCTAATTGCTCTGGCTAGAACCTCCAACACAATGTTGAATAATAGTGGTGATAGTGGACATCCTTGTCTTGTTCCTGATCTTAGGGGGAAAGTTTTCAATTTTTCCCCATTGAGGATGATATTAGCTGTGGGTTTTTCATATATTCCCTCTGTCATTTTAAGGAATTTCCCTTGTATTCCTATCTTTTGAAGTGTTTTCAACAGGAAAGGATGTTGAATCTTGTCAAATGCCTTCTCTGCATCAATTGAGATGATCATGTGATTTTTCTGCTTTGATTTGTTGATATGGTGTATTACATTAATTGATTTTCTTATGTTGAACCATCCTTGCATACCTGGGATGAATCCTACTTGGTCATGATGTATAATTCTTTTAATGAGTTGTTGGATATGATTTGCTAGAATTTTATTGAGGATTTTTGCATCTATATTCATTAGAGAGATTGGTCTGTAGTTTTCTTTTTTTGTAATATCTTTGCCTGGTTTTGGTATGAGGGTGATGTTGGCTTCATAGCATGAATTAGGTAGTTTTCCCTCCACTTCGATTTTTTTGAAGAGTTTGAGGAGAGTTGGTACTAATTCTTTCTGGAATGTTTGATAGAATTCACATGTGAAGCCGTCTTGTCCTGGACTTTTCTTTTTGGGAAGCTTTTGAATGACTGATTCAATTTCTTTAGTTGTGATTGGTTTGTTGAGGTCATCTATTTCTTCTTGAGTCAAAGTTCGTTGTTCATGTCTTTCCAGGAACCCGTCCATTTCATCTAAATTGTTGTATTTATTAGCGTAAAGTTGTTCATAGTATCCTGTTATTACCTCCTTTATTTCTGTGAGGTCAGTAGTTATGTCTCCTCTTCCATTTCTGATCTTATTTATTTGCATCCTCTCTCTTCTTCTTTTTGTCAATCTTGCTAAGGGCCCATCAATCTTATTGATTTTCTCATAGAACCAACTTCTGGTCTTATTGATTTTCTCTATTGTTTTCATGTTTTCAATTTCATTTATTTCTGCTCTAATCTTTGTTATTTCTTTCCTTTTGCTTGCTTTGGAATTAGTTTGCTGTTCTTTCTCCAGTTCTTCCAAGTGGACAGTTACTTTCCGAATTTTTGCCTTTTCTTCTTTTCTGATAAGGCATTTAGGGCAATAAATTTCCCTCCTAGCACTGCCTTTGCTGCGTCCCATAAGTTTTGATATGTTGTATTTTCGTTTTCATTCGCCTCAAGGTATTTAGTAATTTCTCTTGCAATTTCTTCTTTGACCCACTCGTTGTTTAAGACTGTGTTGTTGAGCCTCCACGTATTTGTGAATTTTCTGGCACTCTGCCTATTATTGATTTCCAACTTCATTCCTTTATGATCCGAGAAAGTGTTGTGTATACACTCTATTATTAAGTGATACATATTTGTTCAACTAAGAGAAAGACACTTGTATATTTGTACTATTAACCATTTTCTTCACCCATAGCAGGGTTCACTATATGATACAGTCCCACAAATCATCCTCTAGCTTTATTTCTAGTGTCATACATGACCATAAACTTCCCTTTCAATCACAATCTTACATAAAATTCAGTGCTGTTAATTACACTCACAATAATGTGCTACCATCACCTCAATCCATTTCCAAACAGTTGCAATCATACAAAAAAAAACATTTAAATTTGCATGAAAATTCCGTACAAATTAAGCATAAGTTACCCATTATCTATCCTCATTCTACTTCTTGGTAACTTGTAGATATTAATTCCATGAGTTTGTTCATTATAATTACTTCATTTTAGTGAGATCATACAATATCCGTCCTTTCATGTGGGCTTATTAAACTCAACACAATGTCCTTCATGTTGTTGTCTCCATTATATGTTTTATTTATCCATTTATCAGTTGATGGACACTTGGGTTGTTTCTCTTTTGTCAATTGTGAATAATGCCCTTATGAACATTGGTGTGCAAATGTCTGTTCACGTCCCTGTTTCAATTCTTTTGCATTATATACCTAGCTGGCAATTCTATACTCAGCTTCCTGGAGAACTGCAAATTGTCTTCCACAGCAAATTTACCAATTTACATCCCCACCATCAGTGAATAAGAGTTTCTATTTCTCCACATCCTCTCCAACACTTGTAGCTCTCTGTTTTTTAGACACTGTCTACTCTAGTAGGTGTGAAATGATATCTTATTGTGGTTTTGATTTATGTGTCCCTAATAGTTAGGGATGTCGAGTATATTCTCACAATGCTTTTTAGCCATTTGTATTTCCTCTTTGGAAAAATGTCTATTCAAGTCTTTTGCCCATTTTTAGATTGCATTTATTGTCTTTTTGTTGTTGAGTTGTAGGATTTATTTATATATTCTGGATATTAAACCCTTATTGGATAAGTGTCTTCAAAATATTCTCACCCATTGAGTTGGCTGCCTTTTCACCTTTTCATCCTTTGAAGCACAAAAGCCTTTACCTTTGAAGTTTCATTTATCTATTTGTTTCTTTCATTGCTTGTACTTTGGATGTAAAATCTAAGAAGCTACAGCCTACCAGAAGATCTTGAAGATTTTTCCTTATGTTTTCTTTTAGGAGTTTTATAGTTCTGTTTCTTATATTTAGGCCTTTGATCCATTTTGAGTTAATTTTGTATAAGCTATGAGATAGGGGTCTTCTTTCATTCTTTTGGATATCCAGTTCTCCATGCACCATTTGTTGAAGAAGCTATTAATCTGAGTTAAGTGGACTTGGCATATTCTGGTCAAAAATCAATTGACCATACATGGGAGAGTCTTTTCTGAATGCTCAATTTGATTCCAATAATCAATATGTCTACTTTTATGTGAGTATCATGCTGTTTGGACAACTGTGGCTTTGTAATATGCTTTGAAGTCAGGAAATGTGAGCCCTCCAACATCATTCGTCTCTTTCAAGACGTTTTTGGTTATATGGGACAACTTACCATTCCAGATAAATTCGATAATTGGCTTTTCCACTTCTCCAAAGTAAGCCATTGGAATTTTGATTTGGATTGTGTTGCTATTGTAAATTAATTTGGGTAGAATCGACATCTTAACAACAATTAGCCCTCCAGTCCATGAATGTGGAATGTCTTTCCATTTATTTAGGTCTTCTTTATTTCTTTTAGCAATGCTTTGTAGTTTTCAGAATACAGGTCCTTCATTTCCTTGGTTAAATTTATTTCTAGACATTTGATTTTTTACTTGTGATTGTAAATGGAATTTTTCCTGGATTTCTTCCTCACATTGCTCAATACTAGTGTATAGAAACATTACTAATTTTTTTCATGTTGATATTGTATCCTGCCACTTTGTTGAGCCCATGTATTAGCTCTAGAAGTTTCATTGTGGTTTTTGAGACATTCTAAATACCAGATCATATCATCTGTAAGTAGTGATACTTTTACTTCTTCTTTTCCAATTTGGATGCTTTTATTTATTTATTTTTTCTTGTCTGATTGTTCTAGCTACAACTTCTAGTACAATGCTGAATAGCAGTAGGGATAGGGCCTTCATTGTCTTGTTCCAGATCTTAGAGGGAAAGATTTTCCCATTGAATTTGATGTTAGCTGTGGGATTTTCACAGAGGCCCTTTATCATGTTGAATAGATTTCCTTCTATTCTATCTTTCAAAATGTTTTTTTTTATCAAGAAAGAATGCTGGATTTTGTGAAATGGATTTTCTGCATCAATTGATATGATCATGTGGGTTTTCCCCTTTGATTTGTAATGTGGTAGTTATTAATTGATTTTCTTGTGTTAAACCACCTTTGCATACCTGGAATAAAACCCACTTGAACATAGTGTGTAAGTATTAATGTGCTGTTGGATTCGATTTGCTAGTATTTTGTTGAGGATTTTTTCATCTATATTCATTAGAAGGATTGGTCTGTAATTTTCTTTTCTTGTAGTATCTTTTTTAGGCTTTTGTATTAGGGTAATTTAGCTTTATAGAATTACTTAGGTAGTGTTCCTCTTCAATTTTCTTAAAGAGTTTAGGCAGAATTGACATTAATTGTTTTTGGAATGCTTGGTAAAATTCACCTATGAAGACACCTGGTTCTGAGCTTTTCTTTGTTCATGGTTTTGATAATTGATTCATCTCATTAATTGTAATTGGTTTATTGGGTCAATTTAAGCCATTCTTGTGTTTCTAGGAAACTGTCTATTTCGTCTAAGTTGTCTAATTTATTGTCACACAGTTGTTCATAGGATCATCTTACGATATTTTAAATTTCTATCGGTGTCAGTATTTATGTTCCTCCTCTCACTTCTGATTTTATTTGCTTTTTCTCTAAATTTTTTCTTCATCAATCCAGCTAAAGATTTGTCAATTTTATTAATCTTCTCAATGAACAAGCTTTTGACTTTGTTGGTCCTCTCTATTGTTTTGTTGTCATTGTTCTCAATTTCATGTATTTCTGCTCTAATCTGCTATTTATTTATTTATTTATTTATTTATTTATTTATTCCGTGTGATGGCTAGGTTCATGAGTCAACTTGACCAGGTGATGGTGTCCAATTGTCTGGTCAAGCAAGTAGTGACCTATATTTTGCTGTGAGGACATTTTGTGGACTTAAATCACGAGCACATTGATTGCATCCATGGTTGACTACATCTACAGTCAACTAAGAGAAATATCTTCTGCAATGAGTGACAATCTAATCACCCAAAGGCTTTTAAAGAGAATTTAGAAGAGAGAATTTCCCTCTCCACTTCAGCCAGCCAGCTTCTCCTGGAGAGTTCTTTGGGGACCTTCCTTGGAGCTGCTGGCTCATGGACTGCCCTACAGATTTTGGACTCTGGCAATCCCGTGATTGCATGAGACACTCTTATAAATCTCATATTTACAGATATCTCCTTTTGGTTCTGTTTCTCTAGAGAACCCTAACTAATAGATCTCAGTAGTGGGAGTGTAGTCTTGAGAAACAGAATCTTAACAGTGGGCTTTTACAATTGGATTTTTACTCTAATTAGATTCAGAGGCACTGATGACTGTATTTCTGATAATCAAGAAGGCACTGACAGTCCATGACATGAAATGGCAATAGAGATATGCAAAATTTCAACATTTGATTCTGCGAATTGTACACTTGTATGAGGCAAGGCTTTGAGTGAAACTATTTTTTTACTTCTTAGTGAAGTTTTGTGGTGTTAAGAGGTATTATGATGTTAGTTGGGTGTTCTTAGATACAACAGATAAAGTTATGAGAGAAAGGGGTGAGTTGAAGTCTTCAAATTTGCCATTTAAATGCTGCATGAAAGACGTAAAAGTCTCCATGTTTGCCCTGAAAGAAAATCTTATTTCTATGCTCACAGACTTGAGATCTCTGAAAACCAGACCCAGGGTGTGGTAGTTAGATTCAGTTGTCAACTTGGCCAGGTGAAGGCACCTGGTTCTGTTGCTGTGGACATGAACTAATGGTACGTGAACCTCATCTGTTGCTGATTACATCTGCAGTCGGCTAGGAGGCAGGCCTGCTGTAATGAATGACGTTTGATTTAATTGGCTGGTGCTTAAATGAGAGCACTCAACGTAGCACAGCTTAAGCAGCTCAGCATTCCTCATCTCAGTACTCGCAGCTCAGCCCAGGCCTTTGGAGATGCAGAAAGGAATCACCCTGGGGAAAGTTGTTGGAACCCAGAGGCCTGGAGAGAAGGCCAGCAGAGATCACCCTGTGCCTTCCCATGTAAGAAAGAACCTCAGTTGAAAGTTAGCTGCCTTTCCTCTGAAGAACTAACAAAATAAATCCCCTTTTATTAAAAGCCAATCCATCTTTGGTGTGTTGCATTCCAGCAGCTAACAAATTAGAACACAGGGTTTCCTTGTGTGAGTAGCAGATTTACTTTGTAAACTAAAATCTCACACTTGCAGGTGTCTGCTGAAGGCATTGATTGGAAAAGAAAGATCCTGAAAATTGGGATGGGGACATACAGATTGATAATGATGGCAATGGGAACATTGAAACCTTAGATTCTTCTGAGTCTTTTCTAGATAAACCCATCATGATCTGCCCTAAGGAAACAGCTGCCCCACCTCCAGCCTGCCCTAAGGAAGCAACCACCCAATCTCCAGGCTACTCTGAGGAAAGAACTATCCAATGTGCATCCTGCCTTAAGGAAACAGCTTCCAGACCCCAGTCTGCCCTGAGGAGTTTGCCACCACCCTCCACCTGAAGAGATTAACCCTTCAGTGTCTGTTAGTCTGCCAGACATTACCTCCCCTGGAAGTAATCCTGTTTCACCAGATGAAACTGCAAAGGAATACAATGAGGTAAATTGCTTGAAAGACACTTCTAATTCTTTTCATAACCCTCCCCATCACCCCTCTTTTCTTCCAGACCATGCCTGTAGCTAACTTTGATGAGATTTTGTACTGTTTCTGACTTTGTGTTGTAGTTGTATTGTTAATGAAATGGTTTAAGGACTTGTGATATTGTGATGGAAAGAAGGTATTTTGCATTTGGAAGAACATGCCTTTTGGGGGGTCCAGAGCATCAGATATGTTGGTTTGAAAACATTGTGTACTCAGAAAAGCCATGTTCTTTAATTTCTGTTTTGGCTTGCTGAAACTTCCAGAATGCAATATACCAGAAATGGAATGGCTTTTAAAGAGGAATTTATGTTGTTGCATGTTTACAATTCTAAAACTATGAAAACGTCCAAACTAAGGCATCCAGAGTTAGATAACTTCACTCAAGGAAGGGCCCATGATGTTTAGGGTTTCTCTTTCAGCTGGAAAGGCACACGGTAACTTCTGCTAGATTCCTCTCTTGCTTCTTCAAACGGCTTTCCTAGGGGTGTTTTCTTTCTGAGTCTCCAAAGGTCGCTGGCTGTGTGGACTCTGAAGTTTTTCCAAAAAATGATTCCCTCTTAAAGAACTCCAGTAAGTGACCTCACCGTGAATGGGTGGAGATTCTTCTCCACAGACACAATGTAATTAAAAAGATCCCACCCAGAAATATTGAATGAGGATTAAAGAACATGGCTTTTCCGGGGTACACAACAGTTTCAAACCAGCACATCCCACCCTCTGGACCCCAAGAAAAAGACATGATATTTCCATATACAGAATATATTCATTCCATTACAATACCACAAGTCCTTAAACCATTTCAGTAACAATAAGAATACAATAGAAAGTCAGAAACAGTACAAAAGCTCATCAAAGTCAGCTACAGGTATGGTCTATCCTAAGGCAAAATATTCTGCTCAGGCTGTGAACCTGTGGAACTCAGAACAAGTTATCACCTGCCAATATACAAAGGAGGGTACAGTCATAGGATACATGTTTCCATTTCCATGGAGGAAATTTGAAAGAAAAACAGGGGTCACTGGACACATACTCTTCGGAAAACATGCAAGGCAAATTCCATTAGATTTCAAAGTCTGAGAGTCATTTATAGAATGATATTTCATCCTTGGGGCCTTAGAAAGTGGTAGTCCCACCCTTGCCAGGGGCCTAAGAAGTGGCCCTATGCTCTCTACAAATGCTGCGGAGTGTATTCCAACACTGGAGATCATAGGGAGAACAACCTTTTTCTTGGCTCCACCCTCTCCAAGCTTCAGAGCAGCACCTGAGATCTCTGCCATCTCTGGGGCATATTCTCAACCCCTCCAGAATAATTAAGTGGCAGCCAGGCTCCCCTCAATCTCTGGTTTATGTGCTCCACTCTCTCCGAGGCCTGGGGCACTGAAACTCTGCCAGAACATTGAAGCAGAAGGCCCATCCTCTGCCTTCAGGGCACACTCACCCCCTCCAAGGGCATGGGTAGGTCTGTTCTCCTGACCCGAGGTTTCTTGGCTTCAGATCTTAGCTTCCATGGATCTGCCTTTGAAGCTATTTTTCCTTCAGTTGTTCCCTTTTCTGTCCCTTTCAGTCCAGACTAGTAGTGGTTCTGTTTACACAGATCCTACAACACTTTATATATATATATATATGTATAATTTTTTTTTTCTTTGCATGGGCAGGCACTGGGAAACAAACCCAGGTCTCCAGCATGGCAGGTGAGAACTCTGCCTGCTGAGCCACTGTGGCCACTGTGGCCCAATCCTGGCTTGCCTTGTAATGGCTGACTTGTTCTCATATTTAAAGATACCTCCTGTTGGTTCTGTTTCTCTAGATAACCTTGACTAATACATGCTGCTTTGGAATTAGTTTGTTGCTCTTTTTCTAGTTCCTCCAGGTTTGCAGTTAGTTCATTGATTTTAGCTCTTTCTTCCTTCTTAATGTAGGAGTTTTGGGCTCTAAATTTCCCTGTCAACACTGCCTTAACTGCATCCCATTAGTTTTGATGTGTTGTGTTCTCATTTTCATTAATCCATAATATTTTATGATTTCTCATGCAATTTATTCCTTGACCCACTGATTGTTTAAGAATGTGTTCTTTAACTTCCATATATTTGTGAATTTTCCAGCCTTCTGCCTGTTATTGATTTCCAGCTTCATTCCATTGTGGTCAGAGAAAGTGCTTTGTATAATTCAATCTTTTAAAATGTATTGAGACTTTTTTTGTGACCCAACATTGGTCTATCCTAGAGAATAATCCATGAGCACTTGAGAAGAATGTATATCCTTCTGTTTCAGGGTGCAATGTTCTGTATATATCTGTAGGTCTACTTCATTTATCATATTATTCAGGATGTCTGTTTACTTATTGAACCTGTGTCTCGATATTCTATCTATTGATTAGAATGGTGTATTGAAACCTCTAACTATTATTTTAGAGACATCCATTACTCTCTTTAGTTTTGCTAGTGTTTGCCACATGTATTTTCAATGCATATGTATTTATGATTGTTATTTCTTTTTGGTGTATTGCTCATTTTATTAATATAAATATCCTTCTTTGTCCTTGTAATATTTTTGCATTTAAGTTCTGTTTTTTCTGATATTAGTATAACTACCCAATGTATTCTGGGTTTTTTGGGGGGGTTGCTATTTGTGCAGAATATTTTTTCCAACCTTTCACTTACAACATGTTTGTAACCTTGGGCCTAAGGTAGGTCTTTTGTAGGCAGCATATAGATGAATCATATTTTGATCCATTTTGCCAACAGTTGTCTTTTGATTGTGGGAGATTTAAGCTGTTAACATGCAATGCTATTACTCTAAAGGCAGTACTTCCTTCAACCATTAGATGTCATACCTTAATGTATGGTATAACATATATACAAAGCAAAGAAATAATAGTTTTCAAAGCACTCTTTAAAAAGTAGTTACAGGATAGATTCCAGAGTTTGTCATGGGCTACCATATGATCCTCTCATATTTTTCCTTCTAGCTGCACCATAATATAGGAGGCCAGAAGGCTTAAATAATTTTTTATCATCACAATCAACTTTATTTTCCTTCTTTTTGGGGGAACAATAACGTATGTACAAAAAAGCTATAAATTTCCAAGCACAGCACCACAATTAGTTGTAGAACATATTTCAGACATTGACACGGGTTGTAATTCCACAATTTTAGGTTTCTACTTCTAGTTGCTCTAAAATATTGGAGACTGAAAGAGATCTCATTTTAATGATCCAGTATTCATATTCATTTGTTAAGTCCTATCTTCTTTGTATAATTCCACATCACCTTTGATCTTTCCATACCTCTCTTTGGGGTTATTTAGGCTATAGCAATTCTGAATTTTTGCTGTTGGAAGGGTATGTCACTAATATGGGGTAGGGAGATGGAACTATCTGATGTTCTGGAGAGGCTGGGCTAGGTTTCAGGACTTATCTGGACAGGGACCCATCTGGAGGTTGTCGGTTTCAGGAAAGTTACTCTAGCACCTGGAACCCTGGTGGAATCTTATATATTGCCCTAGGTGTTCTTTAGGATTGGCTGGGATGGTCCTGATTGGGGGTTGGCAGGTTATGATAGGTAGCAACATCTACCTGAAGCTTATGTAAGCGCAACCTCCAGAGCAGCCTCTTGACTCTATTTGATCTCTCTCTGCCACTGATACTTTTTTAAACTTTTTTATTAATTAAAATAATTAACAAACAAGACATTAAGATATCATTCCATTCTACATATAAATCAGTAATTCTTAATATCATCACATAGTTGCATATTCATCATTTCTTAGAGCATTTGCATCGATATAGAAAAAGAAATAAAAAGACAACAGAAAAAGAAATAAAACAATAATAGAGAAAAAAAAAGATTATACATACCATACCCCTTACCCCTCGCTTTCATTTACCACTAGCATTTCAAACTAAATTTATTTTAACATTTGTTCCCCCTATTATTTATTTTTATTCCATATGGTCTACTCTTCTGTTGATATAGTAGCTAAAAGGAGCATCAGACACAAGGTTTTCACATTCACAGAGTCTCATTGTGAAAGCTATATCATTGTTCAATCATCATCAAGAAACATGGCTACTGGAACACAGCTCTACATTTTCAGGCAGTTCCCTCCAGCCTCTCCACTACATCTTGAACAACAAGGTGATATCTACTTAATGCATAAGAATAACCTCCAGGATAACCTCTCGACTTTGTTTGGAATCTCTCAGCCATTGACACTTAGTCTCATTTCACTCTTCCCCCTTTGGTCGAGAAGGTTCTCTCAATCCCTTGATGTTAATTCTCAGCTCATTCTAGGGTTTTTCTTAGTCCCTTGATGCTGAGTCTCAGCTCATTCCAGGATCTCTGTCCCACATTGCCAGGAAGGTCCACACCCCTGGGAGTCATGTCCCATGCAGAGAGGGGGAGGGTGGTGAGACTGCTCGTCATGTTGGCTGGAGAGAGAGGCCACATCTGAGCAACAACAGAGTCCTCCAGAAGTAACTCTTAGGCATGCCTATAAGTAGTCTAAGCTTCTCACTACCTATAGAAGTTTCACAAGAGTAAGCCTCATGATTGAGGGCATGGTCTATTGATTTCAGTGTCCCTAAAGTTTGACACAGTATCAGGGGATTCACTGATGGTACGGTTTAGTAGTTCCATAGTCTTCCTCCCATCCCTCAGGGAACTTTGCCAATACTTTTTGATTATCTGGTTAATATACTCTAGGATGTTTCCAGGCATTATAATAATCTATACAGAATTAAAGGACCTCTTTCTCATTCTGTGTTCTCTGTGCTTCATTGTTCAAATGAGCTATACAGATAGGTTGAATTAGATTATCCACTACAGAGAATTTCAGTTCCAGATCAAATAAACCTTTCTTCCATTGGTTCTAAAATATAGACACTGTCTTCCTTACCCCATGTTCTGAATTACTTTAACCCCAGCCTGTTCTGTTTCATTCTTATCTCTAAATATCAGGTTATATGTATAAAACAGCCTCTCAAAATCCAGAAATAATAATCACCACTCTGGACTTCATGTGTCTGCTCTGAAAGCTTACAATCTAGGCCCCTGTTTTCTTATAAGCATTTTCTAAAAGTGACCATACCATTCTTGTTATTTCGTTCTTGGCTTATTTTGTCTCACCAAATGTCCCACATGTTCATCACATCGTTGCATGCCTCACGACTTTGTTCCTTTTTGTAGCAGCACAACCTCTGTTCATAAGTATACACTATCGTTCGCCAATCTACTTCTCCGTCAGTGCATCCTTTAGCCATCTGCATTCATTGGACATCATGTAGGGGGCCCAAAGTCCACAGTCCATCAACATTCTCAATTTTAGATAATTTCATTGTTCCCAAGAGACAGAAAAACCAATAAACACACCCTTACCAAATAGGAGATCTAAACCTCCTCTTAACTCTTGTCCCTTGCCCCATTATTTACCTCTGCTGTGGCCGTGGTAGTGCTGATGGTTTCCTTTTGAACATAGCTCATAGCATGCAATAGCAGTTTCCCCTCTGTACCCCATACTTAAACACTCTTTATACAAGAATCATATCTTTGAAGTAATTCTTACAAGAACTCATTCATGTTTCTAGCATGAATCATGGGACACGTAAGTCTATACAACCCCTTTCAATCTTGTTCATCTTCAATATGGTACTATTACTTCTAGACCCGCTAGAGAATCACCTTCACTCCTATCTACTCCCTTACATTGGAGTTCAACCTCATTAGCTAATGAGTCACCCATCTCTAGCTTCTATGTATCTCTAAGCCCCTTATATTCGGTATTATAAGTCTCTGATTATAACTTTATGCTGGTCATAAAAGTGGAATCATACAGTATCTGTCATTTTGTGTCTGGCTAATTTCACTCAGCATTATGTCCTCAAGGCTCATCCATCTTGTCATGTGCTTCGGGATGTCATTTTGACTTACTGTTGCATAATATTCCATCATATGTATATACCACATTTTGTGGATCCACTCATCTGTTGATGGGCATTTGGTTTGTTTCTATCTTTTGGCAACTGTGAATAATGCTGCTATGAACATCTGTAAGCAAATGTCTGTTTGTGTCATTGCTTTCAACTCTTCTGGGTGTATACCAAATAGTGCTATTGCTGGGTCATAGGGTAGCTTGATATTTAGTTTCCTAAGGAACCACCAAACAGTCTTCCATAGTGGCAGCACCATTATACATTCTCACCAACAGTGCATAAGTGTCCCAGTTTCTCCACATCCTCTCCAACATTTATAGTTTCCTGATTGTTTAATAGCACCATTCTTATAGCATACCTTGTTTCTGACTCTCATTTTATCCTTTAGTTACCCTTAGTGATAATCACTTCTACACTCTCCTCCAAGCCTCTTTCTCATCTTTTTTTTTTTTTTTTTTTTTGGAATCCAAAATTCTCTTTAGTATTTCTTGTAGAGCATGTCTTTTGTTAATGAATGCTTTCAACTTCTGTTTATCTGGGAATATTTTAAGCTCTCCCACATTTTTGAAGGTCAGCTTTGCTGGATAAGGAATTCTCGGCTGGCAGTTTTTCTATTTCAACATCTTAACTGTATTATACCACTGCCTTCTCACCTCCATGGTTTGATAAAAAATTGAGCATCCCTTGCATGTGATGGATCATTTTTCTCTTGCTGCTTTCAGAATTCTGTCTTTAACTTGGTAGTTGAGAGTCTGATTAGTACGTGTCTTGGACTATGTCCGTTCCAGTTTATTCTGTTGGAGTATGTTGCACTGCTTGGATATGTATACCTATGCTTTTCATAAGGGTTTGGAAGTTTTGGGCCATTATTTCCTCAAATATTCTTTCTGCCCCTTTCCCCTTCTCTTCCCCATCTTGTATACACATGGCACATATATTTGCGTGCTTCATGCTTTCATTCAATTCTCTGAGATACTGTTCTATTTTTTCCATTCTTCTCTATCTGTTCAATTTCAGATGCCCTGCTTCTACATTGCTGAGCCTTTCTTCTTCCTGTTCAAATCTGCTGTTGATAGCCTCTAGCATATTTTTAATCTTAGCAATTGCACCTTCCATTCCCATAAGTTCTGTTATTTTTCTTTGCATGCTTTCAGATTCTTCTTTATGCTCATCCAATGTCTTCTTAAGATCCTTAATTCTTTAGCCATATTTTTCTTCATTCCTGGAATTAAGGAGATTTGTTTGAACATCTTTTACTAGTTGATCTAAATTCTGCATCTCCTCTGCATTTTTCATTGTTCCTTTGATCGGGCCATGTTTTCCTCTTTCTTAGTGTGGCTCATAATTTTTTGCTGTTATCTGGGCATCTGAGTATCTGATGAGGTTATTCTGAAGGTCAGTTTCTCTCTTTTGTATAGGATTTTGTTGTTGATTGTGTTTGTTCAAAGGCTCATCTTTGATGGTTGATTCATATTTCCAAGGAAAAACACTGCTAGGGGCCACACTTGGGGTTCAGACTGGTTCCAAAGCACCCTAGGGAGGTCAGGAAAGATTCCAGAAAGACTTTTTAACTGCACTTTCCTGGTCTGCCCAGCAGATGGTGCTCTTCTGCAACCTACTTCCCACAGCTCTAAGAAGGCAAGGCAGTTTAAGCACCCTAGTAGCTCTACCTCTGACACAGGTTGAAACAATATCCCAAAGACGCCTGTCTGGGACAGGCCGAAATACGGGGACTCAGTGGTCTTAATGCACTAGCCAATAGCTGGGTCAGTGGTTGGTCTTGCCCACTCTGTTCTTGGGAAGGTGATCTTTGGCTCCTCCCCCAGTCCACAGTATCCTGCCAGGCAGGAATTGATTGGGCCAACGGTGGGGGATGTGTGCCAGGAGTCTCGGCCAAGCAGGTTACTCAGTTTTTCACCACAGTTTCTCAATCTCTTCTTGCTCTTCCCTGGTTGCTGTGTGGTACTCCCTTGGCTTCTAGAGCCCCAGAACAGTTATATCAGACACTTTCTGATGGACCCTAGGTATTTTTGGAAGAGGAGTGAGCCCTGAAACTCTTTATTCTGCCATCTTTCTGGAAGTCCTTCCAACTGTATTTTTTTTATCATTCTTCCCTTGCCCCCATCAACATCTCTATTTGAGAAGTCACATCTTTACCTCATCAACATTCTTACTTATATCTTCACCTGTTTTATCACCTGCATCCTTGCCTGCATCATTACCTTGATCTTTTCTGCACTCTCATCTGGGCTCTCACCTTCCTCTTTACCTGCATCCCCCTTTGGATTTCATCCTGAGTTCTTACCAGAATCCTTGCTTCCATTCTCACCTGTCTTCTTTCTGAAATCTTACCTGCTTCCTTACCAGCATCCTCACCTCTTTATTCCCTGAATCCTCACCTGTCTCACTTGCACCTCATTTGCCTGTCTGTAGTTTACTTTCACCCCATTTCTGATCTCACCTGTATTCCATTTGCCCTTCTCTGAGCTCACTCCACCCTCCTAGTCCTGAGTTTCTAGATGGGTCTGAACAGGTTAGTCAATGTATCAGGTTGAGTTGTATCGCGTGGCTGGGCCGAGCAGGGTCGATAAGGGGCAGGCATGGTGAATTTCTAGCTGAGCCTTGCACAGGAGTGGCATGACACTGGTCGGGAAAGGGGCATGGGGCTTCTAGTGACAATGTCACAAGCACTGTGGGAGTGTTCCCTGGCTGCTATGGCAACTGGGACCCTCAGGTGCTCCTTCTAACTGTATCTCTAGTCCATTGGGGACAAAAAGTGGGTTTTCAGGGATGGAATCCAGGCACCTGGTCTTGGGCCAGGTCATTATGAAAACCCCCAGGTATGGGAAAACTTCACTTTCCACCTCCAGTAAGGGTGCAGGAATAGATTCACAGCCCATCCCCGTTCCCTTGAGTCTTCAGTTGCCAGAGACCCCTGTCAAGAGGAGACTCAAACTGCCTCATTACTCAATGGACATCTCAGCAGACATCTGTCAGGCCCACAACCTTACTTTTCACACCCCAATTCTCCTTTCTTTCCTTACTTATTTCCCCTTTCTTCTGTTAGCATTTCATTTATTCATTTCTCTAACACATATATTTTTGAGCACATGTTGTTATAAATGCTGGAGTTAGAGCTGTGAACAGCACAGGCAGGATCTGGTGAATCTTGCATTCTAAAAAGAGAAGCAGAGCCCACAGTTAACATTATATTCAATGGTGAAAAACACAAAAGCTTCCCCCCTGAGGTCAGGAACAAGACAAGAATACCCTCTGTCACGGATGCATTGTACTGGAAGTTTTTGCCAGAGGAATTAGGCAAGAAAAAATATAAATGTTATCCAAATAATAAAGGAAGAAGTGAAACTATCTCTGTTTACAGATGATATGGTCCTATATATAGAAGATCCCACTGAATCCCCAAGAAAATTGCTAGAGCTAATAAACAAATCAGCAAAGTTACAGCTGCAAGATTTATGCCCCTAAATCAGTTTTATTTCTGAACAGGATATTCTGAAATGGAAATTTCAAAATAAACAATAATTCCATTCACAATGGGTTCTGAAATAATAAATGACCTAGGAATAAATTTTACTGAAGAGGTGAAGGACTTACACACTGAGTACTACAAAACACTGCTGAAAGAAATTAAAGAACTCCCAAATAAATTGCAAGACATCCATGTTCATGGGTAACAAGATGTAATGTTAAGTTTTCAATTCTACCCAAAGTGATGTGTAGAATCAATGCAATATCTATCAAAATCTCATCAGCCTCTCTTTTTTTGTAGAAATATAAAAGTTGATCCTCAAATTCATATGTAATTGCCAGAGGCCCAAATAGCCACATCAATATTTCAAAAGAAGAAAAAAGTTATAAGGCTAACATTCTTCATTTCAAAACTAATTACAAAGCCACAGTAATCAGAGCAATATGGTACTGGCATTAAGATAAACATACATATAAAAGGAAAATAATTGAAAGTTCAGAAATAAACCTAATGATTTTCAATAACAGTGCCAGATATATTAATTAGGGAATAAATGGCCTCTTTAACACATGGTGCTAGAAAAATTGAGTATCCACATGCAAAATAATGATGTTCAGTCCTTAGCCCAAACTACAAACAAAAATTAACTGTAAATGAATCAAGGACATAAACATAAAAGCTAAAATCATAAAGTTCCTAGAACACAACGTAAGTGTAAACATTCATATCCTTGGATTTGGAAGAGATTTCTTAGATATGACACCAAAAGCATGAGTGACAGAAAGAAAACAGATAAAAACAGACTTAACCATTGTTTAAAATATTTGTACATTAAAAGACATTATCAAGAAAGTGAAAATACAACCTACAGAAAGGGAAAAAGTAATTGCGAACCATATATCTGATAGGGGCTCAAAACCCAGAATGTATAAAGAACTGCTGCCATTCAACTACATAAAGACAAATAATGCAGTTTTTAAATGGGCAAAAATGTGAATACACATTTCTCCAAAGAAGACATAAGAATGATTAATACATATGTGAAAAGATGTGCAACATCCTTGATCATGAGAGAATTAAAACCAAAGCCACCATGAGACCTACAAATTAGACAACATAGATAAAATGGACAATTTCCTAGAAACATAGGGAAAACCTACATTGACTCTATAAGACACAGAAGACCTCAACAAAGCAGTCACAAGAAAAGAGAGGAATCATTCATTGAAAACCTACTAGCAAAGAAAATTCCAGGTCCAGGTGGCTTCACAGGTGAATTCTACCAATCATTCTGAGAAAAAATAATACCAATCCTGCTCAAACTCTTCCCAAAAAATGAGGAGGAGGAAAAACCACCTAACTCATTCCGTGAAGCCAACATTACCCTAATACCAGATCAAGATACTGTGAGAAAAGAAAATTACAGACCAATCTCTCTAATGAATATATATGCAAAAATCTTCAACAAAATATTTGCACATCAAATCTAACAGCACCATAAGAGAATTATGCACCACGATGAAGTGGGTTTTATCACAGGTATGCAAGGGTGGTTTAACGTAAGAAAATCAGCTATTATAATACATCATATTAACAAATCAAATGGAAAAAACCAGATGATCATATCAGTTGACATAGAAAAGGGATTTGACAAAATCTGGCATCCTTTCTTGATAAAAACATTCAGAAGATAGGAAGAGAAAGAAACTTCCTCAATATGATAAAGGACATATATGAAAAATGTACAGGGAACATTGTACTCAATGGTGAAAGCCTGAAAGCTTTCCTTCTAAAGTTGGGAACAAAACAAGGATGCCCACTGTCACCATTGCTATTCAACATTGTGCTAGAAGTTCTAACTGGAGGAATTAGAAAAGAAAAATAAAAAAATCACCCAGATTGGAAAGGAAGAAGTAAAACTTTCATTATTTGCACATGGCATGATCCCATATTTAGAAAGTCCTGAAAAAATCTACAAGAAAGCTAGTAGAATTAATAAAAGAGTCCAGCAAAGTTACAGAATACAAGCTTAACAGAAGAAATATCAGTAGTTTTCCTATACTAGTGATGAGTAATATGAGGAGGAAATCAAGAAAAAATTATATAATAACAACTAAAAGAATCAATTACATAGGGTTAAATTTGTTAACCAAGGAAGTGTACCTGTACGCAGAAAACGATAAATGTTGCTAAAAGAAATCAAAGAAGACCTAAATAAATGGAAGAACATTCTGTGTTCATGAACTGGAAGGTTAAATATCATTAGTATGGAAATTTTACCCAAACTGATTTGCAGAATCAACACAATCCCAATCCAAATTCCAATGGCCTGGGTCAGCAATGGTAGCTCAGTGGCAGAATTCTCACCTGCCATGCTGGAGACCTGGGTTCGATTCCAAGAGCCTGCCCATGCCAAAAAAAAACCTCCAATGGCCTACTTTGAAGTAGTGTAAAAGCCAATTATCAAATTCATTTGAAAGGGAAAGGGGCCCCAAATAGCTGAAAGCATCTTGAAAAAGAAAAGTGATGTCAGAGAACTCACTCCTTGGCTTTAAAGCACATTGCAAAGTTACAGGGGCCAAAGCAACATGGACCTCACATAAAGATACACATATTGATCAATGAAATCAAATCAAGACTTTAGAAAAAAGACCTTCGTATCTATGGCCAACTCATTTCTGACAAGGCTGCCAAGTCCACTCAATGGGGGTCTGTTATATTTGGGTTCAGGTGTCAACTTGGCCAGGTGATGGTGCCCAGTTGTCTGGCAGGCAAACACTGGCCTAACCATTATTGCAAGTATATTTCATGGCTGGTTAATAAACCAGAAGGCTGGTTTATTGAATCATCAGTCAGTTGATTGCTTCTGAGACTGATTACATCTATGACCAACCAAGACTGTGTCTTCCACAAACAAGAGAGTCCAATCAAATTGCATTTGATCCAATCAGTAAAGGTTTTTAAGGGAAAACAGAGAATGTTCACTGTTTTTTTAAGCCATAAGCCTCTTCTGCAGAATCTGTCTACACCCCGCATTGGAGATGCCAGCCCTGCAGCCTGCCCAACAGATTTTGAACTCTTGCATTCTGACAGTTGCCTGAGACACTTTTATAAATCTCAAATTTACAAGTATCTCCTATTGGTTCTGTTTCTCTAGAGAACCTTGACTAATATATCTTGGTAAAGGGAGTGATTCTTCAGAAAAATAATCTTAAAAATGAGTTTTTCAAATTAGTTTTTTACTCTGACTAGATTCAAATCCACTAATGACTCTATTTCCAATAGTCAAGATGGCACTGGCAGTCCATGACATGAATTGTCAATGGAGATACACAAAATATCACCATCTGATCCTGCCAATTGTACACTTATATGAGGCAAGGCTTTGGATGAGAGTGTTTTTGACATCTTCATGGAGTTTTGTGAAGTTAAGAGGTATAATGATGTTGGATGGCTGCTTGTTCTTAGATACACTAGATACAGTTATGAGGGAAAGGGATGAGCTAAAGGCTTCAAATTTACAATCTAAACACCATATGAAAGGTGTAAAATTTCTATGTGTACCCTGAAAGAAAATCTTATTTCCTGTGGTTGCAGATTTAAGGTCTCTGAAAACCAGACCCAGAGTCTCATTGTGTGAGTAGCAGATTTACAATATAAATGAAATTCTCAACCTTGCAGGGATTCTGATGCTAAAATAAGGGCTTTGATTGGAAAAGAATAGGATCCTGAAACTTAGGATAGGGACATATGTGTTCAAAATGATGGCAGTGGAGATGTGGAAACCTTGGATTCTGCTGAGTCTTTGATAGATTGAACTGCTATGATCTATCTTGAAGATAAAGCTGCCCGTCTCCAGCCTACCCTGAGGAACGAGCTTCCTGAACCCCAGCCTGCTTTAAGGAAAGATTCCTGGCCACTAGTCCATCCTGGGAAGTCTGCCATCCAACCTCCACCTAACAAAGTTAACCCTTCAGGGTCTGCTAACCCTGTTACCACCACCAGCCCTGGGGAAACAGCCCTTACTCCTCTGTCTAGAGCAACTGATCCTGTTTCACCAGGTGAAATTGCAATGGAATGCCCTGAGGTAATTGGCTTAAAAAATACCCCTAATTCTTTTCATGACCCACACCCACCACCCATCTTTTCTTCAAGACTTATAACTACATTAGGTCACAACAGGCCCCAAAAGGTGAGGTGCAAAGTGTGACCCATGAGGAGGTACAATACACTCCAAAAGAACTGCATGAGTTTTCCAATCTGTATAGGCAGAAATCATGGGAATATGTGTGGGAATGGATATAAGGGTGTGGGATAATGGTGAAAGGAATATAAAGTGGGATCAAGCTGAATTCATTGATATGGGACCACTAAACAGAGATTCTGCATTCAATGTTGTAGATCAAGGGGTTAGAAAGGGTGTTAACAGTTTGCTTTGTTGACTAGCCAAAATAAAGGATCAAAAGGTGGCTGACATTACCTGAGGTTGAAATACCAGAGCTTCCATGGTATAATGTAGATAAGGGGATCCAAAAGCTTAAAGAGACTGGGATATTAGAGTGGATTTATCATGGAAGATCTGCTCACACAAACCAGGAATGCCCAGAGGACACACCTTTTACCAGGACTTTCAGGAAAAAAGTTGTAAGACTAGCTCCAGCATCCCTGAAGAGCTCTGCAGTTGACCTTCTCTGTAAGTCAGGCATGATCGTGGAAACTGCTGTTACTGAGCTGGAATCCTTAAACACAATGGGGATGACTGGATCCCCAGTTGACAGAAGCTATGTGGCAACAGTTAGTCACAATACACAAAATAGGCATAGTCACCATAATGGACAGCGGACTGAAAGCAGAAGTCACCATAATTTGACTTCTAGAGACTTACTGCCTTGGCTAGTAGACCATGGGGTACCTAGAAGTACAAGAGATGGACAATCTACTAAATTCTTGTTTGAGCTGCATAAGCAGAAGAGTTCTAGGTTAAGTGAACAGAAGTCTAACCTGAATTACAAAAACAGAGAATCATGGCCCCTTAATTAATTCCAAGACGCGAGGTAGTTTACAAACCCAGAGCCCCAGGAATGAGGGGGAGACCAGGTCCTCTTTGGGAAGCCCCTGTTACACTGCCCAACATTTACACTGTTAACCTTACTCCCAGCCTTCCTTAAGGAGACGTTGGCCTTTCACCAGGGTAACCGTGCACTGGGGAAAAGGATATGATTAGATATCTTATGGATTACTAGACAGTGGTTTAGAAGTGACACTAATTCCAGAAGACCCTAAATGTCACTCTGGCCCACCACTCAGAGTAGGGGCTTATGAAGGTCAGGTAATTGATGGAGTTTTAGCCCAGGTCCATCTCACAGTGGATCCATTCTGTGGTTATTTCCCCAGTTCCAGAATGCATAATTCTCAGCAACTGGCAGAATCCCTACATAGATTCCCTGACTTGTAGAGTGAGGGTTATTATGGTAGGAAAACCCAAGTGAAAGCCACTAGAACTGCTCCTAACCAGGAAAATAGTCAACCAGAAGCAATACCAGACTCCTGGAGGGATTGAGGAGATTAGTGCTACTCTTTAGGACTTGAAGGATGTAGGGATAGTGAGTCCCATCACATCCTCATTCAACTCTTCCATTTGGCCTGGTGGAAAACAGATGGCTCTTGGAGGCTGAGAGTGGATTATTGTAAACCTAGCCAGCTGGTGACTCCAATTGCTGCTGCTGTTCCAAATGTAGCACCATTGCTTGAGCAAGTCAACACATTGCCTGGTACCTGGTATGCAGCAACTGATCTGGCAAATGCTTTTTTTCTCAATAGCTCTGAATAAGTACCATCGGGAACAGTTTGCATTCATCTGGCAAGACCAGGAGTATCCCTTTTCTCTCCTACCTCAGGGGCATATCAACACTCCAACCCTATATCATATCCTTGTCCACAGGGACCTTGATCATTTCTCCCTCCGAGAACACTTCACACTGGTCCATTACATTGATGACATCATGTTGGTTAGACTTAGTGAGCAAGAAGTAGCACTATTCTAGACTTATCAGTAAGGCATTTTCATGTCTGGGGATGGGAGTTGAATTCAACAAAAATATGGGGGCCTTTCACCATAGTGAAATTTCTAGGTGTCCAGTGGTGTGGGGGATGTTGAGTTATCCCTTCTAGGGTAAAGGATAAGTTGTTGCATTTGGCTCTTCCTACAACCAAAAAGAGGCAAAATGCCTGGTTGGCCTCTTTGGATTTTGAAGACAACATATTCTTCATTCAGGTGTACTATTCCAGCCATTTCCTGAATGACTAAAAAAACGGTTAGTCTGAGTAGGGACAAGAAGAAGAGGAGTTTCTGTGTCAGGTCCAGGCTGCTGTACAAGCTGCTCCAATGGGGCCCTATGATCCAGCAGATCCAATGGTGCTGGAAGTGTCAGTGGCAAATAGAGATGCTGTCTGGAGCTTTGGCAGGCCCCTATAGGAGAATCACAATGCAAACCCTTAGGATTTTGGAGTAAAACCTTACCATTCTCTGCAGATTACTTTCCTTTTGAAAAACAGCCTTTGGCCTACTACTGGGCCTTAGTAAAGACTGAAGGTTAACAATGGACCACCAAGTTACCACAAGACATGAGTTGTCTGACCCACTAAACCATAAATTTGGGCATGCACAGCAGCACTCCATCATAAAATGGAAAAAGTATATAAGAGATATGGTTTGAGGGTGGGCCATGGTGGCTCAACAGGTAGAGTTCTCGCCTGCCATGCTGGAGAACCAAGTTCGATTCCTAGCACCTGTCCATGAAAAAAAAAAGAGAGAGAGAGATAGGGTTTGAGCAGGTCCTGAAGGTATAAGTAAGTTATATAAGGAAGTGGCTCAGATGCCCACTTCTGCCACATTACCTTTTCTTTCATAGCCCAGACCTATGGCCTCTTGGGGTGTTCCTTAAAGTCAGTTGACTGAGGAAGAGAAAACACAGGCTTGGTTTATAGATAGTTCTGCATGATATACAAGTACTACCCAAAAGTGGACAGCTTCAGCTCTACAGCCCCTTTCTGGGAAGTCCTCGAAGGACAGTGTTGAGGGGAAATCCTCCCAATTGTCAGAACTTCGAGCAGTGCATCTGGTTTTTCATTTTGCTTGGAAAGAGAATTGGCCAGAGGTGCATTTGTATACTGACTCATGGGCTGTTGTTAGTGTTTGGGTGGATAGTCAGGGACTTGGAAGGAGCATGATTGGAAAACTAATGATAAAGAGGTCTGGGGAAGAGGTATGTGGATAGGCATTTTTGAGTAGGCAAAAACATGAAGATATTTTTGTCCTATGTGAATGCTCACCAGAGGGTGACTTCAGCAGAGGAAGGTTTTAATAATCAAGTGGATAAGATGATCTGTTCTGTGGATACAAGTCATCTTCTTTCTCCAACCACTCCTACCATTGCCCAGTAGATTCATAAATAAGGTGGGTATGGTGGTAGGTTTTGAGGTCATGCATGGGTTTAGCAACAGACACTTCAATTCACCAAAGCTGACCTGGCTACAGCCTCTATTGAGTACCCAATCTGCCAGCAGCAGAGAACCACACTCAGTCCCCAATATGACACCATTCCCTGAATTCATCCAACTAGTAACAGGTGGCAGGTTGATTACACTGGACCACTTCCATCATGGTAGGGACAGTGATTTGTTTTAACTGGAATAGATACATATCCAAATGTAGGTTTGCCATCCCTGCACACAATGCTTACACCAAAAATGCCATATGTGGACTTACAGAATGCCTTATCCACCATAATGGTATTCCACAGAGCATTGCTTCTGATCAAGAAACCCACTTCACAATAAATGACATGTGGGAATGGGCACATGCTCATGGAATTTTCTGTTCTTACCATGTTCGCCATCATCCAGAGGCAGCTGGGTTGATAGAACAATGGACTGACCTTTTGAAGACCCAATTACAGTACCAATTGGTGGCAATACCTTGCAGGGCTGGGAGAATGTTCTCCAGGATTCTGTGTATGCCCTGAATCAGTGTCAACTCTATGGTGCTGCTTCTCCCATAGTAAGGATTCACAGGTCCAGGAATCAAGGGGTGGAGACAGGAGAAGCACCACTCACTATCAGCCCAAAGTTTTTGCTTCTTGTCCCTGAAGCCTTAAGATCTACTGGTACACAGGTTTTAGTTCCAAAAGGAGGAGTGCTTCTACCAGGAGACACAGCAATGATTCCACTGAGCTGGAAGTTAAGACTGCCACCTGGCCACTTTGGGCTTCTCATGCCTCTGAATCAACAGGCAAGGAGGGGATTACTGTATTGGCCAGGGTGATCGACCCTGATCATCAGCAACCCAACTGCAATAACCCAATTGAGGCAGGGCTACCAATGACCCAGAAACTTCAGAAACGAAGGTTTGTATAACCCTACCAGGCAAAGAACCATGGCCAGCTGAAGTGCCTGCTGAGAGTAAAGAGAATATGGGGTGGATAGTGGAAAAAAGTAATGATAAACATGAGCTACAACCACACGGCCAGTTACAGAAATGAGAACTGTGATGGTATGAATATTTCCGCCTTGTCTTGTTACGAGTATGTTTGCATTCATACATAAATCAAATATCTTGTTTTCTTGTTATCCTGTGACATATGTTGTATTGCTCACATTATAGTATTTGAGTTATAGAATATCAAGTTTAAGAGTGGATGTCACCTAAGGAAATGCACCCTATTGTGGAGAGATTTAGTGCATTTCCAGTTTTACACAGGACAATTGAGTATTGGTTAGGTGAAACATATGCCTGCTATTGTATTTTATTTAGAGATTCAGTGGTTTAAGGTGATGTGTATAGCTGCCAAGTTGACAAAGGGTGGACTGTGATGGTTAGTTTCAGGTGCCAACTTGGCCATGTGATAATGCCCAGCTGTCTGGTCAGCAAGCAGTAGCCCAATCATTACTTCAAGGATATTTCATGGCTGGTTAATAAACCAGAAGGCTGGTTTATTAAGTCATCAATCAGTTGATTGCGTCTGTGACTGATTACATCTATGATCAACTAAGGGCATCTCTTCCACAAATAAGAGAATCTGATCAGTTGGTTTTCATCCAATCAGTTGAAGGCTTTTAAGGAAAAAGAGAGAACTTTCACTGTTTCTTCTGTCAGTGATCTCTCCTATGGAGTTCGACTTGACCCTTCATTGGAGTTGCCAGCCTCAAGGCCTGCCCTATGGATTTTGGACTCTTGCGTCCCCATGGTTGCATGAGACACTTTTATAAATCTCATATTTACAGATATCTCCTGTTGGTTCTGTTTCTCTAGAGAATCTTGACTAATACATAATATAATAATCTCTTCAACAAGAATGCTGGGAGAATTGGCTATCCATATCAAATAGAATAAACGAGGACCTCTATCTCACAGCTTATACAAAAATTAATTCAAAATGGATTAAAGAACTTAATATAATGATTAGGACCATAAAACTGCTAGAATAAAGTGGAGGGAAATATCTTCAAGATCTTCTGGTAGGCAGTGATTTCTTAGATTTTATATACAAAGCACAAGCAACAAAACAAGCAATGGATAAATGGGATCTCCTCAAAATTGAAGAGTTTTGTGCTTCAAAAGACTTTGTCATAAGGGTGAAAAAGTAATCTAACGAAGGAAAATATTTGTAAACCACATATCTGATAAGGGTTTAATATCCAGAATTTATAAAGAAATCCTGCAACTCAACAATAAAAAGACAAAAACACAACTTAAAAATGGGCAAATGAACAGACATTTTCCAAAAAGGAAACACAAATCACTAAAAAACATATGAAAAGATGTTCAACATCACTATTAGGAAAATGCAAATCAAACCACAGTGAGATATCATTTCACACCTACTAGAATGGTCACTGTTTTAGTTTGCTAAAGCTGCTGGAATGCAAGACACCAGAGATGGATCAACTTTTGATAAGAGGATTTATTTAGTTACAGATTTACTAATTTGGGAAGGCATATGGTGATGTCTGCAGGCCTTCCCTCCTCCCTTCTGAGTTCAATGGCCTTCCTTGGGGTATATCCTTTCTGCATTTCCAAATATCTGGGACTGAGCTGCTAAGCTGTCTTCTGACCTTTCCTTTTAAGCCTCACTCATTGAAGAAGGCACTCCCATTAGCTGACTGCAGATGTATTCAGCCATAGATGAAATTCACATGGTGATTATTTAAGTCCATAGTTACAGAACAGCTGGCCACCATGATCTGGCCAAGTCTACACCTGAACCTAACTCTTACAGTCACTATTACTTTTAAAAAACTACAAGTGTTGGAGGCGATATGGAGAAATAGGATCACTTATTCACTGCTGGTGGGAATGTAATATGTTACAGTCATGGTGGAATACAATTTGGCAGTTCCTCAAGAAATTAATATAGAATTTTAATATGATCTGACAATTCCACTTCTAGGTATATGCACAGTAGAACTGAAACAGGGACACAAACAACATTTTTGAACTGATATTCACAGCAGCATTAGTCACATTTGCTAAACAATGGAAACAACCCAAGTGTCCATCCAACCAATCAATGGATAAACAAAATGTGAATATTATTCAGCTCTAGGAAGGGATGAAGTCCTGAACATGTGAGAACACTGATGAGTCTTAAGGACATCATGTTGAGTGAACTAAATCAGACACAAAAGAACAAACATTGTATGGTCTCAGTAATATGAAATAGTTATAATGAAAAAATTTATGGAATTAAAATCTAGAGTATATACTACCAGGAAATAGGATGAGGGTACAGAATGGGGAGTTGAGACTTAATCTGGCAGAATTTTTAATAAGGTTGATTTTAAATGTTTGTAAATGGATAGAGGTGGTAGTAGTACATTATTTTGAGTATAATTAACAGGGCTGAATTATGGGTGTGATTGTAGTTGAAAGAGGAAGCTTAGCGTTGTTTATGCACTAAAAGGAGAGCTAGAAGATAAAACATGGGACTATATAACATAGTGAACCCTATTGGGGGTGATGAATGTAGATAACAGTACAAATATAACAATGTTCTTCCATGTATTAGAACAAATATGCATCACTATTACAAGGTGTAACTAATAGGGTGGTATATTACAAATATTATCCTAATGAAACTTTGGACTGGAGTTAACAGGAATACTGTAATATTCTTTCATTGATTGTAACAAAGGTACCATGCCAATGCTAAATGTCAATAATAGGGGGGTATATGGGATAGGGATTTTTCTTTTGGAGCAATGAATACATTCCAAATTGACTGTGGTGATGACGTCACACACTATGATTATAGGAAAGCCACTAATTGTACACTTTGGTCAAATTCATGCTGTGTGAATAAAACTGGGTTTTAAAATGTGGTATATACATACAATGGAATATTATTCAGCTGTAAAAAGAAATGAAGACCTGATGCATGTGACAAAAAGACACAGATTGTATGATCTCACTTATACAACTTTGATAGGAATATGCAAATTCATAGAGACAGTAGATTACAGGTTATTAGGCAGGGGGTGAGGGGAAGGGAATTTATTGGTCAGTGGGTACAGATCTTCTATCTGAGGCAATAAAAGAGTTGGGGTAACAGATGCTGGTGAAGGTAGGATGCTATTGTGACTATAATTAATACCACTTAATTCACTACTGGAAAGTGTTTAAATAGTAAATTTTGGCTTTTATATAGCAAATACAATAACATGTTTTTTAAAAGTGGGGGAAAAGGAAAGACACTTTAAAAATTTATCAAGTTGATTTCAGAAGTGATGGTAAATATTTTAGGCTTTGTAGGTCAAGAGGCAAAATTGAGGATATTCCAAAAATAAACAAGAGAAAAATCTGCACTGGTCTGTTTCTCGGGGTGGGCCATCTGGGGTGGTGCACACACTTTCACCCAACTGCTGGAGACAGCCTTGAGACAAAGAGTAAAAGGTCCTAAGGAGGTCCCAGCAGGTGGAAAGTGGTTGCCCAGGTCAGTTTCGCTCTCTGCCAACTGATACCCAGATCCCAGAACATCTTTCTCTTAAGACAACCCAGCTATGACATCTTGAGCAGTTGGCCAGACGTGGGGTGACTTGCTGGAAATCCCAGATATGAATTGCACTATTCAGTGCATGGAAGTTGCCAGCAGTGGCAACTCCAACAGGTGGGTGGTGATGGGTACAGGCTCTGGACGGTGCCAAATCTTTGGTCATTGAGAGCAGAGTAGAGGATAAGAGCCAGAGGGGAATGTCCATGCTTGGGGTGTGCAGCTCACTATGACAGCCCAATGGAACTGTGTTTTGAGGGCTGCACAGAAATAGGTGGCTGGCTGATTGGACCTGTGGGCTATAAATTCCAATTACCTTAAGCTCAATAGGAAGACATTGGAAGATTTTAGGTGTGGGAATCAACAGAACCCAGAAAAGAAGGGAGAGGCCAGGAGATGCCACCATATGCCTTGCCATATGTGCTGGTTTGAAACTGTGATGTACCCCAACAAAGCCATGTTCTTTAATCCAGTCTTGTGGAGGCAGATCCATTGTTGGGTGGGACCTTTTGATTAGGTTGTTTCCATGGAGATGTGATTCTGCCCATCAAAGTGGGTCTTAATCCACTTGCTGGAGTCCTTTAAGAGGGACACATTTTGAAGAAGGCAAAGATGCTCAGAGAAATAAAATGCCCCCAGCAGAAGCCAGAAGGACCCACAGGACCTGAGAGCCATTTTAAAAGCAACCCAGGAGAGAAGGGCCAGTAGACACCTTCCCATGTGACAGTGGAACTCCAAATGCCATCAGCCTTTCTTTAGTGAAGGTATCCTCTTGTTGATGCCTTAATTTGGACATTTCCATGACCTTAGAATTGTACCTTGTAGCTTAATAAATCCCCTTAATGAAAGCCAATCCAGTTCTGGTATATCGCGTTTTTGAAGCTTCAGCAAACTGGAACATCATGTGATAGACCAAGGACCAAGTATCTCCAGCATCCAGCTCCAGGACACCGTTTGGGGAGAAAGCATTACCTCGATGATGCCTTGATTTGAAGTTTTTTCCTAACCTCAAAATTGTGAGTAAATACATTCCCATTATTGAACCTGACCCATTTCATTGTATTTGCTTCAGCAGCCCAGGAAGCTAAAACATAACAACATGGGAAAATGTAACTGCCAGTACTATTGCATTTTTGGTTTGTTCTAGTTTGCTAGCTGCCAGAATGCAACACACCAGAGATGGATTGGCTTTTAATAAAAGGGGATTTATTTTGTTAGTTCTTCAGAGGAAAGGCAGCTAACTTTCATCTGAGGTTCTTTCTTATGTGAGAAGCACAGGGTAATCAGTGATGACCTTCTCTCCAAGCCTCTGGGTTCCAACAAATTTCCCTGGGGTTATTCCTTTCTGCATCTCCAAAGGCCTGGGCTGAGCTGCGAGTGCTGAGATGAAGTATACTGAGCTGCTTGGGCTGTGCTACATTGAGCTCTCTCATTTAAGCACCAACCAATTCAATCAAACATCATTCATTGCAACAGACACACACCTCCTAGCCAACTGCAGGTATAATCAGCAACAGATGAGGTTCACATACCATTGGCTCATGTCCACAGTAACAGAACTAGGCACCTTCACCTGGCCAAGTTGACAACTGAATCTAACTACAACATTTGTAAATTTACTTTTTATTTCCTACTGGATCGAAAAGACAAATATATAAAATATAATTATACAACAGTGATTTTGGACTCATAATATATAAACATGCAATTTGTGACAAGAACTGCATAAAGATGAGGGATGGAGGAGTGTAGGAATATAGTTTGTGTATACTATTGAAATTAAGTTGGTATCAAAGCAAACAGGACTGTTATCAATTTAGGATGATAAATGTAATCCCCAGGGTAACTACAGAGAGAGAAATTAAAGAGGTAAAGGGAATGGGAAGCTAATGCATAATGGATGTAAGGTTTCTATTTTGGATTTGGGAAAACTTTAGTAATGGAAGGTGGTGAGGGGACCACAACATCGTGAATGGAAATAATCCCACCGAATGGTATGTTTTGGAGTGGTTGAAATAGGCAATTTTGTCATGTATATATATTTCCACAATAAAAAAAAAAGAAAGAGCAACTAAAGAGACAATGATAATTAAATGCAATATGGATTCTTGATGGAATACAACGAAGGAGAAAAGTTTCAATAGGACACGATTGGGACATATGAATAATTAGAATATAAATATAAGATTAATAACCATGTTAAATTTCTTGAACTTGGTAACTGCACTTAAGGCAGTATTTTAGTTTCCTAGCTGCTAAAACAACCAAACAAGGGGTTGGTTTAGCAACAGGAATTTCTTGGTTTATGTTTTCAAAGGCTAGAAGACTTGTTTCCACTTGTGCTGGATATCTTTTGGCTGCCCAGCAATCTTTGGAATTCCTTGACTTTTCCTTCACATAGAGATGTCCATGGAAGTTTCCTCTCCTTTCTTTTCAGGGTTGCATTGACTTCCAACTCTGGCTGCTCCCAGTGGCTTCTCTCTTTTTTTGCATCCAATTTTCTTTGTTTACAGCAGCTGGGAGATGGGTGCACCAGCTGGTAAAGTGTAGCTGGGAGGCCCCCCTACAGGAAGTTTCAATTAGTCTGAGATGAGTAGGGCATTGGGTGGAGCGGGGAGCAGTGAGTTCAGAGGGGGAAGAAGGAGTAAAACTAGGCAGGACTTTTTTTTTTAACAGCTTCATTCACATAACATGCAATCCCACTGAAGTGTACAATCAGTGGCTCTGGTATAATCACAGAGTCGTGCATTCACTTTATTGAAATAAGGCCTGCCCTCAATCAGTTTGCGTACTCTTGAACTAATAAGGTCCTATTTACAAATGTTTTTACACCCAGAGAACCAAGGTTTAGGACCTGAACATACGTTTTGTGGGTGACATAATTCAATCCCTCATGGTGGTTCCATAAATGAATGCCCTTATTTTAGGAAATAAACATGGAAGCATTAAGTATTCAAGGAGTATGACATATACAACCTAAACTCAAGTTTTGTGAAAATGAATAAATAGATGGATAGACAGATGGATTGACAGATTGATAGATAGACAGATGTAATGATACAAATGTGGCAAAATGTTAAAATTCGTGGATCTGTGTATCTGGGGAGGAAAAAAGAGTGTGTTGGAGTTCCCTGTATGAAGTTTGTATTATTTTTGTAACTATTTTATGTGTTTGAAAATATTTCAAAACAAAAACTTAAAAAACACAAATTCTTGCTAGCACAGTCCAAATCATCTTGAAAAAGAATGAAGTTGGCAGACTCACACTTTCCAATTTCCAAACTTATTTCGAAGCTACAGTCATCAATAAAAATATGGAGTTGATATAGAGAGACAGGCCAATGGAATAGAATTTGGTATGCATAAATAAACCCACATATCTATGGTCAATTGATTTTTTTTTTTTGGATGCTGTGCAGCGGGGGTCACATTTCATCCTTTTCCATGTGAATATCTCATGATCACAGCACCATTTTTTGAATTTTATTTATTTATTTTTTGGGAGTACATGGGCAAGGAATCCAATCCTGGTCTCCTACATGGCAGGCTGGGATTCTGCCACAGAACTTACCCATGCACCCCAATTGATTTTTCTTTTTAATTAATTAAAAAAAATAACTAACAACATTTAGAAATCATTCCATTCTACATATGCTATCAGTAATTCTTAATATCATCACATAGATGTATGATCATCATTTCTTAGTACATTTGCATCGATTTAGAAAAAGAAATAGCAAGACAACAGAAAAAGAAATAAAATGATAATATAGAGAAAAAAATAAAAATAAAAAATACAAAATATATATATATAAAACAAACAAACAAACAAAAAAAAAACTATAGCTCATATGCAGCTTCATTCAGTGTTTTAACATAATTACATTACAATTAGGTAGTATTGTGCTGTCCATTTTTGAGTTTTTGTATCTAGTCCTGTTGCACAGTCTGTATCCCTTCAGCTCCAATTACCCATTATCTTACCCTGTTTCTAACTCCTGATGGTCTCTGTTACCAATGACATATTCCAAGCTTATTCTCTAATGTCGGTTCACATCAGTGGGACCATACAGTATTTGTCCTTTAGTTTTTGGCTAGTCTCACTCAGCATAATGTTCTCTAGGTCCATCCATGTTATTACATGCTTCATAAGTTTATTGTCTTAAAGCTGCATAATATTCCATCGTATGTATATACCACAGTTTGTTTAGCCCTCGTCTGTTGATGGACATTTTGGCTGTTTCCATCTCTTTGCAATTGTAAATAATGCTGCTATAAACATTGGTGTGCAAATGTCCGTTTGTGTCTTTGCCCTTAAGTCCTTTGAGTAGATACCCAGCAATGGTATTGCTGGGTCGTATGGCAATTCTATATTCAGTTTTTTGAGGAACTGCCAACCTGCCTTCCATAGTGGTTGCACCATTTGACATTCCCACCAACAGTGGATAAGTGTGCCTCTTTCTCCGCATCCTCTCCAGCACTTGTCATTTTTTGTTTTGTTGATAATGGCCATTCTGGTGGGTATGAGATGATATCTCATTATGGTTTTGATTTGCATTTCTCTAATGGCCAGGGACATTGAGCATCTCTTCATGTGCCTTTTGGCCATTTGTATTTCCTCTTCTGAGAGGTGTCTGTTCAAGTCTTTTTCCATTTTGTAATTGGGTTGGCTGTCTTTTTGTGGCTGAGTTGAACAATCTCTTTATAAATTGTGGATACTAGACCTTTATCTGATATGTCATTTCCAAATATTGTCTCCCATTGTGTAGGCTGTCTTTCTACTTTATTGATGAAGTTCTTTGATGCACAAAAGTGTTTAATTTTGAGGAGCTCCCATTTATTTCTTTCTTTCTTCAGTGCTCTTGCTTTAGGTTTAAGGACCATAAAACCGCCTCCAATTGTAAGTTTCATAAGATATCTCCCTACATTTTCCTCTAACTGTTTTATGGTCTTAGACCTAATGTTTTTGATCTTTGATCCATTTTGAGTTAACTTTTGTATAGGGTGTGAGATACGGGTCCTCTTTCATTCTTTTGCATATGGATATCCAGTTCTCTAGGCACCATTTATTGAAGAGACTGTTCTGTCCCTGGTGAATTGGCTTGACTGCTTATCAAAGATCAAATGTCCATAGAGGAGAGGGTCTATATCTGAGCACTCTATTCGATTCCATTGGTCGATATATCTATCTTTATGCCAATACCATGCTGTTTGACAACTGTGGCTTCATAATATGCCTTAAAGTCCGGCAGTGTGAGACCTCCAGCTTCGTTTTTTTTCCTCAAGATACTTTTAGCAATTTGGGGCACCCTGCCCTTCCAGATAAATTTGCTTATTGGTTTTTCTAGTTCCGAAAAATAAGTTTTTGGGATTTTGATTGGTATTGCATTGAATCTGTAAATCAATTTGGGTAGGATTGACATCTTAACTATATTTAGTCTTCCAATCCATGAACACGGTATGCCCTTCCATCCTTCCATCTATTTAGGTCTTCTGTGATTTCTTTTAACAGTTTTTTGTAGTTTTCTTTGTATAGGTCTTTTGTCTCTTTAGTTAAATTTATTCCTAGGTATTTTATTCTTTTAGTTGCAATTGTAAATGGAATTCGCTTTTGATTTCCCCCTCAGCTTGTTCATTGCTAGTGTATAGAAACGCTACAGATTTTTGAATGTTGACCTTGTAACCTGCTACTTTGCTGTACACATTTCTTAGCTCTAGTAGTTTTGTTGTGGATTTTTCCGGGTTTTCAACGTATAGTATCATGTCATCTGCAAACAGTGAGAGTTTTACTTCTTCCTTTCCAATTTTGATGCCTTGTATTTCTTTTTCTTGTCTAATTGCTCTGGCTAGAACCTCCAACATGATGTTGAATAATAGTGGTGATAATGTACATCCTTTTCTTGTTCCTGATCTTAGGGGGAAAGTTTTCAATTTTTCCCCATTGAGGATGATATTAGCTGTGGGTTTTTCATATATTCCCTCTATCATTTTAAGGAAGTTCCCTTGTATTCCTATCCTTTGAAGTGTTTTCAAAAGGAAAGGATCTTGAATCTTGTCAAATGCCTTCTCTGCATCAATTGAGATGATCATGTGATTTTTCTGCTTTGATTTGTTGATATGGTGTATTACATTAATTGATTTTCTTATGTTGAACCATCCTTGCATACCTGGGATGAATCCTACTTGGTCATGATGTATAATTCTTTTAATGTGCTGCTGGATTCGATTTGCTAGAATTTTATTGAGGATTTTTGCATCTATATTCATTAGAGAGATTGGCTGTAGTTTTCCTTTTTTGTAATATCTTTGCCTGATTTTGGTATGAGGGTGATGTTGGCTTCATAGAATGAATTGGGTAGCTTTCCCTCCACTTTGATTTTTTTGAAGAGTTTGAGCAGAGTCGGTACTAATTCTTTCTGGAATGTTTGGTAGAATTCACATGTGAAGCCGTCTGGTCCTGGATTTTTCTTTTTGGGAAGCTTTTGAATGACTGATTCAATTTCTTTAGTTGTGATTGGTTTGTTGAGGTCATCTATTTCTTCTTGAGTCAAAGTTGGTTGTTCATGCCTTTCTAGAAACTTGTCCATTTCATCTACATTGTTGTATTTATTAGCATAAAGTTCTTCATAGTATCCTGTTATTACCTCCTTTATTTCTGTGAGGTCATTGGTTATGTCTCCTGTTCCATTTCTGATCTTATTTATTTGCATCCACTATCTTCTTCTTTTTGTCAATCTTGTTAAGGGCCCATCAATCTTATTGATTTTCTCATAGAACCAACTTCTGGTCTTATTGATTTTCTCTATTGTTTTCATGTTCTCAATTTCATTTATTTCTGCTTTAATCTTTGTTATTTCTTTCCTTTTGCTTGCTTTGGGGTCAGTTTGCTATTCTTTCTCCAGTTCTTCCAAGTGGACAGTTAATTCCCGAATTTTTGCCTTTTCTTCTTTTCTGATATAGGCATTTAGGGCAATAAATTTCCCTCTTAGCACTGCCTTTGCTGCGTCCCAAAGGTTTTGATATGTTGTGTTTTCATTTTCATTCACCTCAAGATATTTACTAATTTCTCTTGTAATTTCTTCCTTGACCCATTCGTTGTTTAAGAGTGTGTTGTTGAGCCTCCACGTATTTGTGGATTTTTCTGGCACTCTGCTTATTATTGATTTCCAACTTCATTCCTTTATGATCTGAGAAAGTGTTGTGTATGATTTCAATCTTTTTAAATTTGTTAAGACTTGCTTTGTGACCCAGCATATGGTCTGTCTTTGAGAATGATCCATGAGCACTTGAGAAAAAGGTGTATCCTGCTGTTGTGGGGTGTAATGTCCTATAAATGTATGTTAAATCTAGCTCATTTATTGTAATATTCAAGTTCTCTGTTTCTTTATTGATCCTCTGTCTAGATGTTCTGTCCATTGATGAGAGTGGCGAATTGAAGTCTCCAACTATTATGGTAGATGTGTCTATTTCCCTTTTCAGTGATTGCAGTGTATTCCTCACGTATTTTGGGGCATTTTGATTCGGTACATAAATATTTATGATTGTTATGTCTTCTTGTTTAATTGTTCCTTTTATTAGTAGATAGTATCCTTCTTTGTCTCTTTTAACTGTTTTACATTTGAAGTCTGATTTGTTGGATATTAGTATAGCTACTCCTGCTCTTTTCTGGTTGTTATTTGCATGAAATATCTTTTCCCAACCTTTCACTTTCAACCTATGTTTATCTTTGGGTGTAAGATGTGTTTCCTGTAGACAGCATATAGAAGGATCCTGTTTTTTAATCCATTCTGCCAATCTATGTCTTTTGATTGGGGAATTCAGTCCATTAACATTTAGTGTTATTACTGTTTGTGTAATACTTTCCTTTACCATTTTGTCTTTTGTATTATATGTGTCATTTCTGATTTTCCTTCTCTCTACACTCTTCTCCATACCTCTCTCTTCTGTCTTTTAGTATCTGACTCTAGTGCTCCCTTTAGTATTTCTTGCAGAGCTGGTCTCTTGGTCACAAATTCTCTCAGTGACTTTTTGTCTGAAAATGTTTTAATTTCTCCCTCATTTTTGAAGGACAATTTTGCTGGATATAGAAGTCTTAGTTGGCAGTTTTTCTCTTTTAGTAATTTAAATATATCATCCCACTGTCTTCTAGCTTCCATGGTTTCTGCTGAGAAATCTACACATAGTCTTATTGAGTTTCCTTTGTATGTGATGGATTGTTTTTCTCTTGCTGCTTTCAATATCTTCTCTTTCTCTTTGAACTCTGACATTCTATCTAGTAAGTATCTTGGAGAACGCCTATTTGGGTCTATTCTCTTTGGGGTGTGCTGCACTTCTTGGATCTGTAATTTTAGGTCTTTCATAAGAGTTGGGAAATTTTCAGTGATAATTTCTTCCATTAGTTTTTCTCCCCCTTTTCCCTTCTCTTCTCCTTCTGGGACACCCACAACACGTATATTTGTGTGCGTCATATTATCATTCAATTCCCTGAGCCCCTGCTCAAATTTTTCAATTCTTTTCCCTATAGTTTCTGTTTCTTTTTGGATTTCAGATGTTCCATCCTCCAGTTCACTAATTCTATCCTCTGTCTCTTTAAATCTATCATTGTAGGTTTCCATTGTTCTTTTCATCTCTTCTACTGTGTTTTTCAATCCCATAAATTCTGTGATTTGTTTTTTCAGACTTTCCATTTCTTCTTTTTGTTCATCCCATGCCTTCTTCATGTCCTCCCTCAATTTATCGATTTGGTTTTTGAAGAGGTTTTCCATTTCTGTTCGTATATTCAGAATTAGTTGTCTCAGCTCCTGTGTCTCATTTGAGCTATTGATTTGTTCCTTTGACTGGGCCATATCTTTGATTTTCCTGGTGTGATTTGTTATTTTTTGCTGGTGTCTGGGCATTTAATTAGATTTCCCTGAGTGTGGGACCCAGGAGGTTGAAAGACTTTCCTGTGAAGTCTCTGGGCTCTGTTTTTCTTATCCTGCCCAGTATGTGGTGCTTGTCTGCCTGCGGGTCCCACCAGCAAAAGATGTTGTGGCTCCTTTAACTTTGGAAGACTCTCGCTGCTGGGTGTGTGGTGGAGACAGAGGAAAGGTTGTAGGTTGGTTTTAATGGCTTCAAATTGTGAAGTCCTGGGATCTGAATTCCTTGAGAGAGGGATTCCACCTGAGTTGCATTTCACCCCTCCCACAGGGAAGGTTCAGGTGGTAGAGAGCCCTAGAAGCAGACTGTTTCTGCATTTGGTCAGTTGTAACCTAAGTAGTCCCAGCGCTGAGCCCAGAGGCAATGAAGCCTCCATGAAACAGCCGCAGAAGGCTCTGTTTTGCCCCCTTTCCTCTTTTTCAGTTAGCCCAATTGGCAACTTCCACCTTGATCAGTTTTGTCTGAGCTGAGGGCCAATTTTTTGTAGTCAGAAGTTGATCCTTAATGCCACTATGGTGTTAGGTTGGGCTCAGTCTCTACTACTGTTGGAGACTCTTTCTTTTCCCTCCGGTAAGTCACCTTTGGGGAAGGGGCACCAGCCACCGCGGCTTGGGGAACCGCTGTTCTGATGCTCCCAGCCGGCCCGGGTAGCCGTGTGTGTGGAAGGGGCTTTGGTCGCCGGCCTCCGTGGCTTGGGGGACCGCTGTTCCGAGGCTACCAACTGGCCCGGGAAGCCGCGCATAGGGGAGGGTCACCGGCCGCCGCGGCTTGGGGGACCGTCGATCCAAGGTTCCCAGCCGACCCGGGAAGCCACGTGTGTGGAAGGGGCTCTGGTCACCGCGGCTTGGGAAACCTGATCCAAAGTTTCCAGCCGGCCCGGGAAGCCACGTGTGGGAGGGCCGCCACGGCTTGGGGAACTGCCGAGTCAAAGCTCCCAGCCAGCCCGGGAAGGAGGGAGGGAGGGGCTCCAGCCGCCAGCCGCCACGGCCTGGGGAAGTGCGCGCCTCTTGGGGACCTCACCACAGCGGAGTCTTTTAGCCGGTCCAGCTGTTCCGGAATAGGGTACGCTGTGTGTCTGATCTCTGTCATGGCTCCGGGAGCTGTTCTGTATTGTTTCTAGTTCTTTAGTAGTTGTTCTGGAGGAGGAACTAAGACCCACGTGTCTTACTAAGCCGCCATCTTCTCCGGAAGTTCCAATTGATTTTTTTTTTTTTTTTTTTAAGGAAAGACAGAGAGAAGGAAGGAAGGAAGGAAGAAAGGGAAACATTTTTAAACATTTTCTTGTTTTATTGTATTCTGTTTCTCCGTTTTTGTTACATGGGCTGGGGCCGGGAATCGAACCGAGGTCCTCCGGCATAGCAGGCAAGCACTTTGCCCGCTGAGCCACCGCGGCCCACCCCCAATTGATTTTTGAAAAGAGTAAAAAGTCCATCCAGTGGAGAAAATAATCTTACCAAACACACACAAACACCCCCGCCACTCCCTTACTTCACTCTTGCATATTCCACTGCACCCGTCCCCTTTTAAAACACTGTATATTATTTTCTTGTGTATCAGGCTCATTGTTTTTCTTGCTGCACCTGAATGTAGGCTTCACGAATGCAGGGACTTTCCCGTCTCACGCGCGGCACGTCTCCCAAGCCCAGAAGCCACCCAGCCCCCAGGAGCCTCTCCTCAATCAATATTTGGTGACAGAGAGAACGACCAGAAGAAACCAGAAGGGAAGCTGGGGCCTCCCCTCCCTGTTCTCCACCTTAGTCACATTTTCAGATGTTTTTGTAAAGTGTGAGCAGCTGTGTGAATGAGCAAGCGGGAGCTAGGGCTGGAGGTGGGGGCTCCGTGGGGGTTGGTGGGCGTCCTAATGGGAATTCCCCATGCACACTTCCTCCCCAGATGGTTTTACACACCCATGCCCCTTTCCAAGCTTCTGCACACAAATCCCCCAGGACGAAGTCAGGACAGCTGAGGAGTTTCGCCTCTCACCTCCTCCCAGCCCAGGTCTGCCTTCCCTCCTGGGAGGTCTTGTTCCACTCTCCCCTCCACCCTTCTCACTTTCCTGGCAGTCCCCTGTGGTCACTTGCTAGAGTTCAGGGTGCAGACCCTTCTCACACCTTAGCCACCGTGGGCAGGCATATGATGGCCACCTTTTTATGAGTCCTTTCCTCTGTGCCAAGGACTTCATAGCATACTCTCCATTATTTTTCACAGGGACCAGAGATATTATCACCCCCGTTGCTCAGATGGGTGAACTGAGGCTCAGAGAAAGGAGGAAGAAAGCCATGTAGGAAGGAAGAGATGGGACAGAAATTCCTCCTAGAGTCCATCAAGCTGCAGAGCCTGAATGACGAAGGACGTAATAAAACCAGGTGTATTCGTTTGCAGGGTTGCTATGACAAACACCACAAAATTATTTCATCTAACAAAAATGTATTGTCTCATGGTTTTCATTGTCAGGAGCTTGCTCTGCTGAGATTTTTAAAGAATGGCATGATTGCTTTTGGCAGTATTGAAAACAAACTTCCAAAGTAGCACATACTGATTAGAAGGAATTCCACCAATGCACAGGAATATAAAGTTAAAAAAAGAAAAGAAAAGAAAACCATGCTTCCTACCTACATACCTCTCAGAAGGGCTACTGGCTCACTATTTAACAATAAACCTGTCTAGACTTTTCCTATTGCAGCTGCATTTTAGTGGAGGATAACTCCATTAAGAGAGTGAGGGGAAGCGTTCCTATCTTTAGGGAGAAGCACAAATAAAGGCATTGGTCATCAGTTAAAGAAGGCTTTTAATATCTTTTATTGCCACTGACAAACAAATCCAGCACCAGCCTGCATACAGTTTCCTTCCTTATCCATCAATTCCCCATTTTCTCCTTCCTACCATCATCTCACAGTAACACAGAGACCCAAATCCCTGAGTTCAGACAATCACGTAATTTACAGAGAACGGTTTGAAATCCAGTCCCTATCCACCCACTACTCTGCCTCAACAATCATCATCTTTGTCAATCTCTTAACTGTTAGACACACAAATTCTTATATCATTGGATGCATGTAATGACAAGAGAGTTGTGGTTGAAACAAAAACTCTGAAAAAAGCACAGCCTATCTATAAACCCCCTCAGTTGAGGCCAAATCAATTTTGGCCGAATTTTTCTTGTGGTTGGAGAAATTGCTGTTGTTTCCCCCCCATAGTTTGGGTTTGAGAGGCAGACTGTAGATGGAACAGATTCATACATGGGCCTCTGTGCTTAACCAAAGAGACTCTGGAATAATTTTGTTCCAACAAATAAGACTTCTTTCCACTTTCCCAGAACAGGCAGGTGTTGATGTCAAACAAGTTGGAACTTCAGATGAAAAAGCACTAGCAGGATAAAGGTGGGGCAAGGTGATAATGAGCAGATGTATGCTATAAACTTGAATGTTTCAAGCAAATGGCAGTTAAACCCATAAAGGAAAAGCTATTATAAATGAAGTTGAATTTGATCAAAATACAGTCATAGTGAAATTGGTTGAAAAACTTCTCCCAGACTTGAAGAGAGCTAATAGATAAAATTTAATTAGAACAAAGAGGTCTTAAATAATAAAACCAATACATTTAAATTACTTGAAAAGCAAGTATGAAATATTTTCATAGACCTGGGGGATACTTACAAAATAGTAATAAATATAAAGAACACCTAGACTAAGTTTAAAAGTAAAGATTTTTATGGGCAAAAGTCTCTGATCATAATCAATATAATCATTTAAAAATATATAGAAGTGGCTATAAAATTTAAGTACTAGGAAATAAAGAAATATTGCTAGATAATCCTTGGACCAAGAAGAAAATCAAAAGAAAAAAGTTACAAATGCTCTAAAAATTAATGAAAGGAGATTATTATATACCCCAAACCATGTACCACAGTAAAAAAATTATCAGTGCAAAATTCTAGCTTTAGCTGCTTTCACTAATAAAGAAGACAAATGAAAAGTAAAATAATTAAAAGTTAGGAGTTTAGAGACAGGACAACAAAAGAAACCAAGAGAAACATCAAAAATGATGTTAATAAGTGTAAAAATGTTAATGAAATTTGAACCAAAAGCAATAGAAAGGATAAAACCAAAATCTTTGTTTTTGGAAAGATGAATTAATTAGGTAAACTTTTTTGAAATCCCGATGAAGGAAAAGAGAGTGGGTGTGCTGGTTTGTAAATGTTATGTACCCCAGAAAAGCTATGTTCTTCTAAACCAATCTTGTAAGTGCAGACCTATTGTGGGTGGGACTTTTGATTAGGTTGTTTCCATGGGGGTGTGACTCACCCAATTGTGGGTGAGACATTTTGATTAGATTGTTCTCATGGAGATATGACCATGCCCATTCAAGGTGGGTGTGCTGATCTGAATCTGTGGTGGCCCCCAGAAAAGCCATACCTTTTGATCCTCATTCAATATTGCTGGGTGGGAGCATTTTGATTGTTTCCATGAAGATGTGACCCACCCAATTGTGGGTCGTAACTTTTGATTAATTATTTCTGTGGAGGTGTGTCTCCACCCACTGAAGGTGGAGTTGCTTGCTGGAATCCTTTAAAGGAGGAAACATTTTGGAGAGAGTCCCTTTTTTGGTAGAGCCACGAGAAAGCCAGCAGACACCGCCATGTTCGCCACGTGCCCTTCCAGCTGAGAGAGAAACGTTGAACGTCATCGGCCTTCTTGAACCAAGGTATCTTTCTCCAGATGCCTTTGATTGGACATTTCTATAGACTTGTTGTAATTCAGACATTTTCTCAGCCTTGGAACTTGTAAACTAGCAACTCATTAAATTCCCCTTGTTAAAATCCTTTCCGTTTCTGGTATATTGCATTCTGGCAGCTAGCAAACTAGAACAGTGGGTCTTAATCCACTTACTGGAATCATTTAAGAGAGCTGAAACAGAGAGCAGAGAGACGAAACCAAGTGACAGATGTTTGGTGATGCAGAAGGAAAGTACCTCAGGAAATGTCAGAAGCTGAGAGAGCCATTTGAAAGCAGAAGCCAGGAGTAATGGACAGCAGGAGATATGTGCCTTCTCGGATGACAGAGAAACCATGGATGCCAGCTGCCTTCCCTTGGAGAATGTATCCTGTTCTTGGTGCCTTCATTTGGACATTTTCACAGCCTTAGAATTGTAATTGTAATTGAATAAATCCCCTTTATAAAAGCCAGTCCATTTCTGGTATATTGTATTCTGGCAGCTTTAGCAAACAAACAGTGGGCAAAAGTCAATACAATTAGGAACAAAAAAGGAGATACAACAACCACAGAATGCAAAAATTTTAAAGTTTGTGGGAAAATGGCAGAATAGGGAGAGAGCTGCAGGGCCCACTTCTCTCCACTGAATAGTGAGTGAACAGGCAGAAACCATCCAAGCCAACTGTTCTGGGGCTCCAGAGATGAGGGGACTAGTCTGCAGCACCCAGGGAAGTGTGGGATGAGAAGACTGAGAAACAATGGTGAGAGACTGTGAGTCATTCTGGCCATGGCTCCTGGCACTCATCTTCTAACATTGAGGCAAACAGCTTCAGGGGGTCCAATCCCTGCCTGGGGTGCAGCGGCAGGCTGAGATGGCCACAGGATTCCTTCACCCCAAGAACAGAGAGTAATCCAACTAATGTCAGGCAAATTTAGACTGCTGGAGCCAACTGTTCTAGCCTGACCCAACCAGGAGCTGCCATGCCATTGTTTTGACTGCAGCAGAGGTGACAAAAATCTTAAAATATCCTGCCTTCTAGGGCTTAGGGGAATAAGTTGCCAAAGTGCACAATCAGCTGGACAGGTCAGGAAAGCACATTTTCAGGAAAATATAAAAGAAAGGAGTTTTAGTGAAGAGCATCATCTGCTGGGTAGGTCAGAAAAGCACAGCCTTGTGAAGATGAATTTTTTTAAAAAGCTTTTTAGAGTTTTTCCTGACTTTGTCCCCAGGGTCATTTGGATCTGGTCTGCACCCACTGCATGGTATCTAGCCTTGTGTTGTCTGGGTAATATTGATGAACCAACTGTCAAAGAAGAGCCTTACCACAAACCAAATCAACAGCAAAATCCTAGACAAGAGAGAAACTGAACTTCAGAATAAACCCATCAAGATAGCCTGATGCCTAGACATAAGCAAAATTTACATGCCACACTAAGAAACAGGAAGATATGGCCTAGTCAAAAGAATAAATTAAAAAGTTAACAGTGGGTGATGTGGTGGTGGCTCAGTGGCAGAATACTTGCCTGCTATGCCAGAGACCCAGGTTTGATTCCCAGTGCCTGCCCGTGAAAAACAACAACAACAACCAAAAAAAGTTAGCAGAGATAGAGAATTTGGAACAACTCATCAAAGATGTTCATAAAACAAATCTCCTGATCAATAAATAAAGGATAAGAGGAAGACATGTTGATGAGCATAAAAAAGAATTTTAAAGCATGCAAAGAAAGCTAGCAGTTCTTATGAGAATGAAAGGCATATTAGATGAGACTAAAAATACACTAGAGGCAAACAATAGCCTCTTTGAACAGGCAGAAGAAAGGATCAGTGAGCTAGAAAACAGGCTATCCAAAATTGAACAGACAAAAGAAAAAACTGAGAAAAGAAAGGAAAAAAATTGAGCAGGGCTTCAAGGTATTGAATAGCAGCATGAAGCCACCATCACATGTAACATGGATTTCCCAGAAGAGGAAAGAAAGGAAAAGGAGCACAGTATCACTTTTCTCTTGAAAGCAGCAAGAGAAAAGTGATTCACAACAAACAAGGGACACCCAATATTGTAGTAGCATTTTATTACCAGAAACCATGGAGGTGAGAAGGCAGTCATACGATATATTAAAGATTCTGAAAGAGAAAAATTGTCAGCCAAGAATAATTTATCCAGCAAAACTATCCTTTAAATATGAGGGACAGCTTAAAATATTCACAGATAAACAGAGACTGAGTTTGTTTGTCCTACAGGAAATACTGAAGGGAGTTCTGCACTTTGAAAAGAAAAGACAGGAGAGAGAAGCTTGAAGATGAGTGTAGAAATGAAAATTATTAGTAATGGTAACTGAAAGGATAAAAAGAAAGAAAAAGCAAGATATGACAAAAGCCAAATGATAAAATAGTTGAATTGAGTACTGCTTTTACAGTAACAACATTGAATCTTAATGAGATTTGCAGAATGGATAAAATAGTATGGCCCATCTATATGTAGTCTCCAATAGACTAATTTTACACCCAAAGATACAAATAGGTTGAAAGTGAAGGATTAGAAAAAGATATTCCGCACAAGCATTAACCAAAAAAGAGCTGGGGTAGCTGTAAATACATCAGATAAAAATAGATTTCAAATGAAAAGATGTAATGATATAAAAAGGATATTAAGTGTTAGTAAAAGGGGCAATCCACCAAGAATAAAATAATCATAAACATCTATGCACCTAACCGAGGTGCCCCAAAGTAGATGAGGCGAACACTGGAAAAATTGAAGGGAGCAGTAGACACATTTACAATAATTCTTGGAGACTTATATACACCACCCACATCTAAAGAGAGGATCAATAAGAAACCAGAACCAAAATAATATGATACTAGACCTAACAGACATTTATCTACAATCTGGTATATAGAGATAAGAATGAAGACAGTCAGGTCAAGATCAAGGTAATTCAGAACACAGGGGTAAGGAAGACATTGTCTATATTTTAGAACAACACATCATCTTTGAGACCAAAGGAAGAAAGGTGTTCTTTGTCCAGAACCTAAATTTTCTGTAGTACATAATCAAACTCAGCCTGTCTGGATAGCTCATTTGAACAATTGAAACACAGGGAACCCAGATTAAGAATGAGTGTCTTTAAACCTATTTAGCTTAATGTAATACCTGGATACATCCTAGAATATAGTAAGAAGATAATCAAAAGTATTGGTAAAGTCCTTTGAGGGATGGGAGAGAAAATATGGAACTATTAAACTTTACCATCAGGGAATCCCCTGATACTGTGTCAAACATTAGGGATACCCAAATCAATAGGCCAAGTCCTTGATCTTGAGACTTACTCATGAAGCCTACATAGGTAGCAGAGAAGCTTAGCCTACCTATAGGTATGCCTAAGAGTTACTTCTGGAAGACCTCTGTTGTTGCTCAGATGTGGCCTCTCTCTCTCTAAGCCCAACTCTGCAAGTGAAATCATTGCCCTCCCTGCTACATGGCACATGATATCTAGGGTGAAAATCTCCCTGGCAGCATGGGAAATGACTCCCAGGGATGAGTCTGGCCCTGGCATCATGGGATCAACAATTTCATCCTGACCAAAAGGAGGAAAAGAAGTGTAACTAATAGAGTATTAGTGGCTGAGAGAGTTCAAATAGAGTCGAGAGGCTACTCTGGAGGTCACTCTTATGCAAGCTTCAGTTAGACATTGCTACCTATCATAGCTTGCCAACCCCCAACCAAAACCATTCCAGCCAATTCTAAAGAACACCTAGGGCGTTATATAAGATCCTACCCAAAGGTTCCATGCACTAGGGTAATTTTCCAGAAACCTACAACCTCCAAATGGGTCCTTGGACCAGATAAGTCCTGAAACCTAAAGGGCCCAGCCTCTCCAGAATGTCAGATAGTTCTATCTCCCTACCTCATATTATTGACAGCCCCTTCCAGACATGGAAAAGTTAGAATGGCCATAGCCCAAATACTCCCAAAGAGTGGGATAGAAAGATCAAAGGTGATGGTGGAGTTATACAGAGAAGGTATGGCTTAACATATGGATAGGATTGCTGAATCATTAAATTGATATTTCTTTTGGTCCCCAGTATCTTAGAGCAGCTAGAAGTAAAAGACATAAAATCGTGGAATTGTAACCCATACCAAACTCTGAAATCTGTTCTACAACTAAAACAAAACAAAAAGAATGCTGCATCCCCAAAATATACATTCAGTGCTCATGGATCATTCTCCAGGGTAGACCACATGTTGAGTCACAAAACAGGTCTCAATAAACTTAAGGATCGAAATTATGCAAAGCACTTCCTCAAACTATAATGTAATGAAGCTGGAAACCAGTAACAGGTGGAGAATTAGAAAACTCCAAGCATATGGAGGGTAAGTAACACATTCAAACAATTAGCAGGTCGAGGAAAAAAATGCAAGAGAAATCTGTAACTATCTTGAGACAAATGAAACTGAGAACACAACGTCAAAACTTATGGGCTGCAGAGAAGGCATTGTAGAAGGGAAGTTTATAGCCCTAAAGACTTACATTAAAAAGGAGGAAAAAGCTTAACTCGAAGACCTAACTGAAAAACTGCAGAAACCGGAGAAAGAGCAGCAAAGTAATCCCAAAGTGTGCAGAATGAAAGAGATTGTGCTGGTTTAAAAGGATGTGTGCCCCCTAGAAAAGCCATGTTTTAATCAAAATCCCATTTCATAAAGGTAGAATAATCCCTATTCAATACTATATGCTTGAAACTGTAATCAGATCATCTCCCTGGATGATGTGATTTAGTCAAGAGTGCTTGTTAAGGTGGATTAGGTGATGACATGTCTCCACCCATTTGGGTGGATCTTGATTGGTTTATTGGAGTCCTAAAAAAAGAGGAAATATTTTGGAGAATGGAGATTCAGAGAGAGCAAAGCAGAATGACATAGCCACGAGAAACAGAGTCCACCAGCCAGCAACCTTTGGAGATGAAGAAAGAAAATGCCTCCCTGGGTGCTTCATGAAATAGGAAGCCAGGAGAAGCAGCTAGCAGATGACACCATGTTTGCCATGTGCCCTTTCACTTGAGAGAGAAACCCTGAACTTCATTGGCCTTCTTGAACGAAGGTATCTTTCCCTGGATGCCTTAGATTGGACATTTCTATAAACTTTTTTTAATTGGGACATTTTCTCAGCCTCAGAACTGTAAACTAGGAGCTTATTATATTCCCCTTTTAAAAGCCATTCTGTTTCTGGAATAGTGCTTTCCAGCAGCTAGCAAGCTAGAACAGAGATAAAGATCAAAGAAGAAAATAAATGAAATTGAGACACCCCCCCAAAAAAAAAAACAATAGAGAGAATCAATAAAACCAAACGTTGGTTCTTTGAGAATATCAATAAAACTGACAAACACCCAGACTGGCAAAGAAAGAGAGAATATGCAAATAAATAAAATCAGAAATGACAGGAGAGTTCATTACCACTGACCCCATAGTAATAAAAAAGATCATAAAAGGATGTGCCCAACTGTATGCCAACAAATTAGACAATTTAAATGAAATGGATAATTTCCTAGAAACACGGAACAGCCTACATTGACTTAAGATGAAATAGAAGACCTCAACAAACCAATCACAAGGAAAGATATCGAACTGGTCATCAGAAAGACCCCACATAGGAAAGACCAAGACCAGATGGCCTCATAGGTGAATTTTACCAATCATTCCAAGAACAATTAGTACCGATTCAGTTCAAACTCTTCCAAAAAATTGAAGAGGAGGAAACATTACCTAACTCATCCTGTGAAACAGACTTCACCTGAATACCAAAGGCAGACAAAGATACTATGAGAAAAGAAAATTACAAAGCAATCTCTCTAATGAATATAGATACACAAATCCTCAATAAGTTCTTGCAAATTGAATCCAGCAGCACATTCAGAGAATTATACACCACGATAAGTGGGTTTTATTCCAGGCATGCAATGGTGGGTCAACACAAGAAAATCAATTAAGGTAATACTAACAAATTGAGGGGAGGAAACCATATGATCATTTCGATCAATGCAGAAAAGGCATTTGACAAAATCCAGCATCCTTTCTTGATAAAAATGCTTCAAAAGATAGGAATAGAAGGAAACTTCCTGAACACGATAAAGGACACATAGGAAAAGCTCCCAGCTAGCATCATACTCAAGGGCGAAAGACTGAAAGCTTTCCTTCTAAGATTGGGAACAATTTGTAACTGAATAAATCCCATTTATAAAAGCCAACCCATTTCTGTTAATATTGCATTCTGGCAGCATTAGCAAGCTAAAGCAGACCTATATTTAGAAAACTGCAAAACATTGCTAGGAAAAATCAAAGACCTAAATAAATGGAAGGGCATTCTGTATTTATGGGTTGGAAGGTAAATGTCATTAAGATTCTACCCAAATTGATTTTCTTTTAATTTTTTTTACTGTATAATGTAACATATATACAAGGCAAGGAAAGAAAAAATCAATAGTTTTCAAAGCACTCTTCAACAAGTAGTTACAAGACAAATCCCAGAGTTTGTCATGGGCTATTATATCATCCTCTCAGATTCTTCTTTCCTAGCTGCTCCAGAATATAGGAGGCTAGAATGAATATATATTTTTTTATCACCACAATCGACTTTTTTTCTTTTATGTGAAAATAACATATATACAAAAAAAGTAATAAATTTCAAAGCACAGCACAACGATTAGTTGCAGAATATATTTCAGAGTTTGGATGGGTTACAATTCCACGATTTTAGGTTTTTACTTCTAGCTGCTCTAAGATACTGGAGACTAAAAGAAATATCAATTTAATGATTCAGCAATCATATTCCTTTGTTAAACCCTACCTTCTCTGTATAACTCCACCATCACCTCTGATCTTGCTATCCTACTCTTTAGGGGTATTTGGACTTGGCCATTCTACTGTTTTCATGTTGGAAAGGTCTACACTAATATGGGGTGGGGAGATGGAACTATCTGATGTTGTGGAGAGGCTGGGCCCTCTAGATTTCAGGACTTCTCTGGTACAGGGACTGTTCTAGTTTGCTGGCTGCTGGAATGCAACCCACCAGAGGTGGATTGGCTTTCAATAAAAGGGAGTTTATTTAGTTAACATATAGTTCTTCAGAGGAAAGGCAGCTAACTTTCAACTGAGGTTCTTTCTTATGTGGAAAGAGACAAAGTGATTTCTGCTGGCCTTCTCTCCAGGTTCCAACATCTTTCCCCGGGGTGATTTCTTTCTGCATCTCCAAAGGCCTGGGCTCAGCTGTGAGTGCTGAGATGAGGTATACTGAGCTTCTTGGGCTGTGCTATGTTGAGCTCTCTCATTTAAGCACCAGCCAATTAACTCAAACATCATTCATTCCAGCAGGCATGCCTCTTAGCTGACTGCAGATGTGATCAGAACAGATGAGATTCACATGCCATCATGTCCACAGCAGCATAACTAGGCATCTTCACCTGGCCAAGTTGACAACTGAATCTGACTACCACAGGGATCCATCTGGAGGGTTGCACGTTTCTGGAAAGTTACCCTTGTGCATGGAACCCTTGTGGAATCTTATATATTGCCCTAGGTGTTCTTTAGGATTGGCTGGAATGGTCCTGGTTGGGGTTTGGCAGGTTATGATAGATAACAATGTCTAACTATAACTCACATAAAAGCAACCTCCAGAATAGCCTCTCAACTCTATTTGAACTCTTTCAGCCACTGATACTCTATTTGTTACACTTCTTTTTCCCCATTTTGGTCAGGATGGAATTGTTGATTCCATGGTGCCAGGGCCAGACTCATCCTTGGGAGTCATTTCTCATGCCACCAGACTTTCACCCCTGTATATCATGTCCCACAATGAGGGGAGGGCAATGATTCACTTTCAGAGTTGGGCTTGGAGAGGCTGAGGCCACATCTGAGGCTGAGGCCACATCTGAGCAACAAAAGAGGTCCTTCAGAAGTAACTTTTAGGCATACCTACATAAGCTTCACAAGAGTAAGCCTCAAGATCAAGGGCTTGCATGTTTCTTAAACATGAACAAATAATAGGAGAACAAAGGTTAAAATATATTGGGTAGATGGAAAAAGTGGTGGTCAATGAGAGGAGGGGGTAAAGAATATGCTTTGTATGAGTTTTTTTCTTTTTTTAATTTCCTTTTCTGGAGTAATGGAAAGGTTCTAAGAAATGATCATAGTGATGAATACACAACTATGTGATGATATTGTGAGCCATTGATTATACACCATGTATGGAATGTATGTGTGGAAATTTCTCAATAAAAATATTTAAAAAAAAAGATCGAGGGGCGGGCCGCGGTGGCTCAGCGGGCAAGAGTGCTTGCCTGCTATGCCGGAGGACCTCGGTTCGATTCCCGGCCCCAGCCCATGTAAAAAACAAACAAACAAACAAAATATAATAAAACAAGAAAATGTTTAAAGATGTTTCCCTTTCTTCCTCCCTTCCTTCCTTCTATCCTTCCTTCCTTCTCTGTCTTTAAAAAAAAAAAAAAAAAAAAAAAAGATCGAGGGCTTGGCTTATTGATTTAGGTGTCCCTAATGTTTGATATAGTATCAGGGGATTCCCTGATGGTAAAATTTAATAGTTCCATATTTCTTCTCACATCCCTCAAGGGAATTTGCCAATACTTAATACTTTTTGCTTATCTTCTTACTATATTCTAGGATATATCCAGGCATTACATTAAGCTCTACAGGATTAAAGGTCCTCATTCTTATTCTGGGTTCCCTGTGTTTCAATTGTTCAATTGAGCTAACCAGACAGGTTGAGTTAGATTATGTGCATTGGAAAATCTAGACAAAATAAACCTTTCTTCCTTTGGTCTCAAAGAATAGGTGAGGTTCTAAAATATAGACAATACAATCCTTACCCCTGTGTTCTGAATTACCTTAATCTTGACCTGATCATCTTCATTCTTATCTCTAAATACCAGGTTATAGATATATAAAACATCTTCTCAAAATCCAGAAATAGTAATTACCACTCTGGATTCAATGTGTCTGCTATAAAAGTGTACAGTCTAGGCTTATTGTGCCTTACCAAATGCCCCATAGGTTCATTCACATCATTGCATGCCTTATGAGTTCATTCCATTTTGAAGCAGCACAATATTTAATCATATGTATACACCATCATTAGTCAATCTACTTCTCAGCCAGTACATCCTTCAGCCACCTTTACCATGGTTATAAAACTGCAGCCATACCGTATCTACCTTTTCATGTCTGGCTTATTTCACTCAGCATTATGTCCTCAAAGCTCATCCATCTTGTCCTGTGCTTCAGGATGTCATTTCATCTTACGACTGCATAATATTCTATTGTATGTATTTACCACATTTTACTAATCCATTCTTCTGTTGATGGGCACCAAATTGATTTTTAAAATCAATGCAATCCCAGTTAAAGTTCCAAGAGCCTACTCTGCAGAATGGAAAAGCCCACTACCAGATTTATTTGGAAGGGAAAGGGGCCCTGAATCACCAAAAACATTTTGAAAAAGAAGATCGAGGTTGGAGGGCTCCCATTTCCTGACTTTAAAGCATAATACAAAGCTACAGGGGTCAAAACAGCAGAGTATTGGCATAAAATGGACATATTGATAAATGAAATCGACTTGAGAGTTCAGAAATAGAACTTCCTACCTATGGTAAATTGATTTTTTTGCTAAACTACCAATCCACTAAACTGGGACAGACCCGTTTCTTAAACAAATGGTGCTGAGAGAACTGGAAATCCATGCTCAAAAGATGAAAGAGGATACCCATATCATACCTTATAGAAAATTAACTCAAAATGGATTAAATTTGGAAATATAAAAGCCAGAATCATAAAACTCCTGAAAGAAATTATAGAGAAGCATCTTCATGATTTGGTGGTAAGAGGTGTTTTTTCAGACTTTATACCCAAAGCACAAGCAACAAAAGGAAAAATAAATAAATGGGAACTCCTTAAAGCAGAATATTTTTATGCTTCAAAGGGCTTTGACAAGAAAATGAAAAACCAGCCTATTCAATGGGAGAAAATATGTGGTGTCCAAATATTTTATCCCATTGAGTAGGCTGGCTTTTCGTCTTCTTGTCAAAGTCCTTTGAAGCACAAAAATTAAACAATACTGGTTTAATATCCAGAATATATAAAGAAATAAAAAGCCAAACAATCCAATTTTTAATGGGCAAAACATGTGAATAGACAAAAGTACATGAAATGATGCTTAACTTCACTAACTATTATGGAAATTCAAATCAAAACCACAATGAGATATTATTTCACACCTGTTAGAATGGCCACTATTAAACAAACAGAAAAGAACAAATGCTAGAGAGGATGTTGAGAAATAGGAAAATTTATTCATTGCTAGTGGGAGTGTAGAATGGTACAGTGAGTTTTGGAAATAACCGTTTGGTTCCTCAGGAGGTGAAGTATAGAATTGCATGTGATCCCACAATCCCAGTACTAAGTATATACCCAGAAAAAGTGAAAGTGGGGATGCAAACAGACATTTTCACACTGATGTTCACAGTGGCATTATTAACAATTGACAAAGATGGAAACAACAATCCAACTGATCAACGGATTTTAAAAATGGGGTATATACATATGATGAAATATGATGGCATTTCAAGGAGGAATGGAGTTCTGTTGCATGGAACAGCATAAATGAACTTGAGGACATTATGTTGAGTGAAATAAGTCAGACACAATAGAATAAATATGGTATGAACTAACTAATATGAGCTAAATATAATAAGGAAACTCAGGGAGTTAATATCTAGAAGATAGGTTACCAGAAGATAGAATGGGGGGTAGAGAGTGGGAGACTGATGCTTAATTTGTGCAGAATTTTAAAATAAGGTTGACTGTGAATGTGTGGAAATGAATAGAGGTGATGGTAACACATTGTGTGTGTAGGTAACAGGGCTGAATTGGGTGTACGGTTGTGGTTGAAAGGGGAGGTTTGGGGTCATGTATCTCACTGGAAGGAAAGCTTGAGGAGGAAACAAGGCACTACATAATATACTGTACCCTTTGTTATGTAATGGATGATGAAGGGGGCTAACAGAGTAAATACAAGAATTTCTTCCATGAATTACAGCAAATGTGTGTCACAACTATGAGGTGTTAATGATAGGGTGGTATATGAAAAAATTACATCTACTGCAAAGAATGTGCTACAGGCAGCAGTAATGTCTTTCATCATTTGTGACAAAGTGTTCTGGTTTGCTAGCTGCCAGAATGCAATATACCAGAAGCAGAATGGCTTTTAAATAGGGGAATTTAATCAGATGCTAGTTTACAGTTCTAAGGTTGAGAAAATGTGCCAATTAAAGCAAGCCTATAGAAATGTCCAATCTAAGGCATCCAGGGAAAGATACCTTGGTTCAAGAAGGTCGATGAAGTTCAGGGTTTCTCTTTCAGCTGGAAGGGCACCTGGTGAGCACAGTGTCATATGCTAGCTTTATCTCCTGGCTTCCTGTTTCATGAAGCTCCCTGGGAGGCGTTTTCCTTCTTCATCTCCAAAGGTCGCTGGCTGGTGGACTCTGCTTCTTGTGGCTATGTTGTTCTGCTCTGCTCTCTCTGAATCTCCTTCATTCTCCAAAATTCCTCTTTTATAGGACTTCAGAAACTTATTAAGACCCACCGAAATGGGTGGAGATATGTCGTCACCTAATCCAGTTTAGCAACCACTTTTGATTAAATCACATCTCCAGGGAGATGATCTAATTACGGTTTCAGACATACAGTATTGAATAGGGATTATTCTGCCTTTATGAAATGGGATTTTTATTAAAACATGGCTTTTCTAGGGGGCATACTTCCTTTCAGACCAGCACACAAAGGCACCACACCAAAGCTAAGTGTAACAAAACAGAGGTACAAGGGTCATGGGGTTTTCTTTTGGGAATCATGAAAATGTTCTAATGGAAAATTTCACTTAGATTCTGAATGCTAAAGTTCTTAATAACATATTGGCAAATAAATCCCAGCAATTTATGGAACATATCCATTAAAAGAGGATTCATTATATAGACTACAGTTCACCTACACTATATGTGCTGGTTTGAAAGGAAGTGTGCCCCCTAAGAAAAGCCATGTTTTAATATAAATCCCATTTCATAAGGTAGAGTAATCTCTATTCAATACTGTATGTTTGAAACTGTAATGAGATCATCTCCCTGGTTGATGTGATTTAGTTAAGAATGGTTGTTAAACTGGATTAGGGGATGACAAGTCTCCACTCATTTGAGTGGGTCTTGATTAGTTTCTGAAGTCCTATAAAAGAGGAAACACTTTGGAGAATGAGAGACTCAAAGAGAGCAGAGAATGCTGCAGCACCATGAAGCAGAGAGTCCACCAGCCAGCGACCTTTGGAGATGAAGAAGGAAAACGCCTCCTGGGGAGCTTCATGAAAGAGGAAGCCAGGAGACCAAGCTAGCAGATGACACCATATTCGCCATGTGCCTGTCCAGCTGAGAGAGAAGCCCTGACTGTGTTCGCCATGTGCCTTCTCACTTGAGAGAGAAACCCTGAACTTCATTGGCCTTCTTGAACCAAGGTATCTTTCCCTGGATGCCTTTGATTAGACATTTTTATAGACTTGTTTTAATTGGGACATTTTCTCAGCCTTAGAACTGTAAAGGAGCAACTTATTAAATTCCCCTTTTGAAAAGCCATTCCATTTCTGGTATATTGCATTCTGGCAGCTAGCAAACTAGAACACTATAGGTGACTCTTTGGCATTTAGAAAAAAACAGGTAAAGTTACATGAACTAGTGGAAGTGATGATGGTGAGGTTCTGGTGTCAACTTGGCCAAGTGATGATGCCCAGTTATATGGTTATGTAAGCACTGAGTTGACAGTTGCAGAAGGATATTTTGTGGCTGGTTGACAAACTGGAAGGCTGGTGTATTAAATTATTGGTCAGTTGATTGCAGCTATGGTTGATTACATCTGCGATCATCTAAAGGGTGTCTCCCACAAACAAAATAATGCAATCAGTTGACTTTTAAGGAAGAAGAGAGACTTTTTCACTACTTCCTCAGCCAGCAAGCCTCTCCTTCTGAGTTCATCCAGACCCTTCATCAGAGATTCCAGGTCACAGACTGCCCTATGGATTTTGGACAATTCCACTCCCACAGTTGCATGAGACACCTTTATAAATCTCATATTTACAGATATCTCCTGTTGGTTCTGTTTCTCTAGAGAAACCTGATTAATACAACTTGGTACCAGGAATTGTTCTTGAGAAAAAGAATCTTAAAAATGAGTTTTTACAATTGGCTTTTTACTCTGATTAGACTCAAAGGCACTAATGACTATGTTTCCAATAATCAGGATGGCACTCAAAGTCCATGGGGTGAGCAGGCAAGAGAGATATGCAAAATATCACCATTATATTCTGCTAATTGTATGCTTATATGAGGCAAGGCTTTGAGTGTGAGTGTTTTTTACATTTTTATGGAGTTTTGTATAATTAAGAGGAATAACGATGTTGGCTGGCTGTTTTTAGGGTACACTGGATAAAGTGATGAGGGAAAGGGATGAGTTGAAGTCTTCAAACTTGCAACTTAAATGCTGTATGAATGATGTGGAAGTTTCCATGTTTGCCCTAAAAGAAAATATTATTTCCCATGATTGCAGACTTGAGATTTCTGAAAACCAGAAAGAGAACCTCATTGAGAAAGTAGCAGATTTGCAACATAAACTAAAATCTCAACCTTGCAGGGTGTCTGCTGTTAAAGTAAGGGATTTGATGGGAAAATAATGGGATCCTGAAACTTTGGATGGGGATATGTAGCTTGATAACGATGGTAATGGGGAGATGGAATCCCTGGGATGTGCTGAGCCTTTGCTAGAGAGACCTGTAATGGACTGCCCTGTGAAAAGAACTTTCTGACATCCAACCTGCCTTGAGAAAATAGCTTTCTGGCCTCCAGTCTCCTCAGAGGAGACTTCCATCCAACTTCTACCTAACAAGATTAACGCTTCAGGGCTGCTAACCCTGTAACCACCTCCCCTGGAAAAACAGCCCTCACCCCATCTGTCTGGAGCAACTAACCCTGTTTCACCAGACGAAACTGCAACTAAATGCCCTGGGGTAATTGCCTTGAAGGAAATTTCCATTTCTGTTCATGACCCCCACCCCTCTTTTCTTCAAGACTTATAACAAGACTAAAGTCCCAAAAGACCCCAAAAGGTGAGGTAAAAAGTGTGACCCATGAAGAGGTAGACTATACTCCAAAAGAACCACATAAATTTTCCAATCTATATAGGCAGAAATCAGGAGAATATATGTAGGAATGGATACTAAGGGTGTGGGGTAGTGTTGGAGGGAATATGAAGTGGGATCAAGCTGAATTTATTTATATGAACCCACCACGCAGAGATTCTGCATTCAATGTTGTACCTCAGGAGGTTAGAAAATGTGTTAATACTTTGGATGGTTGGCTGAAACACAGATCCAAAGGTGGCCAACATTACTTGAAGTCGAAATGCCAGAACTATCCTGGTATAATGTAAATGAAGAGATCAGAGGATTAGAGAGATGGGAAACTTTGAGCTCTGCTGCTCTGTAGGTCTTATTCCAAAGGAGGAGTGCTCCTATCAAGGGACACAACAATGATTCCATTGAACTGGAAGTTAACACTGCCACCTGGCAACTTTGGGCTTCTCATGCCACTGACTCAACACGCTTGAGAGGGAATTACTGTTCTATCTGTGTGATTAATCCTGACTATCAAGGGGAAATGGGAATGCATACCCAATGGAGGGAACAAAGAGTGTTTCTGGAACACAGGAGATCCCCTAGGGCATAGTGATTAAAGTCAATACCCTGTGATTAAAGTCAATGGAAAACTGCAGCAACCCAACCTAGGCAGGACTACCAATAGTCCAAAACTTCAGGAATGAAGGTCTGGGTCACCACCACCTGGCAAAGATCCACGACCAGCTGAAGTGCTTGGTGAAGGTAAAGGGAACACGGAATGAGTAGTGGAAGAAGATAGTGATAAAAATGAACTACAACCATGTGACCAGAAACAAGGTCTATGATTGTATGAATATTTCCTCCCTGTCTTGTTATGAGTTTTTTTGCATGTATACGTAAGCAAATATCTTGTTTTTCTCTTATTATTTGATATAAGTTTTATTGTCCATGTTATAGTATTAAGTCATAGGATATACAATTTAAAAGTGAATGTTACCTAAGGACTTGAACCCTATTCTGGAAAGATGCATCATGTTTCCAGTTGTATGCATGATAGTTGAGTATTGTTAGGTGAAACATATGTTTGTTATTGTGCTCTATTTGGAAATTAAGCATGTTTCAAGGTGATGTGTATAGCTGTAAAGATGATAAGGGGTGGACTGTGACTGGTGTCAATTTGGCCAAGAGATGATGTCTAGGTGTCTGGTCAAGCAAGCACTGACCTGAACCATTGCTGCAAGGATATTTCATGCCTGGTTGATAAACCAGAAGGCTGGTGTATTAAATCATCAGTCAACTGATTATATCATGGCTAAATACATCTGCACAACTAAGGTGTGCCTTCCACCAATGAGATAATCCAAGCAGTTGGAGACTTTTAGGAAAGAAGAGAGACTTTTTCATTGCTTCTTCAACCAGTGAGCCTCTCCAGTGGAGTTTGTCCAGACCCTTCATCAGAGCTGTCAGCTTCACAGCCTACCCTATGGATTTTGAATTCTTCCATTTCCACAGTTGCTTGAGACACCTTTGTAAATCCCATATCTACAGAAATCTCATGTTGGTTCTGTTTCTCTAGAAAACACTGACTAATACAATAAATATTTTCTGTAGCACACATATATTTAGATAAAGGCCAGGAAAGGTCTGGAATGATAAAACAAAACTGGTAAGAGAGGATACAATTGGTAAGAAGGGGTACATCAGAGAAGGCCTGAGATCTCTGGGGGGATCACAGAGTATCTGGGAGGCTTCAGAACCCCATCTTCTCCATTAGTTACTCTCCATTCTTTGACATGAATCACTGAAATTTTCCTAGATCACAGGTAAGAACTTTGCAATTGTAATTTCAAGGTCATCTTGCACCAAGATTGCTGCTGAAAACCTTAAGTAGAAATTCTGGTGCTGAAACTGATTGGGATATTTGAGGAAGAATGGGGAAGCTGACCAAAGGAGATAAAATTTTTTTACATTTTTTTTAAATACCAAAAAACACCAAACAAATGCAAACATTCAATAACTTTTGATCATCCCGTTCTACATATATAATCAGTAATTCACAATATCATCACATAGTTGCATATTCATCATCACGATCATTTCTTGGAACATTTGCATCTATTCAGAAAATGAAATAAATGGAAAACAAAAAAAATTTATACATACCATACCCGTTACCCTCCCTTTCATTGATCACTAGCATTTCAATCTAAATTTATTTTAACATTTGTTCCCCCTGTTATTCATCTTTATTCCATATGTTCTACTTGTCTGTTGATAAGGTAGATAAAAAGAGCATCAGACACAAGGTTTTCACAATCACACAGTCACATTGTGAAAGCTATATCATTATAAAATCATCTTCAAGAAACATGGCTACTGGAACACAACTCCACATTTTCAGGCAGTTCCCTCCAGCCTCTCCATTACATCTTGACTAACAAGGTGATATCTATTTAATGTGTAAGAATAACCTCCTTAACCTCTCGACTCTGTTTGGACTCTCTTGGCCATTGACACTTTATTTTGTCTCATTTCACTCTTCCCCCTTTTGGTTGAGGTTTTCTCAATCCCTTGATGCTGAGTCCCAAATGAGATAAATTTTATCTATAATGGTTCTAACAGTTTTGGAAGAATGTATTCACGTACTGCTTGTGCAAGAAAAATGAATTCATAAAAGGAAAGGAAATAAAAATTATGTGTCCCATGGACATTTCTACCTACTTGCTAACTAAGGTATAGATAGCTAAGATTTTGGATAAGTTAAAACTAATGAAAATGTGTCTACAAAAATGGTAATTGTTCTATCTATCTATCTATCTGTCTGTCTATCTATCTATCCTTCTTACCTTTATATCCATTTATATATCTTTGTTTTAGTCAGCTATAGCTGTGATAATGCTAAGTAACAAGACACCCTTGAATTCAGTAGCATGCTTCAACAAGTCGTTCTCACTCAAGACTGGAATTTCCAGGGATTTGGTCATTTTTGGCTTTGGTTGGCAGGGCTTAATTTCAGGCTTAAGGTTGGATTCATTTTTGCTGCACATGTCTCATTTTACTGCCCCAGCTGGAAGAGCAGCAGCAACCCTGGAGAAGCTTTCTCATGATGGATGACAGGAGCTCCCATGCCAAACCAAACTACACATACATATTTAAGGCTACTGCCTGGATCATTATCCACTGATGTTCCACTGGCCAAAGCAAGTCACCTGACCAAGTGCAATACCACTGGGATGGGAAAAATTCATTCTGTCTATATTGGGTGGAGGTCAAATATTTTATTGAGCAATAATTCAAACCATTATAGTTATTGGTCCAGTCTCACAATTTATTGAATACTGCAAGAGATAACTTTTGACCTTAAATTGCTTTCTGTATTAACAGTAAATAAATTTCCAAAAGTTACTTTTATTTTCTGCAATATAGGTAGATCTCAAACTGTTCCTCTTAGCACTAACAAGATAAACTAAACTGGGAATTAATGCTCCATTGGTAGAGTTTCTGTTTGGAATGAAGAAAAGATTTTGGAAGTGAATGGTGTTGATGGTAGCACAATATTTTGAATGTGATTTACACCACTAAATTGCACACTTGAATGTGGTTAAATTGGGAAAAATTTGTGGTATATATGCTACCACAATAAATTTTTTTAGAAAAATAATCTAAACTTTTATATGTTAAGATGAAATATGCCTTGGAGAAAAATTTAATAAGCTTATTATTTATTCTGTTACTTCTGTTTCCACCTCACTATTATTTTCCAGTTTTTGTAAATTATCTGTGCAATGTTTCAAGGCATTTGGAACTCCTTATGAATAATTATAATATTAAATCTAAGAGCATTATATCTGTGGTTATTTTTAAAATATGTCCATAAATGATTTGATATTACTCTTTCAAGAGGTGAAATTCAATTATTCTTGCCTTGATGTGGGCTAGAATAGTGACTCACTTCTTACAAATAGAATATGTAAGAAATGATCTTACATCCTTCCTGAGATTAGGTGTAAACAGGCTGTCTTGGTTCACTCTCTCACACACACATCACTCCCTCTACAGGAACCAGGTGCCATATTGTGAGAACACAAGCAGCTCTAAGGCAAGTCCCACGTGATGAGGGACCCCATCCTGTCCACAACATGAGTGAGACTGGAAGTGGTACTGGCTCTTCAATTTAGGTCTTTGATCCATTTTGAGTTAATTTTTGTATATGGTGTGAGATAGGGGTTCTTTCTTCATGCTTTGGAATATGGATATCCAATTTTCCCAGCACCAATTGTTGAAGAGACTGTTCTGTCCCAACTGAATGGATTTGGTGGCCTTGTCAAAAATGAGTTGACCAGGGCATGCAAGGTTAGTTCAGTGGTAGAATTCTCACCTGCCATGGGGGAGACCTGGGTTTGATTCCCGGTCCATGCACTTCCCAAAAAACAAACAATACAGAAAAAAACTCAAGAAATAGTGCTGTAATAATACAAAAAAAAATTTCAACTAATGTGTTGTAGTTTGCTAGCTGCTGGAATGCAATATACCAGAGACGGAATGGCTTTTAACAAGGGGAATTTAATGAGTTGCTGGTCTACAGTTCTAAGGCTGAGAAAATGTCCCAATTAGAACAAGTCTATAGAAATGCCCAATCAAAGGCATCCTGGGAAAGATACCTTGGTTCAAGAAGGCCAATGAAATTCAGGGTTTCTCTCTCAAGTGGAAGGGCACATAGTGAACACAGTCAGAGCTTCTCTCTCATCTGGAAGGGCACCTGGTGAATACGGCGTCATCTGCTAGCTTTCTCTCCTGGCTTCCGGTTTTATGAAGCTCCCCGGGAGGCGTTTTCCTTCTTCATCTCCAAAGGTCGCTGCCTGGTGGACTCTCTGCTTCATAGTGTTGCTCTGTCTCTGAATCTCTCTCTCCAAAATGTTTCCTCTTTTATAGGACTTCAGAAACTAATTAAGACCCACCCAAATGGGTGGAGATATGTCATCTCTTGATCCAGTTTAACAACCATTCTTGACTAAATCACATCAACCAGGGAGATGATCCAATCACAGTTTCAAACATACAGTATTGAATAGAGATTATTCTACCTTTATGAAATGGGGGTTATATTAAAACATGGCTTTTCTTAGGGGGCATGCTTCCTTTCTAACCAGCACAAAATGGTTCTGCAATAATGGAGTACTCACATGGAAAAATAATGAAATGTGACCCTGCCATACAGCATACAAAAAAAAAAAAAAAGGAATGAATTGACCATAGAAGTGAGGGTCTTATTCTGAACTATCAATTCAATTTCATTGATCAATGATCTATCTTTATGCCAGCACCATGCTGTTTTGATCACTGTAGCTTTGTTATGTGCTTTAAAGTCAGGGAGTGTGAGCCCTCCAACCACAATCTTCTTTTTCCAGATGTTTTGGCCTTCCAGGTCCCCTTTCTCTCCCAAAGAAATTTGATAATTTGCTTTACATTTCTGCAAAGTAGGACACTGGAACTTCGGGATTGCATTGAATCTATAAATCATTTTGGGTAGAACTGGCATCTTAACAATGTTAGAGTTCCAACCCATGAATACAGAATGTCTTTTCATTTACTTAGGTACTCTTTGATTTATTTTAGCAATGTTTTGTGGTTTTCTGTATAAAGGTCCTATACATCCTTGATTAAATTTATCCCTATGTTTTGTATCCTTTTTGTTAATATTGTATATGGAATTTTTTTCTTGATTTCCTCCTCAGATTGCCAATTATTATTGTATAGATGCACTACTGATTTTTTAGTGTTAATCTTGTATCCTGCCACTTTGGTGAATTCATTTATTTTCTCTAGTAGTTTTGTTGTTGATTTTTCAGGACTTTTTGACTATAGGTAATGCATCTGAAAATAGTGAAAGTTTTACTTCCTCGAAAGTTTTACTTCCTCCTTTCCAATTTGGATAAATTTATTACTTTTTTTTTTTTGCCTAATAGCTCTGTATAGAACTTCAAGCACAGTGTTGAATAAAAGTGGTCGATAGGCACCTTATCTTGTTCCAAAACTTAGGTGGAAAACTTTCAGTCTTTCACCATTGAGTGTGTTGTTAGCTGTGGTTTTTTCATATATGCCCTTTATCATGTTGAGAGAGTATCCTTCTATTCTAATCTTTTGAAGTGTGCAAATGTTCATTTGCGTCCCTGCCTTCAGTTCCTCCATATATAAACCTAGTGTTTTAGTTTGCTGAAATATAATATACCAGAAATGGATCAGCTTTTATAAAGGAAATTTAGTAACTTGCAAGTTTATAGTTCTAAGTCCATAAAAATGCCCAAATTAAATGTCAATATCCTGATAAAGATACCTTGACTCTGAAGAAAGGGCTGGATGGTATCTGGGTTTCCTCAGTCGCATGGTTGGCATCTGCTGGTCTGTTCTTAGCTTCTCTGTGGCAAAACTCTGGGTTCTGGCTTGCTTAGCATCTCATGGGAAGGCACACGGCAGTGTATTCTGGGCTCCTTTCCTGACTTCTGGTTTCAAATGACCGTGGCAGAGCCTGTGGGTCCTTCTAGCATTTTCCTCTGTATCTCCAAATGTCTGCTTCTGAGCCTTCTCCATCAGCATTCCAAGCATCTCCAAATGTCTACCTATAAGTCAGTTCTTTTAAGGGCTCCAGTATACTAATCAAGACCCACCTTGAATGTGGGGAGTCACATCTCCATCTAATCTAAAAGTCACACCCACAACTGTGTGCATGACATCTCCATGGAAACAACCTAATCAAAAGATCCCATCATACAATATTGAATCAGGATTAAAGAACATGGCTGCCCTGACAAGATTGAATGTGCTATTAATAGAACATGATTTTTCAAACCAATGTACATAGTGATGGGATTGCTGGATCATATGGCAATTCTATACTTAGCTTCCTGGGGAACCACCAAACTGCCTTTCAGAACAGTTGCACCAGGCTACATTCCCACCAACAGTGAATAATTGTGCCTTTTTCTCCACATTCTCCCCAGAACTTGTCATTTTCCTTTTTTCTTTTATAATGACCATTCTAGTATGTGTACATGATATCTCATTGTGGTTTTAACTGACATTTCACTAATAACAAGTGACATTAAGCATCTTTTCATGTTTTTTAACCACTTGTACTTCCTCTTCAGAAAAATGGTTGTCCATGTCTTTTGCCCATTTTTTTATTGGTGTGCTGGTTTGAAATGATGTATGTACCCTAGAAAAGCCATGTTTTAATCCTAATTCCATTTTGTAAAGGCAGCCATTTCCTGTAATCCTTACTAAATATTGTATGTTTGAAACTGTAATTAGATCATCTCCCTGAGATGTGATTTAATCAAGAGTGGTAGTTAAGCTGGGTTAAGTGGGGGCGTGTCTCCACCCATTTGGGTGGGTCTTGATTAGTTTACTGGAATCCTATAGAAAAGGAAACATTTTGGAGGAAGTAGGAGGATTGAGAGATTCTAAGAGAGCAGAATGACATAACCACAAGAAGCAGAGAGCCCACCAGCCAGCAAACTTTGGAAATGAAGAAGTGAAATGCCTCCCAGGGAGCTTCATGAAAGGAAGCCAGGAGAGAAAGCTAACGGATGATGCTGTGTTCACCACATGACTTTCCAGATGAGAGAGAACCCTGACCCTGTTTGCCATGTGCCTTCTCACTTGAGAGAGAAACCCTGAACTTCATCAGCCTTCTTGAACCAAGGTACCTTTCCATTAATGCCTTCGATTCAACATTTCTATAGACTTGCTTTAATTGGGACATTATCTTGGCCTTAGAATGATAAACTAGCAACTATTGAATTTCCCTTTTTTTAAAGCTGTTCTGTTCCTGGTATATTGCATTCTGGCAGCTAGCAAACTATAACAATTGGGTTGTTTGTCTTTTTGTTACTGAGTTATAAGGTCTTCTTATATATTGTTTTATTTTGTTAAAGCTACTAGGATGCAATATATCAGAAGTGGAATGGCTTTTAAAAAGAATATATTAAGTTTCAATTTTACAGTTCTAATGCCACAAAAATTTCAAAATTAAGGCACTAACAAGAGGTTACCTTCACTCAAGCAGGCTGATGCTGTCCAGAACACCTCCGTCAGCTGGGAAGCACCTAAATGGTGTCTGCTGAGGTCTCTGGCTTCTGGACACCTCTGTCAGCTGAGAAGACACATGGCAATATCTGCTAGCTTTCTTTCCCAACTTCTTTTTTCATAAAGTTTCCCCAGAGAGTTCTGCTTCTTCATCTCCAAAGGTCTCTGTTTGTGTAGGCTCTAAAACTTGGATTTTTCCAAAATGTTTCTTTCTTAAAAGACTTCAGTAAGCTACCCCACCTTGAATGGGTGGAGACACATCTCCATGAAAACCACCTAAACAAAAGGTCCCACCCAAAATTGGGTGGGTCACATCTCCATGGAAACAACTAATCAAAAATATCCCACACAACAATACTGAATGAGGATTAGAGAGCATGGCTTTTCTGGGGCACACAACAGTTTCAAATTGTCAATTATATTCTGGATATTAAACCCTTATCTGATATGTAGCTTCCAAACATTGTCTCCCATTGCATAGGCTGCTTTTTACTTTCCTGACTAAGTCCTTTGATGAGCGAAAGTGTTCAGTTTTGAAGAGATCCCACTTAGCTAGGTCTTTCATTGCTTGTGCCTTGTTATTTGGCTGTGAGGTCTAGGAAACCACAGGCTTTCACAAGATCCTTAAGATACATTTTCTTCTAAGCATTTATGGTCTTCACTCTAATGTTTAGGCCATTAATCCATTTTGAGTTAGTTTCTGTATAAGGTGTGAAGTAGGGATCCCCTTTCATTCTTTTGAATATGAATATCCAGTTGTCAAAGAACCATTTGTTGAAGAGGCTGCTCCATCCCAGTTGAGTTGATTTGACCACCTTATCAAAGATCAATTGGCCATAGAGGTAAGGTTCCACCTCTGAACACTCGATTTGATTCCACTGGTCAGTAGACCTATCTTTATGCCAATACCATACTATTTTGACCACTGTAGCTTTGTAATATGCTTTAAAGTAAGGTAGGGCAAGACCTCCCATTTCATCTTTTTCTCTCAAAATATTTTAGCTATTCAGGGAACCCTATTCTTCCAAATAAATTTGATTATTGGTTTTCCTATTTCTGTAAAGTAAGTGAGTTCTTGGGATTTTAATTGGTATTGCATTGAATGTATAAATCAATTTGGGCAGAAATGATATCTTAACTATATTTAGTCTTCCAATCCATGAACATGGTGTGTCCTTCCATTTACTTAGGTCTTCCTTGATTCTTTTAGCAGAATTTTGTAGCTTTCTGTGTATAGGTCTTTTATGTCCTTTGTTAAATTTGTTCATAGATATTTGATTCTTTTGGTTGCTATTGTTAATGGAAGTTATTTCTTGATTTCCCCTTCAGATCGCTCATTGCTGATGTATAGAAACACTAATGATATTTGGCATGTTGATCTTGTATTCTGACACTTTGCAGTACTCCTTTATTAGCTCTAGCAGCTTCACTGTAGATTTTAAGGATTTTTCTACACATAAGATCATGTTATCTGCAAATGGTGAAATCTTTACTTCTTTCTTTCCAATTTGGATTTCTTTTATTTCTGTTTCTTGCCTAATTACTCTATGTGGTTCCAGCACAATGTTGAATAGCAATGGTGACATGGCATCCTTGTCTTGTTCCTGATCTTGGGGGGAAAGCTTTCAATCTTTCCCATTGAGTATGTTGTTAGCTGCGGATTTTTCATACCTTCCCTTTATCACGTGGAGGGAGTGTTTTCATCAAGAAACAATGCTGAGTTTTGTCAAATGCTTTTTCTGCATCAATTGAGATGATCATGGGCTTTTTTCCTCTTTAATTAATTGATCCTTAATTGATTTTCTTATGTTGAACCACCCTTGCATACCTGGAAAAAAAACCCCACTTGATCATGGTGTATAATTTTTCAAATGAGCTGCTGGATTCTATTTGCAAGTATTTTCTTGAGGGCTTTTGCATGTATATTCAATAAAGAGACTGGTCTGAAATTGTCTTTTCTTGTGGTATCCTTGCCTGGCTTTGGTGTTAGGGTGATGTTGGCTTCATAGAATGAGTTAGGTAACTTTCCCTCTTTAATTTTCTTGAAGAGTTTGAGCAGGATTGGCACTAATTCTTCCTTTAATATTTGGTAGAATTCACAAGTTAAGTTATCTGGTCCTGGACTATTCTTCTTTGGGAATTTTTGTTGTTTTAAAAAAATTTTTTTTTGATAAAACAATGTACAAGCATTCTTGTATGTAGAATACATTCTTAACATGCAAACATCCCAAATTTGGTATACAGTCGATGGCTCACAATGTCATGGGAGGTTGTTTTTTTTTTAAATATTTGCATTGACAAATCTTCACACACATACAGTCCATACATGATATACAATCAATGGCTCACAATATCATCACATAGTTGTGTATTCATCACCATGATCATTTCGTAGAACATTTACATCATTCCAGAAAAAGAAATAAAAAGAAAAAATAAAAAGCTCATACATCCCATACCCCTAACCACTCCCTATCATTGACCACTAGTGTTTCCATTTACCTAATTTATTTTACACTTTATCCCTCCTATTTTTTGTTTATTTTTATCCATATTTTTTTACTCATTTGTCTATACCCTGGATAAAGGGAGCATCAGACATAAGGTTCGCACAATCACACAGTCACATTTTAAAAGTTATATCTTTATACAATTGTCTTAAAGAATCAAAGCTACTGGAACACAGCTCAACAGTTTCAGCTACTTCCCTCCAGCCACTCTAATACAACACAAACTAAAAATGCGTATCTATATAATACATAAGAATAACTTCCAAGATAACCTCTTGTCTCTGTTTGAAATCCCTCATCCACTGAGACTTTATTTTGTCTCATTTCTCTCTTCCCCCTTTTGGTCATGGAGGCTTTCTCCATTCCTTGATGCCAGGTCCTGGCTCATCCTGGGAGTCTTGTCCCACGTTGTCAGGGAGAGTTACATCCTGGGAGTCATGTCCCATGTAAAGGGGAGGGCAGTGAGTTCACCTGCTGAGTTGGCTTGGAGAGAGGGGCCACATCTGAGTAATAAAAAAATTTCTCTGGGTGTGCCAGTGTGAATCTCTGGTGGACCCCAGAAAAACCATGTCCATTAATCCTCATTCAATACTGCTGGCTGGGAGCTTTTTTGATTGTTCTCATGGAAATGTGACCCACACAATTGTGGGTGGCAACTTGTGATTAGATGGCTTCCATGGGGTTTTGACTCCTCCCATTATAGGTGGATCTTGACTACTTTACTGGAATCCTTTAAAAGAGGAAGTGTTTTGGACAGAAAGAGAAATGAGATCCACAAGAGCACAGAGCTCACAAAGGCATAGACCTTTGGAGATGAAGAAGGAAAATGCCTCTGCAGAAGCTTCATGAAATAAGAAACCTGGAGAGAAAGGTAGCAGATGTTGCCATGTTCACCATGTGCCTTTTCAGTTGAGAGAGAAACCCTGAACTTCATCAACATTTCAACAAGGTAACTTCTTGTTGTGCCTTAATTCGGACACTTTTATAGACTTGCTTTAATTGGGACATTTTCATGGCCTTAGAACTGTAAACCCGCAAGTTAATAAATTCCCCCTTTTAAAAGCCATTTTATTTCTAGCATACAGTATTCCAGCAGTTAACAAACTAAAACACTAGGGGTGCCTCTTAGGCATAATTTTAAGTAGCTTAGTTTATCATTTGCAGGAATAAGTTTCATAGGGGCAAACCCCAAGATCAAGAGCTCAGCCTATTGATTTAGTTGTGCCCACTGCTTGCAAGAGTATCAGAAATTCTCCAAATGAGAAAGTCGAATATTTCCTTCTTTCTCCCCAGTCCCCCAAGGGGACTTTGCAAATACTTTTTTATTCATTGCCCAAATTACTCTGGGATATATTGGGGCATCACACTAACCCTGGACAAACCAACAAGATCTCATGCCATATTCAAGATTCCATGTACCTATGGTGTTCAAATAAACTGGCCAGGCAAGTTAAGCTACATAATGCACTACCCAAAATATAAATTTTGCACCAAATAAACATCTCTCCCTTCTCTCACACAGAAGTTGAAGTTTTAAAATATGGACAATATTATTCTTTGCCCTGATTCTGCTCTATCTTAATCCTATCCAGATCAATTTCTTTCATATATCTAGTCAGAGTCTCTTCTTTGGAAGTTTTTTGATGGCTGATTCAATCTCTTTACTTGTGATTGGTTTGTTGAGGTCTTTTAATTTCTTCTTGAGTCAATGTTGGTTGTTCTTGCTTTTCTAGGAAGTTGTCAGTTTCATCTAAGTTGTCTAAATTGTTAGCATACAGTTGTTCATAGTACCCTTTCATTATCTCCTTCATTTCTTTAGGGTCAATAGCTATGTTCCCCCCTCCCATTTTATTTTATTTTTTTTGCATCCTTTTTCTTTGTTTCTTCATCAGTCTAGCTAAGGGTACATCTGTTTTATTGACTTTCTCAAAGAAACAACTTCTGGTTTCATTAATTCTCTATGCTGTTTCATGTTCTTAATTTCATTTATTTCTGCTCTAATCTTTGTCATTTATTTCATTCTGTTTTCTTTGGGAATAGTTGGCTGTTATTTCTCTAGTACCCACATGTAAGCAGTTAATACCTTGATTTTTCCTTTTTGTTCTTTTTAAAAACAAGCATTAAGAGCAATACATTTCCCTCTCAGCACTCCTTCTTCTGCTTCCATAAGTTCTGATATGTTATGTTCTCATTTTTATTTGTCTTGAGATATTCACTGATTTATCTTGTAATTTCTTCCTTGAAAGAAAGCTTATGTTTAAGCCTCCATAAATTTGTGAATTTTCCAAGCTTCTGCCTGTTATTGATTCCCATCTTCATTCCATTGTGATTCAGGAAAGTGCTTTGTGTAATTTTGATATTCTTAAATTTACTGAGACATGCTTTCGTGCCCCAATATGTGGTTTATTCTGGAGAATGATTCATGAGTACTTGAAAAGAATGTGTATCCTGCTGTGCTGGGTATGTGTTCTATAAATGTCTGTTAAGTCCTAGATCTATTTCCTTATTGATCCTCTGTTTAGATTTTCTATCAATTGGTGAGAGTGGTGCATTGAAGTCACCAACTCTTACTGTAGAAGTGACTACTTCTCCCTTCAGTGTTTGCCTCATGTATATTGGGGCACTCTGGCTCACTGCATAAATATTTATGATTGTTGTGTCTTCCTGATGAATTTTCTCTTTTATTAATATATAGTGTCCTTCCTTGTCTTTTTTAAGGTTTTACATTTGAAGTCTAACTTGCCTGATATTAGTATAGCTACTTTCACTTTTTTCTAGTTGTTGTTTGCATGGAATATCTTTTTCCAACCTTTCACTCTCAACCTGTTTTGTCTTTGGGTCTTAAGCGAGTCTGTGGTAGAAAGCTCATCGATGGATCTTGTTTTTTATCCATTCTGCCAGTCTATGTCTTCTGATTGGGGAGTTTAATCCATTAACATTTAATGTTATTACCATTAAGACTGTACTTTCTTCAACCATTTTTACTTTTAGGTTGTATCTGTTGTATCAGTTTTTCTCTCTTTTAACCCTATTAGTTACAGTTCCTGTTCATCTTCATTTGTACACTCTTCTCCAAACCTCTCTCTCATGTCCTTTCCTATCTGCCTGTAGTGCTGCCTTTGGTGGTCTCTTGTTCATAAATTCTCTCAGTGTCTGTTTGTAAATATTGTAAATTCTCCCTCATTTTCAAAGGGCAGTTTTGATGGATATAGAATTATTGGTTGGCAGTTTTTCTCTTTCATTTTCTTAAATATATCATCCCACTGCCTTCTTGCCTCCATGGTTTCTGCTGAGAAATCTACAGTAGGTCTTAGTGAGTTTTCCTTGTATGTGATGGATCACTTTTCTCTTTCTGCTTCCAGAATTCTCTATTTATCTTTCACATTTGACAATTTGATCAGTAAGTAGCTTGGCATTGGTCTATTTGGATCTATTCTGTTTGGGGTATGCTATGCTTCTTGGACCTGTAGTTTTATGTCTTTCATAAGAGTTAAAATGTTTTCATGGATTATTTCCTCCATTATTCTTTCTGCCTCTTTTCCCTTCAGTTCTCCTCTGGGTCACCTATACCACGTATATTCATGTACTTCATGTTGTCATCCAGTTCCCTGAGACCCTGCTCAAATTTTCCCATTTTTCCCATATCTGTCCTTTTGTGTGTAGAAGTTCAGCTGTCCTGTATTCCACCTCACTGGTCCTGTCTTCTACATCTTCCAATCTGCTGTGGTATGTCTCAATTTTGTTTTCATCACTTCTGTTGTGCCTTTCACTCTTATGAGTTCCACAATTTGTTTTTTCAAGCTTCTGAGTTCTTCTGTATGGACACGCTGTGTCTTTATTATATTGCTATGTCTTTTTCCATACTTTCTTTTAACTCATTGAATTGATTTAGAAGATATGGTTTAACATCATTAATTCATTGTTTCAATTCCTGTATCTCAGTTGAGGTGTTTCTTTGTTCCTTTGCTTTGGCCACACCTTAATTCTTCCTGGTATAAGTCATGATTTTTCTGCTGGTGTTGAGGCATGTGATTTTCTTGTTTAGCTTATTCTAGAGGTCATTTTTATCTCTTTTGCCTTGGGTTTTTTGGTGGTGGTGGCAGTTAGCTTTGTCCTCTATCTGTGCATCTCTCTCACTAGCCACTTATCAGATTGGTTCTGACCCCCAGTCTCGCCCCCAAACCAGGTACCCACAGCAACCTGCCTCATGGATAGGAACAGGTATCGGGTGCCACAGCAATGTCTCTGTTTGTCAGCAAAGCAAGTCTGTTGTCTCCAGTGGCACTCTGTTTTTCACCATCCTGCAAGACCTGCATTTATTTCAGGCTACTGCTTGAACAACTGGGTCATGTTTATACATGTTTCTTAGCCAAAACAAGGGTGGGTTCCCATACACAGGGTCTAGACATGCTCTGGTCAGATGAAATAATTTTTTGAGTAGACTCTGAAAAAGCTCTTCCATTCCCTTGCACTTTCTGTCCTTCCCAGCAGGTGGTGGTGTTTGATAACTTAATCTCCCTCAGAGCACTGGTTGCATCTCTCCTGGTTCTGGTTTCTGGTTGTTTACTAGTTGCTCTTTCTTTTTTTTTTTTTTTCACATGGGCAGGCACCGGGAATCGAACCCGGGTCCTCTGGCATGGCAGGTAAGCGTTTACTAGTTGCTCTTGAGAAGGAATCCTACAGCTCCCAACTCCACCATCCTCACACCTCAAACATACTTTTAATGGCACTAGTAATTTATTTTTCTATTCTTTAGTATAACAATAATATGTAGCATGTTCGAACTGATGGAGGACTGTTTTAGCAAAAATGCTTTTTTTTTTTGTTACATTACAGGGTACTGCAAGGAATTTTAAGAGTGGTTGAATTATGGGGTCTTTCTCCAGGCACCAATTTTGTAAAAGACGAATGGCAGGAGAGAAAGGAGGGCACCACCATCTTTTCCCCCACTATATTAGTTTGTTAAACTGCCAGGATGAAATAAATCAGCTTTGATAAAGGGGATTTATTCAATTGCAAGTTCACAGTTCTAAGTCTATAAAAATGTCCAAACTAAGGCATCCAGTTAAAGACACCTTAATTCAAGAAAGGATGATAGGTCTGCAATATCTCTGTCAGTTGGGAAGACATGAGGCCAGCATCTGCTGGGGTTTGTCTTCTGGTTTCAAACAGCTTTCCCAGGGGTATTTTCTTTCTTTATCTCCAAATGTCTCTGGCTGTGCGGGCTCTGTCACTTCTGCCCTCCAAGTATCTGTATTTCCAAGTGTTTCCATCATTTCCGAATTTTCTCCAAAATGTTTCCTCTTTTGAATGATTCCAGTAAACTATTCAAGATCTACCTTGGGTAGAGTACTATCTCATCTAATTAAAAGGTCACACCCACAGTTGGGTGTGCCACATCACATCTCCATGGGGATAATCCAATCAAAAGTTTCCACCCTACAATATTAAATCAGGATTAAAAGAACCAGCTGCCCCCACAAGATTGAATCAGGATTAAAACATGACATTTCTGATGTACATGAAACTTTCAAACCAGCACATCAACTTTCACTTTTGAAGAGTATTACTTGAAGTTCTAGAAGAGGAAAACTTTACATTGCCAGCATTTCTCCCAAGGCCAGTGACAAGTCTCCCATACATTTCTTTTTTCTTTTTTTTTTTAATTACTGATTATTTCAGGCAGTAAAATCACAAGACTTGTCACTGCTTTTCAGAGAAGAAATATTGCCTATTATTTTTGTGATCAGGCTTTAGAGACTGGGTGTGAGGAAATTTTCAATTCATGTTGCTTCTCTCTATATAACCTTCAAATAAATGCATAATCAGCACTAACAATAAATAATTCCTTAGATCTCAGGATCTAATGCCAATTACAGGGAGCTCTCAGCGCATAAATTACAGCCTAGAAACTATGTCATGAAAAGCTTTAATAAAAGAAAACTTCCAGAACGCAGGCTTTGGAGAACAACATGGAAAGTTACAGAATGAACATAACTTGGACAGCTTTATGCTTTGGAGAGCCAACTTGTAAGCTGAAAGTTGATTCTGTTTGTTTTCCTTTTTCCCCTCCAAAAAATTTTAAAACAATCTGAAGCCTGATGTTTTTATTAGTTTTAAACCCTATATTGCATTGATCCACAGTTCTTTTAAAGTGCATTAACTTTCAGTGCAGTAAGTGAATTGCACATGGAACGTGATTTTAAATCACTTTCGTTATGATAAGTCAGACACTAAAGGCTAGATACTGTATGATTTTTTAATTTTGTTTTGTAACATTAAGATTTTAAAATATCAATTTTTAAACATCAGAATCTGTTGAGTTCCCTTCATAATTGTTGTTCTGAATAGAAAATTACCAAGAGCATCATGGGAACCTTAGTGAGAAGTTAAAAAAGAAAAGTAAAAATGATTGCAATACTACCTCTCAGCAATCATTCATTCATGCATTAATTCAGCCCCTTTTTTATTAAGGGCTCTGTAAGATGATGGACATGACAGCAAAGAAAACCTTCCTGGAGCTGCTGTCTAGACAAAGAAGGAGACAAACATTTAATAGTGGCATAATGAGTGGGGTAAAGGGGATTGATTGCAGGATGCCATGGGAAGGCATAGAGGAAGAGCAAAAAAGGGTCCAGGTTTCAGGCACAGGCTGAGACCTGAAAGAAAAGAAGGAATTTTTTGGTGAAATGATGGGAGCAAATGTTACAGGCAAAGGGATAAGTAAGTCTTTTTTTTCTTATGTGGGGGGAAAAAAGGCTGTGATGAACATCAATATGCAAAACTACATTTTTTTGGTAAATATATTAACTTTAATTTTTAGTATTTCTTTTGGATGGAACCCTACATGCAATTACTGGGTGAAGGGGGAGAATATGTGGAGAACATTTTAAAGTTCTGGATACAATTCTCAGGGCGCTTCCTGAAAAATGGCCCTCCATTGCCTTCCTTACCTGTGGTTTTTAAGCATACTCTCCAGAGCATTCACCAGATTTAAGTGATCTTAAATTTAATAGATGAAAAAAATTCACATTTCACCCTTTCAGTTTAGCGTTCTGTGCTTTATTTTAGAGTTCTATATTTATGATGATGAAGCGTTTCTCACACATTCCTTAGTTATTTGTATTCGTTCTTTATTGCAAATAGTCCATTTTTCCATTGGGATCTTGGTGATCTATTTTATTGACCTCGTGCTCTTTTACAGGCTAATATTAACCTTTTTCACATTTGTGTCCAATTCTTTGCAATTTGTGCTTTGCCTTTTAATTTTGTTTTGTAACATTAAGATTTTAAAATATCAATTTTTAAACATCAGAATCTGTTGAGTTTTCTTCATAATTTCTTCCATTGCACTTGTGCTTGGGAAATTCTTCTCCCTCCAAAGATGAGCTATTCAACTGAATATAAAACAAACAACCAAAACAACCCACCCTGAACCCTGACCGAGGTGGGTCGCATCTTAACAAAGGAGCCTGCTTCACAAGGGGTCTACACCCACACGCGTGGATTACTTCTAAGAGCACAGTTTTCTATAATACAGCCTCCAATCACCGCCGTAGGTAAACGGAAACAAAGGGGGAGAAAACGCACACCCCTCCCTGAATTTGGGTCTCTGAAGACTCCAGGAGGGGCGGGAGTCAGGGATGCACCCAGTGAACCCCAAAGAAAGTTTCGTCGGTGTTGCGCGAAGGCAGCAGCGGCAGCGTCAGGTTGGCGCACAGCGTGTCGCCCCGGGCCAGGGGTGTCAGGCGCTGCGAGGCGACCGTGCAGCTGCGGTGGAAGCTGAGACGCAGAAGGCTGATGCTGCGCGCCACCGGGGAGCAGATGCCCACGGCCAGCGTGGCCCTGCGGTGCACGGGGGTCCACCTGGAGGAGCAGTTGGCCAGCGTCACCTGGACGTGCAGCCTGTAGATGCCCGCGCGCTGGACACGCAGCTGCCCGTTGTCCAGCTCCGGTCCTTGCGCGAAGGAGCGGCCCAGCGCGGGGCTCCCCTGCCAGCGCAGCAGAGGGTCCTTCCGTAAGCCTAGAGGCGGAGGGTTAGGGATGTGGAAGGATGGGCAGTTAGGGAAACTGAGGGACAGGGGCTCAAGGAGACCGGGGATAGAGATACAGGGAACCAGAGATCAACGGATAGACGGTGGGGGAGCCAAAGGACAAGACAGACAAAGAGGAAGAAAAGAAGAAACTGAGGAACTAGGGTCTCTCCATTACCAAATGGAATGAGCACAATTCTTAAACTTCCAGGGACTCTAACCTCTGGCTATGGGTGTGAGAGAAAGAGGAGGAAAATAACTCATTAGAGGCGGGGAAAGTAAGTCTTCCCACAGATATTTGAAGGGTCCTAACCCTTCTCTCCTTCAGGTCTTCTCAGACGCCTGCATTCTAAGTAGCCATTCCCAAACCTGGCATGCCTGCTCCCCCTCCCTGGCTTTATTTCTCTCTAAAACACACTATGCGTGTGTTCTAACATATTTGCCACGTTAAATATCTGCTTTGTTTCCTTTTTTTTTTGTCTGTCCCCCCCCCCCCCCCGGTAAAATCTTCCCGAGGGCAGGGGTTTCTTTTTTTCTTTTTTGCTTTGTTCAGTTATTGTAGCACCTAGAACAGTGCCTGGCTCACAACAGATGCTCAATTCTCATGTTTGCTGAAGGAATGAGGCAATAGCCATGAGAATTACTTTTGCAGTGTTAGCTGTTTTCAGCTCTTTCAGGGGAGAAGTTAAAATGTGAGAGAAAGAGAAGAAAAAGGCAGTTTACACCGTTCCTGCCCACCATTTCTCTCTCTCTTTCCTTCCCTCTCTCTCTCTCTCCCCCCTTCCTCCCTCACACGCAGCTGCCCCATGTTACCTGTGTGATTCAACTGGAGCTCAGCTATGTCCCACTGGAAGGAGAGAAAAGAAAGTGTTAAGGGTCCCGGAAGTCAGGAAGTCTTTTCTGTCCCTATCTTTATCTTCAGGTGCTCTTCCATTGGACAAGCGTGCGTGTGTGCGTGTGTGTGTGTGTGTGTGTGTGTGTGCGCGCGCGCGTGAAGACCTCCTTTTTTTTTTTTTTTTTTTTGTGAAGACCTCTTAAAGAGGAAGTAGGCTTGAAACTGCAGGGAGCAAAAACGACCTTCAAAAGAACCTCCTAGTTTCCTGGACTTAGCAGGGGCATGTATACGCGCGACGGCCGGGAGACGCTGTGGCTGCGCTCTCTCCAGTGCAAAGCCCCTGCGAAGACGCCAAAGGGGGCCTTTGTGGTGGGTGTCGGGGGTGAGGGTCAGCTGCTCGCCCTAGGCTGGGAGGCCCCCAGAACCTCCGCTCCCAGCTCTGTGAAGCCCCCAGCGGTCTCTGAGTCAGCCTGCCTGCGGGGGAACACCAGGAACATGTCATCCACACTCAAAACGGATGCACCTTTCCCAGCCGTATCCTCCCCGCTCTGGGATCCCCCTTTACCTCCAGGGGCTGGGTCCTGCGACAGAAATAACTATCTCCCGACCCCGGGCAGCCTTGCTCCTACCTTGCCCCAGCGCTGGTCTCTTTCTCGCCCTTTGCATTTCCAAAACAGAGACGTGGTTTTTTTTGTTTTTTGGTCCAGCTCACTCTGATTTTAACATGTTTGTCCTTCGTCCCTCTGTCCGTCCGTCGGCTCGGCCCTCTAGCTCGCTGCCTCTCACTGCTTCTCTTCCCTTCCCCTCCGCTCACCCAGGCTGGGCCCCACCCCGAGCGCCCCAGGCTCGGTGGAGCAGGTGGTGAGTGCGCTTCTCGCTCCACCCTCCCTTTCCGACTCACCCCAGATGACTCCGGCTGCTGCTTCTGCGGGAGACATTGACTGCACAGGATGCTGCATATCACCACGGCGCCGGTCATAGCAGTGAGCAAAGGGAGCAAAACACTCCGCAGGAGAGAAGCCCAAGCCAAGCGGCGCACCGGGCAGCCGGAGCCCTCCTCAGCCATCGTCACCCTTTGTCAACGCTGCATCCACTGTGCAATGGCGAGGAGGAGGAGGAGACAGGGCGGCCCAGAGAGGGAAGGAAATCCCAGCCGCCTGCGAGCTCTCAGGCCCCTGCTTGCCCAGCTTTCCGGGGACCAGCCCACCCAACTCTGGGGATGTCCGTGAGACAGGAAGGATCTTATCTTACTTAGGGCAGGGAAATCCCCTTCAGCTTCTGCCCCTGCCTCCCTGATGACATCAGATGGGTGGGGAGGGGTGGGGGCAGGGAGTGGCCCCCAACATAGCAAGCACAAGTTGGTTATGTCAAGTGGGTGACTTCCGAGCTTTCTACACGGACCCCCACCCTTAGTCTCGTCTGCTTATTCATTCGTTCAGGGGCTCTTTATTGAGTAGCTGCTACAGGCCAAGCCTGTGCTGAAGGATAGAGAAATAGAATGCTGTCAGGGTTCAGAAGTGCTCTGGTAAATGTCCACGTGCTCTTTCCCTTCTTCCCAGCCTCTCGGGCAGTGGGAGGGGCAATGCAACTTACCTGCACAAGGAAATGCGCCAGATCCTTACCAATGTGCCATATCATCCTTTAGCTCTCTCTTCCCCTGCCCCCCTTGGAAACCACCTCTTCTTAGTGGCGCGAGATGGAGAAAGACCGTTTGCTTTTCATTGGACTGGGATGGGTCTCCTACTAGCGAGTCAAACCCCTCCTTAGCTGTCCTCTGTAACAAGTAGGCGTGGCTGTGTTTTAAGAAACTTTATTGGTGCACGCTGATATTTGGATTTCATATGTTTCACATGTTTCCAAATAGTCTTCTTTTGATTCTATCCCACCTCCAGCCCCACCCTTTTAAAAATGTAAAAACCGTTCTTAACTTGCCGCCCATGCAAAAACAGGAGGCGAGCTGGATTTGACTTGCATTTGACTGGGTCCTGGATGATAAAGCAGGGAGTGCAAAGGGTGGAAGGGAATCAGGGACCAGAATGGCCATGAGGAGAGCCAGTCAGAGCAGGTGATGAGCAGAGCTAACTACCTCTTACAGTAGCCAGAGTTTAGTGAACTGGTACTTTAGCCCGGCGAGGACTGGTCCCCGGAAAGCTGGGCAAGCTGGGGCCTGAGAGCTCGCAGGGCGCTGGGATTTCCTTCCCTCTCTGGGCTGTCCTGTCTCCTCCTCCTCCTCCTCTCCTCGCCATTGCACAGTGGATGCAGCGTTGGCTAAGGGTGACGATGGCTGAGGAGGGCTCCGGCTGCCAGGTGCGCCGCCTGGCTTGGGCTTCTCTCCTGCGGAGTGTTCTGCTCCCTTTGCTCACTGCTATGACCGGCGCCGTGGTGATATGCAGCATCCTGTGCAGTCAATGTCTCCCGCAGAAGCAGCAGCCGGAGTCATCTGGGGTGAGTCGGAAAGGGAGGGTGGAGCGAGAGGCGCACTAGGTTTGGGGTGGGATTGGAGAAGTGGGGCTAGACCAGCAGCCTCTATTACCTTCTCCCTTTCCTTTCTCAAATCTCACATCCCATCAGTCACGAGAGTGTTAGGGAGGGACTGGGGGAACCAGGGAACTCACTTGGCATTCAGGGCATCATGCCTTGAGGTTTAGGATATCATTCCAGAAGAAGAGCTACCCCAAAATGCCTTAATTGGGGACCCATTTCTAGCCCTACTGATGAGTGACTTGAGAGTTTCCTGTTTTTCTCCTCTTGTCCTTCACTCCCCTCTCTCTTTCCATGGGTGGTGAGAGAGTATTTTTGGTAGAGCTTTGTTTCCAAAGCATCTGACCTATTCACTCACATTCTCAAGGGGCAGTTTCATTATTTAGAATGCAAATTGGAACACCTTTGGGATTTTTTTTCTGTGTATTCTGTAAAGCTTTACTTATAAGAACATGTAGGGAGGTGTTTTTAGAACACCTTTGAACTTTTCCCCCCTTAATATCAGAAAGCAAATCCACAATTGAGGTTTGCCTTTCTAACCCATGGGGCTGCCTCTAAACAAGCAGTCCTCGTCACTCCTGCAGGACTTTTTCCTTTTGTGTGTGTGTTCTGGACTCTGGGAGTGGCCATGATCTTGTCCCTCCAGGAGTTTTGTCCCAGTGCAGATGCCTCCAGAGACACCGCAGTGCCTTTTGAGAACGGCCAGAGTTCTCTCTACTTCCTGTGAGTCTATCCCAAAGGAAACTCTTTTTTTTATTAATTAAAAAAAAATAACTAACACAACATTTAGAAATCATTCCATTCTACATATGCAATCAGTAATTCTTAATATCATCACATAGATGTATGATCATCATTTCTTAGTACATTTGCATCGATTTAGGAAAAGAACTAGCAAAACAACAGAAAAAGATATAGAATGATAATATAGAGAAAAAAATAAACATAATAATAAAAATAAAAAATAAAAATATATAAAAATGAAAAAAGGAAAAAGAAAAAAACAAAAAACACAAACAAAAAGCAAACAAACAAATCAAAAAAACTGTAGCTCAGATGCAGCTTCATTCAGTGTTTGAACATAATTACATTACAATTAGGTAGTATTGTGCTGTCCATTTTTGAGTTTTTGTATCTAGTCCTGTTGCACAGTCTGTATCCCTTCAGCTCCAATTACCCATTATCTTACCCTGTTTCTAACTCCTGATGGCCTCTGTTACCAATGACATATTCCAAGTTTATTCTCGAATGTCGGTTCACATCAGTGGGACCATACAGTATTTGTCCTTTAGTTTTTGGCTAGACTCACTCAGCATAATGTTCTCTAGGTCCATCCATGTTATTACATGCTTCATAAGTTTATCCTGCCAAAGGAAACTCTTTTCCAAATACCTTTCCCCGGGAGTCTTAGAGGGAAAATGGAATTCTGGTTCATCTTGTGGTCCCTTGTAACCTCAGGTTTTTAATGTGATCATTTTCAAATTGAAAAAGATCCAGGTGGAAATATTTTTACTGTGCTGGTAACAATCTTAACAGAATACCTGAATTTTGTTTTTAGCATTTTTATTTTGAAATACTTTCAAATATACAGGACAGTATCAAAGATAATGCACCACCATACAGAGAACTACATTATACTTATACTCCCCTGTGGTAACATTTTAAAAAATATATTTTTATTGAGCTATCTTCACACACATACTGTCCATACATGGTGTATGATCAATGGTTCACAATATCATCACATAGTTGCATATTCATCACCATGATCGTTTTTAGATTTGCATCACTCCAGAAAAAGAAAAAACTCATACATACCATATCCCTTACCCCTTCCTCTCATTGACCCCTAGTACTTCAATCTATCCAATTTTTTACCCTTTATTTTCCCATTATTTATTTATTATCCTTATTTTTTTATTCATCTGCCCACACCCTGGATAAAAGGAGGCTCAGACACAAGGTTTTCACAATCACACAGTTACATTGTAAAAGCCACTATCCATACAATCGTCTTCAAGATTCAAGACTACTGGATCACAGTTCAACGTTGTTATGCTTCAATATAAGTGGCGACTATTTATTTTCATATCTATAATCTGGTTTCATTCCTGGAATATAGCCACCTAATTTTGTGAAGGAGGAAGAGCAGGGAATAATATTTTCAGAATCCTTGGCATCCAGGCGGTGACTTGCATGCATGTCTCTGGACACCTCCACCTCAGCCTGCCCCCCAAAGGAATTTCCTGCATTAAAACCCCTAGGACTCCAGAGCTGCATGTTCAGTTAATCCCCAAAGGGAGTGTCCAGACCCCACATTGTCCAGGGCATGGTGGTAGGATCTTATCAGCTTTTCCCAACCTTCTTTCTTATTGATTGACACCCCTACATGTTCCAAGGTCTTGCTTCCCTTGCTAAGCCCATCTCCCGGATCTCCTGGTATATGCTCTATCCAGGGTCCTCACTCCCAACCTTTGATGGTTCTGTGCAACTCACGTGGTGTGGCTGCCCGGCGCCATGGTGGCTGAATCTTGTCTAGAATAAAACTAACTGCTATGGAGGGTGGTTATGTATGTGGAGTTTGTCAAATCTCAACTCATGTGAGCGCCAATTTCAGGAGGCTTCTCCTTAGACCTCAGGGCTTGTTTAGTTTTTGTTTTTTTACCTAATCTCAAAATTTGTTAAGCAAAAATTGGCAGATATCACTTATAAGAGATGACTAGAAATAGCAAATTCACAGAGGTAGGAATTAGATTAAAATTTACCAGGAGATGGAGGGAAGAGTGAAAAAGGAGTGTTTGAAGGGAAGGGAGTTGAATTTTATGTAATGTGTATTAAATATCAGTGAAGGTGAAATTTGGGGAAGCTCAAGTGCTCACCAGTGGTAAGTTCAATGCCTTACAAGGCATTTTATAAGTTCAGTTATAGAATACCTGTAAAACCATTAGCACTATGCAAGCAAATAGCAAGTCTCAATAAAGAAGAGCACTCAATTTTGCTATTTTCCCCATAAAATGCACAGAAGTAAAATAAGCACTATCACAAGCAGACAATTCACTAAGAAATGAAAAAAAAATACTACCCATAACTTTTCTGAGTTTTCATAAACTCAGAAAAATACTACCTGCTTCTAAGCAATGAAATGCAACCTAAATCAATCACTTTGACAAGAATGAGTAAAAGCGGCTACAACTAAAGTCAATTCCAAATACATCACAGACTTACATGCAAAAAAGAAACCATGATATTACTAAACACATGGTAAATTCATAAAAATTGATCTTAATGTGGTAAAGATATTTGAAGCATGTTAAAAACTAAGAAATAGAGCAGTCACATCTAGTCCAGCATTGTAAGTGTATTTCTAGATTCTTAGAGGCTGTGTTATCTGTGTAAAACCTGGCATTTTCCTGGAACTTTACTGGAGTGACACCTTAGACTCAGGGTGGGAGTTCTGCAGCTGTGAAAGTCAGCACTGCTACATACCGCAACTGTGAAAGAAACCACAAAAAGAGCTCAGATTTCAATTACAGATAAGAACAAAACCAATCTGGCTGGGACTAAGGTAAAACAGAATACAGGGCAAGGGGTGATATTGTCTGTATCTTAGAGCTTCACCTATTCTATGGGATTAAAGATAGAGAAGTTAATTTTGTTCAAAACCTAAATTTTCTGTAACACACAAGCTAAATCAACCAGCCTGTATAGCTCATTTAAACAACTCAAACACATGTTGCTTACAATAGGAATGAAGGCTTGTAATTCTGTATAGCTTAATGTAATATCCAGATACATCCCAGAGTGTGTTGGATGGATAACTAAAAAGTATTGGCAAAGTCCCTTGAAGGATGGGAGAAAAATATATGGAACTATTAAACTTTCCATCTGGGAAACCCCTGAAACTTTCTCAAACATTAGGGACTCCCAAGTTAATAGGCCAAGCCCTTGATCATCAGATTTGCTCTTATGAAACTTTTTCCTGTAGCAGAGAAGCTAAGCCTAACTATAATTATGCCTAAGAGTTACTTCCAGAAAACACCTTTTGTTGCTCAGATGTGGCCCCTCTCTCTCTCTCTCTCTCTCTCTCTCTCTAAGCCCAACTCTGCAAGGAAAATCATTATTCTCCCCCTGTGTGGAATATGATATCCAAGGGTGAAAGTATCCCTGGCAACATAGGACATAACTCCCAGAAATGAGCCTGGCCTTGGCACTGTGGGATCAGCAACACCTTTCTGACCAAAAGGGGGAAATGAAGCGTAACAAAATAAGGCATCAAGGGCTAAGAGAGTTCAAATAGAGTTGAGAGGGTATTCTAGAGGCTACTGTTATGCAAACTTCAGCTAGCTTTGCTAATATCATGTGTTCTAGTTGGCAAGCTGCCAAAATGCAATATACCAGAAACAGAAATGGCTTTTTAAAAATGGAATTTATTAAGTTGCTAGTTTACAGTTCAAAGGCTGTGAAAATGTCCAAATTAAAGCAAGGCTATAAAAATGCCTAGTCTAAGGCATCCAGGGAAAGATACCTTGATTCAAGAAGGCCAGTGACGTCCAGGATTTCTCTCTCAGCTGGAACGGCACATGGTGATGTCTGATAGCTTTCTCTTCCCCATGGCTTCCCCAGGGCTCTGTCGGTTCTGGTGGCTCTAAAGCTTTTTCCAAAGTGGTTCCCTCTTAAAGGGCTCCAGTAAGCAACCCCACCTTGAACGGGTGGAGACACATCTCCATGGAAACCATCTAATACAAAGTTACCACCCACAATTGGGTGGGTCACATCTCCTCTGAAGCAATAAAAAAGATCTCACCCAGCAATATTGAAAGAGGATGAAAGGGCATGACCTTTCTGGGGTCCACCACAGATTCAAATTGGCACACCATGGTTTGCCAAACCCCAACCAACATCATATCTGTAAACCCTAAAGAACATCTATGGATCTTACTGAGACTCTACAAAAGTTTCATGCATTAAGTTTACTTTCACAAAACCTAAAACCTCCAGATGGTTCCTAGGCCAGACAGATCCTGAAACCCAGAGGGGCCAGTGTCTCCAAGAACATCAACTAATTCTATCCCATTTTATGTTGTCAATACCCCTTTCCAACCTGAAAAAGTTAGAATGGGCATAGCCCTAATTTCCCTAAAGACAGGAAGAAAGATAAAAAGAGAAATAGGCATTATAACAGAGAAGATAGGATTTAACAAATGAGTATGACTGTTGAGTCATTTAATTAATACCGATTTCAGTTTCCAGTGTCTTGGAGCAGCTAGAAAGAAAAACCTGAAATTGTGGAACTATAACCCACACCAAACTTCAAAATCTGTTCTATAACTATTTGTTAAAATGTACTTTAAAATTTATTGCTTTTTTTGTAAATATGTTATATTTCACAATTTAAAAAGTTTAAAAAATCTAAGAAGACATAAAAGAAACCATTTACATGTCTTATATGTAAATCAATAATTTGTCCTTTGAAAATACCATCAAGTTAAAAGACACATACAAAAGATGGAAGGCAAGCTGGGGTGGGGTGGGGTGGGGGGAATTTTTGCAAGACTGAGGACAGACTAAAAGGCGATTTCCTTAAGACGTAAATAACCAAGAAGTTAAGTCATTAAGAAATGACTGACTTTCACTCAAAAGATGAGAAAAGAATATGTGCAGACAGGTTATAAAAAGAAATACAAATGCTTATGAAAGGAGTTCAGTCTCATTCATAATAAGAGAACTGCAAATTAAAACCACAGTTAAATATGCTATTTTATGATTTCATAAAAGATAAAAGTGTTTAATGATTCATCACCCTGCAAACGTGTTGGGGAGAAGTAGCCCCCCATTCGGCTGAAGGGATCTGAAATATATCCAGTCTGGGGAAGGACAGTTTGGAAAAAGGCTAAGGAGATATCAAAACATGCCTCCCCTTCACTCTTTTATTTTTATAAACAAACAAACACTCCCCCTTCCCCTTCTCTCTATTCCCCCAGTAATCTCTAATCTGCTTTCTAATCTCTGTGAATTTTCTACTTCTAGTCATGTTTTATAAGTGACATCATCTAACCCTTATGAACTTGCTTATTTCACTAAGCATGTTTTCAAGGTCCTTTCATGTGACAGCATGTTTCATAACATCATTCTTTTTATGACCAAATAATATTCCATTGCATGTGTATGAAACATTTTGTCATCCATTCACTGGTTGATGGTCACTTAGGTTGTTTCCAGCTTTGGGCTACTGTGTATAATGCTGCTATGTGAATAAGTATCTGTTTATGACCTGTTGTCACTCTCTGAGTGTATAGTTCGAAGTGGGATGGGCAGGACATGTGCTATTTCCAATATAACTTTTTACAGAACCACTATATTGCTTTCCACAGTGGCTGCACAATTTACATGACCACCAACAGTGCACTGGGGAGTTACAATTTCTCTAGATCCTCTCCAACACTTCTTTTATCCCATTGTTTAATAATTGCCATCCTCAATGGCATGTCATGGTGGTTTTGATTTTCATTTCCTTAATGACTAATGATGTTGAACATCCTTTCATGTGTTTATTGTCCATTTGTCCATTTGTTTATCTTCTTTGGAGAAATGTCTATTCAAGTCCATTACACATTTTTAATTGGGTTGTTTGTCTTTTCACTGTTGCATGAATGAGACAAAGATTCTCACTGTCACTCCTGCTATTCAACATTGTACTAGAAGCTATAGATAGAGCAATTAGGCAAGAAAAAGAAATAAAAGGTACCCAAACTGGAAAGGAAAAAGTGAAACTCTATTATTTGCAGATGACATGATCTTATATTTGGAAAATACTGAGAAATCTATGACAAAGTTATTTGAGCTAATAAACAAATTCAATGAAGTGGCAGGATACAAGATTAATGCACAAAAATAATAGTGTCTCTATACACTAGTAATGCGCTAACTGAGGAGACAATCAAGAAAAAATTCTATTGACAATAGCAATTTAAAAAATCAAATATCTAGGAATAACTTAGTCTGTATCAGAAAACTATAAAATATTGCTAAAAGAAATCAGAGAAGATCTAAATTGTTGAAATGACATTCCATGCTCATGGATAGGAAGGCTAAATGTCATTAAGATGTCAATTCTAAACCAACTTGGTCTACAGATGCAATGCAATACCAATCAAATTTCCAACAACCTATTTTGCAGACTTGGAAAAGCTAGTTATCAAATTTATTTGGAAAGGAAAGGGGCCTCAAATAGCCAAAAGCATCCTAAAAAAGAACAAAATGGAAAGACTTATACTTCCTGACTTCAAAGCTATTATAAAGCCATAGTGGTCAAAATAGCATGGTACTGACACAGAGATAGATATATTGATCAAAGGAATTGAATTGAGAGTTCAGAATTAGATCCTCACATCTATGGTCATTTGATTTTTGTACTTGTGTGTGTATGCTTTTCTTATATATTTATTATTGATAAACAATATACAAACACAAGCATTCTTTTTTTTCTGAGTGTACAATCAAAAGCTTTTTAAATTATTATTTACTAATTAAAAAAATTAACTAACACAACACTTAGAAATCATTCCTTTCTACATATGCAATCAGTAATTCTTAATATCATCACATAGATGTATGATCATCATTTCTTATACATTTGCATCGATTTAGAAAAAGAAATAGCAAGACAACCGAAAAAGAAATAAAATGATAATATAGAGAAAAAATAAAAATAAAAATACAAAAAATATATATAAAAACAAACAAAAAAACACAAAAAACTATAGCTCAGATGCAGCTTCATTCAGTGTTTTAACATAATTACATTACAATTAGGTAGTATTGTGCTGTCCATTTTTGAGTTTTTGTATCTAGTCCTGTTGCACAGTCTGTATCCCTTCAGCTTCAATTACCCATTATCTTACCCTGTTTCTAACTCCTGATGGTCTCTGTTACCAATGACATATTCCAAGCTTATTCTCGAATGTCGGTTCACATCAGTGGGACCATACACTATTTGTCTTTTAGTTTTTTGCTAGACTCACTCAGCATAATGTTCTCTAGGTCCATCCATGTTATTACATGCTTCATAAGTTTATTGTCTAAAAGCTGCATAATATTCCATCGTATGTATATACCACAGTTTGTTTAGCCACTCTTCTGTTGATGGACATTTTGGCTGTTTCCATCTCTTTGCAATTGTAAATAACGCTGCTATAAACATTGGTGTGCAAATGTCCGTTTCTGTCTTTGCCCTTAAGTCCTTTGAGTAGATACCTAGCAATGGTATTGCTGGGTCATATGGAAATTCTATATTCAGTTTTTTGAAGAACTGCCAAACTGCCTTCCACAGTGGTTGCACCATTTGACATTCCCACCAACAGTGGATAAGTGTGCTTCTTTCTCTGCATCCTCTCCAGCACTTGTCATTTTTTGCTTTGTTGATAATGGCCATTCTGGTGGGTGTGAGATGATATCTCATTGTGGTTTTGATTTGCATTTCTCTAATGGCCAGGGACATTGAGCATCTCTTCATGTGCCTTTTGGCCATTTGTATTTCCTCTTCTGGTAGGTGTCTGTTCAAGTCTTTTTCCATTTTGTAATTGGGTTGGCTGTCTTTTTGTTGTTGAGTTGAACAATCTCTTTATAAATGCTGGATACTAGACCTTTATCTGATATGTCATTTCCAAATATTGTCTCCCATTGTGTAGGCTGTCTTTCTACTTTCTTGATGAAGTTCTTTGATGCACAAAAGTGTTTAATTTTGAGGAGGTCCCATTTCTTTCTTTCATTCTTCAGTGCTCTTGCTTTAGGTGTAAGGTCCATAAAACCGCCTCCAATTGTAAGTTTCATAAGATATCTCCCTACATTTTCCTCTAACTGTTTTATGGTCTTAGACCTAATGTTTTTGATCTTTGATCCATTTTGAGTTAACTTTTGTATAGTGTGTGAGATACGGGTCTCTTTCATTCTTTTGCATATGGATATCCAGTTCTCTAGGCACCATTTATTGAAGAGACTGTTCTGTCCCAGGTGAGTTGGCTTGACTGCCTTATCAAAGATCAAATGTCCATAGATGAGAGGGTCTATATCTGAGCACTCTATTCGATTCCATTGGTCGATATATCTATCTTTATGCCAATACCATGCTGTTTGACCACTGTGGTTTCATAATATGCCTTAAAGTCCGGCAGCGTGAGACCTCCAGCTTCGGTTTTTTTCCTCAAGATACTTTTAGCTATTTGGGGCACCCTGCCCTTCCAGAAAAATTTGCTTATTGGTTTTTCTATTTCTGAAAAATAAGTTGTTGGGATTTTGATTGGTATTGCATTGAATCTGTAAATCAATTTAGGTAGGATTGACATCTTAACTATATTTAGTCTTCCAATCCATGAACACGGTATGCCCTTCCATCTATTTAGGTCTTCTGTGATTTCTTTTAGCAGTTTCTTATAGTTTTCTTTGTATAGGTCTTTTGTCTCTTTAGTTAAATTTATTCCTAAGTATTTTATTCTTTTAGTTGCAATTGTAAATGGAATTCGTTTCTTGATTTCCCCCTCAGCTTGTTCATTGCTAGTGTATAGAAACGCTACAGATTTTTGAATGTTGATCTTGTAACTTGCTACTTTGCTGTACACATTTATTTGCTCTAGTAGTTTTGTTGTGGATCTTTCCAGGTTTTCGACATATAGTATCATATCGTCTGCAAACAGTGATAGTTTTACTTCTTCCTTTCCAATTTTGATGCCTTGTATTTCTTTTTCTTGTCTAATTGCTCTGGCTAGAACCTCCAACACGATGTTGAATAATAGTGGTGATAATGGACATCCTTGTCTTGTTCCTGATCTTAGGAGGAAAGTTTTCAATTTTTCCCCATTGAGGATGATATTGGCTGTGGGTTTTTCATATATTCCCTCTATCATTTTAAGGAAGTTCCCTTGTATTCCTATCTTTTGAAGTGTTTTCAACAGGAAAGGATGTTGAATCTTGTCAAATGCCTTCTCTGCCTCAATTGAGATGATCATGTGATTTTTCTGCTTTGATTTGTTGATATGGTGTATTACATTAATTGATTTTCTTATGTTGAACCATCCTTGCATACCTACTTGGTCATGATGTATAATTATTTTAATGTGTTGTTGGATTCGATTTGCTAGAATTTTGTTGAGAATTTTTGCATCTATATTCATTAGAGAGATTGGTCTGTAGTTTTCTTTTTTTGTAATATCTTTGCCTGGTTTTGGTATGAGGGTGATGTTGGCTTCATAGAATGAATTAGGTAGCTTTCCCTCCACTTTGATTTTTTTTTGAAGAGTTTGAGCAGAGTTGGTACTAATTCTTTCTGGAATGTTTGGTAGAATTCACATGTGAAGCCGTCTGGTCCTGGACCTTTCTTTTTGGGAAGCTTTTGAATGACTGATTCAATTTCTTTAGTTGTGATTGGTTTGTTGAGGTCATCTATTTCTTCTTGAGTCAAAGTTGGTTGTTCATGCCTTTCTAGAAACTTGTCCATTTCATCTACATTGTTGTACTTATTAGCGTAAAGTTGTTCATAGCATCCTGTTATTACCTCCTTTATTTCTGTGAGGTCAGTGGTTATGTCTCCTCTTCCATTTCTGATCTTATTTATTTGCGTCCTCTCTCTTCTTCTTTTTGTCAATCTTGCTAAGGGCCCATCAATCTTATTGATTTTCTCATAGAACCAACTTCTGGTCTTATTTATTTTCTCTATTGTTTTCATGTTCTCAATTTCATTTATTTCTGCTCTAATTTTTGTTATTTCTTTCCTTTTGCTTGCTTTGGGGTTAGTTTGCTGTTCTTTCTCCAGTTCTTCCAAATGGACAGTTAATTCCCGAATTTTTTCCTTTTCTTCTTTTCTGATATAGGCATTTAGGGCAATAAATTTCCCTCTTAGCACTGCCTTTGCTGCGTCCCATAGATTTTGATATGTTGTGTTTTCATTTTCATTCGTCGTGAGATATTTACTAATTTCTCTTGTAATTTCTTCCTTGACCCACTGGTTGTTTAAGAGTATGTTATTGAGCCTCCACGTATTTGTGAATTTTCTGGCACTCCACCTATTATTGATTTCCAACTTCGTTCCTTTATGATCCGAGAAAGTGTTGTGCATGATTTCAGTCTTTTTAAATTTGTTGAGACTTGCTTTGTGACCCAGCATATGGTCTATCTTTGAGAATGATCCATGAGCACTTGAGAAAAGGTGTATCCTGCTGTTGTGGGGTGTAATGTCCTATAAACGTCTGTTAAGTCTAGCTCATTTATTGTAATATTCAAATTCTCTGTTCCTTTATTGATCCTCTGTCTAGATGTTCTGTCCATTGATGAGATTGGCGAATTGAAGTCTCCAACTATTATGGTAGATGTGTCTATTTCCCTTTTCAGTGATTGCAGTGTATTCCTCATTATTTTGGAGCATTCTGATTCGGTGCATAAATATTTAGGATTGTTATGTCTTCTTGTTTAATTGTTCCTTTTATTAGTAGATAGTATCCTTCTTTGTCTCTTTGAACTGTTTTACATTTGAAGTCTAATTTGTTGGATATTAGTATAGCTACTCCTGCTCTTTTCTGGTTGTTATTTGCATGAAATATCTTTTCCCAACCTTTCACTTTCAACCTATGTTTATCTTTGGGTCTAAGATGTGTTTCCTGTAGACAGCATATAGAAGGATCCTGTTTTTAAATCCATTCTGCCAGTCTATGTCTTTTGATTGGGGAATTCAGTCCATTAACATTTGGTGTTATTACTGTTTGGGTAATACTTTCCTATACCATTTTGTCTTTTGTATTATATGTGTCATTTCTGATTTTCCTTCTTTCTACACTCTTCTCCATACCTCTCTCTTCTGTCTTTTAGTATCTGACTCTAGTGCTCCCTTTAATATTTCTTGCAGAGCTGGTCTCTTGGTCACAAATTCCCTCAGTGACTTTTTGTCTGAGAATGTTTTGATTTCTCCCTCATTTTTGAAGGACAATTTTGCTGGATATAGAAGTCTTTGTTGGCAGTTTTTCTCTTTTAGTAATTTAAATATATCATCCCACTGTCTTCTAGCTTCCATGGTTTCTGCTGAGAAATCTACACATAGTCTTCTTGGGTTTCCCTTGTATGTGATGGATTGTTTTTCTCTTGCTGCTTTCAAGATCCCCTCTTTCTCTTTGACCTCTGACATTCTAACTAGTAAGTGTCTGGAGAATGCCTATTTGGGTCTATTCTCTTTGGGGTGTGCTGCACTTCTTGGATCTGTAATTTTAGGTCTTTCATAAGAGTTGGGAAATTTTCAGTGATAATTTCTTCCATTAGTTTTTCTCCTCCTTTTCCCTTCTCTTCTCCTTCTGGGACACCCACAACACGTATATTTGTGTGGTTCATATTGTCCTTGAGTTCCCTGATACCCTGTTCAAATTTTTCCATTCTTTTCCCTATAGTTTCTGTTTCTTTTTGGATTTCAGATGTTCCATCCTCCAGTTCACTAATTCTATCTTCTGTCTCTTGAAATCTACCATTGTAGGTTTCCATTGTTTTTTTTCATCTCTTCTACCATGTCTTTCAATCCCATAAATTCTGTGATTTGTTTTTTCAGATTTTCCATTTCTTCTTTTTGTTCATCCCATGCTTTCTTCATGTCCTCCCTCAATTTATTGATTTGGTTTTTGAAGAGGCTTTCCATTTCTGTTCGTATATTCAGAATTAGTTGTCTCAGCTCCTGTGTCTCATTTGAGCTATTGGTTTGTTCCTTTGACTGGGCCATATCTTCGGTTTTCCTGGTGTGATTTGTTATTTTTTGCTGGCGTCTGGGCATTTAATCAGATTTCCCTGAGTGTGGGACCCAGCAGGTTGAAAGACCTTCCTGTGAAGTCTCTGGGCTCTGTTTTTCTTATCCTGCCCAGTATGTGGTGCTTGTCTTCCTGCGGGTCCCACCAGCAAGAGATGTTGTGGCTCCTTTTACTTTGGAAGACTCTCGCTACTGGGTGTGTGGGGGAGACAGAGGAAAGGTTGTAGGTTGGTTTTAATGGCTTCAAATTGTGAAATACTGGGATCTGAATTCCTTGAGAGAGGGATTCCACCTGAGTTGCATTTCACCCCTCCCACGGGGAAGGTTCAGGTGGTAGAGAGCCCTGAAAGCAGACTGTTTCTGCGTTCGGGACAGTTGCAACCTGTGTAATCCCAGCGCTGAGCCCAGAGGCAACGAAGCCTCCGTAGAAACAGCCGCAGAAGGCTCTGTTTTTCCCCCTTTCCTCTTTTTCAGTTAGCCCAATCCGCGACTTCCACCTTGATCAGTTTCGCCTGAGCTGAGGCCCTATTTTTAGTAGTCAGAAGTTGTTCATTAATGCCACTATTGGTGTTAGGTTGGGCTCAGTCTCTACTACTGTTGGAGACTCTTTCCTTTCTCTCCGGGAAGTTGCCTGTGGGGGAGGGCCACCAGCCACTGCGGCTTGGGGAACCGCTGTTTCAAGGCTCCCAGCTGGCCCAGGAAGCCACGTATGTGGAAGGGGCTGCAGTCACCGGCCACCACGACTTGGGGAACTGGTGTTCCAAGGCTCCCAGCTGGCCCGGGAAGCCACGCATTGGGGAGGGGCACCGGCCACCGTGGCTTGGGGAACCGCCATTCCAAAGCTCCCAGCCGGCCTGGGAAGCTGCGTGTGGGAGGGCCGCCATGGCTTGGGGAACCGCCGAGCCAAAGCTCCCAGCTGGCCTGGGAAGGAGGGATGGAGGGGCTCTGGCTGCCAGCCACCACAGCCCGGGGAAGCGTGCGCCTCTCAGGGACCTCACCGCAGCGGAGTCTCTTAGCCGGTCCAGCTGGTCCAGAATGGGGTACACTGTGTGTTTGGTCTCTGTCATGGCTCTGGGAGCTGTTCTGTACCGTTTCTAGTTCTTTAGTAGTTGTTCTGGAGGAGGAACTAAGACCCGCGTGCCTTACTAAGCCGCCATCTTCTCCGGAAGTCTGTCAACACAAGCATTCTTAACATGTGAACATTCCATATATGATATGCAATCAGTGGCTCACAATATCATCACATAGTTGTGTATTCATCACCATGATCATTTCTTAGAACATTTGCATCACTCCAGAAAAAGAAATAAGAAGAAAAAAGAAAAAAACTCATACATGTCATTTGATTTTTTACAAGGCTCCCAAATCCACTGAACTAGGACAGAATAGTCTTCAATAAATGGGGCTGTACATGCAACAATTGTTAAAGAAATTGAAAAAAGTTCAGGCTTCTAGCCTATGACAAACTCTGGGATCTGTCCCGTAACTATTTGTTGAAGAGTGTTTTGAAAACTAATGCTTTTTCCTTTCTTTGCTGTGTATATATGTTATATTATACAATTTTAAAAGTTTTAAAAAAAAAGAGCAGGCTTCAATTAAAGATAAGAATTAGTTAATTGGGCCAGGACAAAGGTAAATCAGAATACAAGGCTAAGGAAGACATTGTCTGTATTTTAGAACTTCACTTACCCAATGAGACCAAAGAAAGAGAGGTTTATTTTGTCCAAAACCTAAATTTTCCACAGCACATAATCTAACTCAATCTGTCTGGATAGATCATTTAAATAACCCAAACATAAGGAGCCCAAAATGAGAATGAGGGCTTGTAATTCTGTATAGCTTAACGTAATGCCCAGATACATCCCAGAGTATGTTGGGCAGATAATTAAAAAGTACTGGCAAAGTTCTTTGTGGGACAGGAGAAAAAATATGGAAACTTTACCACCAAGGAAACCTCTGATGCTGTCTCAAATATTAGGGACTCCCAAGTCTCAAGACCAAACCCTTGATCTTGAGGTTATTTCTGAGAAACTCATTTATATAATGGAGAAGTTTAACCTACCTTTAGTTATGCCTAAGAGTAACTTCCAGAAAACCTCTTTTGTTGCTCAGATGTGACCTCTCTCTCTCAAAGCCCACCTCTGCAAGGAAAATCACTACCCTCCCCCTATGTGGAATATGACATCTAGGGGTGAAAGTCTTCCTGGCAACATTGGATATGACTCCCAGAAATGAACCTGGTACTGACACTGTGGGATTGACAATGCCTTTTTGACCAAAAGGGGGAAAAGAATTGTAACAAATAAGATATCAGTGGCTAAGGAAGTTCAAATAGAGTTGTGAGACTATTCTGAAGGCTACCTTTATGCTAGCTTCAGCAGATATTGTTAATTGCCATGGTATGTCAAACCCCAACAAAAACCATTCCTTTCAACCCTAAAGAATATCTAGGGTTCTATCTGAGATTCTGCAGAAGTTTCACACACTAAGATTACTTTCCAGAATCCTACAACCTCTAGGTCAGATAAGTCCTGAAACCCAGAGGAACCACCCACTCCAAGAACATCAACTACTTCCATACCCCTATCCCATATTATTATTTTCCAACATGAAAAAGTTAGAATTGGCATAGCCCAAATATCCTTAAAGATTGGGAGACAGATCAAAGGAGAAAGTGAAGTTATAACAGGGAATATAGGATTTAACAAATAACTATGATTACTGAATCATTATATTGATATTTCTTTCAGTCTCTAGTGCTTGGAGTAACTAGAAGTAAAAATCTCAAATTGTGTAATTGTAACCCATACCAAACTTTGAAATCTGTTCTACAACTAATTGTTGTGCTTTGAAATTATTGCTTTTTTGTACATGTTATTTTCACAATAAAGAAAGAAACAGGAGAAAGAATAAGAAGAAAAACAAAATAAATAAAAGTGAAAAAAAATAAATGGGTTTGGGAGAACTGGATATCATATTCAAAGGAATGAAAGAGGACCCCTACCTCATACTCTCTACAAAAATTAATTTAAAGTGGATCGAGGACCTAAATATAAGAGCCAGTACCATAAAACTCTTAGAGGAAAATATATTGAAAACATACTGATAAGGGGTAACTTCTTAGACCCTACACCCAAAGTACAAACAACAACAACAACAAAAAAGATCAAATGGGAACTCCTCAAGATTGAACACTTCTGTGCTTCAAAGGACTTTGTCAAAAGAGCGAAAAGTCAGCCAATTCTCCCAACAATGGGAGAGAATATTTGGTAACCATATGTGCTGATCTAAATCTGTTATGTACCCAGAAAAGACAATGTTCTTTTCAGGGTGGGGTCTTTGATTAAGTTACTTTGATGGAAATGTGACACCCTCCTCCCATTAAAGGTGGTCTTAGTCCACTTCCTGGAGTCCCTTAAGAGTGCGCACAGAGAGAGAGAGCCAAGACAGAAATGCCCCAGGAGATACTAAGCAAAGACCCACAGAAACTGAAAAAAGCCAGAACCTGGAGCTAGCCAAGGGAAGCTAAGAGATGAAATCCTGAGTTTGCCCCAGAGATGCTTAGAGAGAACCCACAGATGCTTAGAGAAAAAAACGCCCTGGAGATGCTAAGAGAAGTCCCTCAAGGCACAGAGAGAAAGCCACTGGAATCAGAAGCTGAAGCAATGGAAGTGGGAGCAAAGACCAGGAGACACTGGCCACATGCCTTCCCAGCTATTGGAGATGCCCCAGATGGCTGGCAGCCTTTCTTCAGAGTGCAGGTATCATCCTGATGATGCCTTAATTGGGACATTTCATGGCCTTAAAACTGTAAATTTGTAACTTAATAAATCCCCTTTGAAAAACAGTCAACTCATTTCTGGTATATTGCATTCCAGCACTTTAGCAAACTAAAACACCATATACATAACAAAGGTTTAATATCCAGTATATATAAAGAAATCCTGCAATTCGACAATAAAAGGGCAAACAACACAATTATAAAATGGGTAAAAGATATGAATAGACATTTCTCCAAAGAGAAAATACAAATAGCTAAAAAGCACATGAAAAGGGTGGGAATCACCCAGGTTTGATTCCCCATGCCTGCTCATGCAAAAAAAAAAAAAAAAAGCACATAAAAAGATGTTCATTTTCATTAGCTATTAGAGAAATGCAAATCTAAACCACAATGAGATGTTATTTCACACCTATAAAAATGGCTGCTATTAACAAATAGGAATCTGCAACTGTTGAAGAGGATGTGGACAGACAGGAACACTTTTTCACAACTGTGAATTTTGCCATGTAAAATGTTACAGCTACTGTGGAGATTCCTCAGAAAACTAAATACTGAGTTTCCCTATGACCCAGAAATTCTGCTATAGGTATATACCCAGGAGATCTGAAAGCAGGAACATAAACAGATATTTGCACACTGATGTTCATAGTGGCGTTATTCACAATAGCCAAAATATGAAAACAACCCAAGTGTCCATCAACATATGAGTGGATAAACAAAATGTGGTGTATACATACGATGGAATACTATGCAGCAGTAAGAAGGAATGAGGTCCTGAGAATATGACAACATGGATGAACTTTGAGGACATAATGCTGAGTGGAATAAGTCAGGCACAAAATGACAGTTATTATATGATTTCACTAATATGAAGTAACTAGAATATATTAACTCAGAGTCTTGAAACATAGATTATAGGATTTCTGGAGACAGACAGAAGTTAGAGAAGGTGGAGCAATCACCTAGTAGGAAAAGAATTTTGAAAAAGGTTGAACTTTAACTGTTAACCCCTGTTAAAGGAGTGGATACAGGTGAGGGTAGTTCATTATTGGGATTATAAGCTATAGTGCCGTATTGTAGGTGAATTTAGTTGAAGATTAATACTACGAGCATTAGTTCTTGCATAAACTAGTAATAAATAAGTTCTTGCATAAACTAGTACAAAGGTATAACACTAGTACAAAGAGTTAATGATAGAGTGGTAGGTAGAAAAAATGCCCATTGCAGGCTGTGGCTATAGTTAACAGTTAATAACTTAATATTCTCTCATCAACAGTACAATACCAATACTGGGGATGGGGGATAAGGGATGGGGTGTGCTTTGGGTTTTCTTTTTGTGTATCTGACATATATTTTTCTTTCTTGTGTCTGTCAGACACTTTTCTTTCTTTTTTTTTTGGAGCAATGAAAATGTTCTAAAATTGAGAGTGATGATGATTTCACAACTAAATGACGATACTATGAGATATTGATTGTATACTTTGCATGAAATATATGGTATGTGAATATATCTCAACAAAATCTGAAGATTTTCTTAAAAAGATGAAAAATCAGTTGGCCATATGTCTGGTTTATTTCTCTACTTTCAATTCCAATCCACTGAACTATTTGTCTGTCTTTGTACCAGTATCACACTGCATTGATTATTGTTGCATTGTAGTACAATCTGAAATAAGGAAATGTGAATTCTCCAAATCTGTTCTTTTTCAAGATTGTTTTGGCTATTTGGGACCCCTCACAGTTCTATATGAATTCAAAGATTGTTTTTTCCATTCCTGAAAAAAAAGGCTGATAGAATTTTTACAGGGATTGCATTGAATTTGAATATTGCCTTAGGCATCACTGACATATTAACAATATTAATTCTTCCAATCCATGAGCATGGGATGGCTTACCAATGATTTAGGTCTTCTTGAATTTCTTTAAGTAGTGTTTTTTAGTTCTCCATATACAGATATTTTGTATCCTTTGGTTAAATTTATTCCTAGATATTCTATTCTTTTAGGTGCTGTTGTAAGTGGAATTGTTTTCCTAATTTCCTTTTTGGGTTCTTCATTGCTAGTGTATTAGGAACACAATGGTTTTTTTGTGTTGATCTTGTACCCTGCCAATATGCTGAACTTGTTTGTTAGCTCTAATAGTCTTTTTGTGGATTCTTTTGGATTTTCTACCTATAAAATCATGTCATCTGGAAATAGAGATAGTTTTACTTCTTCCTTCCCAATCTGGATACCTTTTATTTATTTTTCTTGCTTAATTGCTCTTGCAAGTACTTCTAGTACATTATCAGATAGTGGTGCTGAAAGCAGGCATCATTGTCTCATTCCTGATTTTAGAGGAAAAGCTTTAAGCCTTTCACCATTGAGTGTGATGTTAGCTGTGTGTTTTCATAAATGGCCTTTATCATGGTGGGACAATGTCCTTCTATTCCTAATTTTCTGTGTGTTTTTATCAAGAAAGTGTGCTGTATTTAGTCAAACATTTTTCTCTATCTGTTGAGCTAATCATGAGGTTTATTTCTTCATTCTATTTATAAATTGTACCACATTGATTGATTTTCATATGTTGAACCATGCTTGAATTCCTGGAACAAATCACACTTGATCGTCATATGTAATATTTTTTAATATACTGCTGGACTCAGTTTGCTAGTATTTTGTTAAGTATTTTTACATATATACTGTTCTAGTTTGCTAGCTGCAAGAATGCAATATACCAGAAATGGAAAGGCTTTTAAAAGGGAGAATTTAATGAGTTGCTAGTTTACAGTTCTAAGGCCAAGAAAATGTCCCAATTAAAACAAGTCTATAGAAATGTCCAATCAAAGGCATCCAGGGAAAGATACCTTGGTTCAAGAAGGCCGATGAAGTTCAGGGTTTCTCTCTCAAGTGAGAAGGCACATGGCGAACACAGTCAGGGCTTCTCTCCCAGCTGGAAGGGCACATGCTGAATACAGCATCATCTGCTAGCTTTTTCTCCTGGCTTCCGGTTTCATGAAGCTCCCCAGCAGGCATTTTCCTTCTTCATCTCTAAAGGTCACTGGCTGGTGGACTCTCTGCTTCGTGGTGCTGCAGCATTCTCTGCTCTCTCTGAATCTCTCATTCTCCAAAATGTTTCCTCTTTTATAGGACTTCAGAAACTAATCAAGACTCACACAAATGGGTGGAGACATGTCGTCCCTTAATCCAGTTTAACAACCACTCTTGACTAAATCACATCAACCAGGGAGATGATCTAATTATAGTTTCAAACATACAGCATTGAATAGAGATTATTCTACCTTTATGAAATGGGATTTATATTAAAACATGGCTTTTCTTAGGGGGCATATTTTCTTTCAAACCAGCACATACACTCATAAGAAAATTGGCCTGTGATTTTTGTTTTTCATGAGCAGGCACTGGGAATTGAAACTGGCCCTCCAGCATGGCAGATAAGAAATCTGCCACTGAGCCACCATCGCACCACCCTGTAATTTCCTTTTGTTATGATTCTTTTACCAGACCTTGCCATCAGAGTAATACTTGTTTTCCAATGAATTAAGAAATGTTCCCTCCTCTTGAATTATTTGCAAGAGTTTGAGAAGGACTGTTATTAATTTTTCTTTGTGTTTAGTCATCAATGAAGCCATCTGGTTCTGAACTTTCCTTTCATGAAATGACTTTGATTATTGATTCATTCTCTGTACTTGTTATAGGTTTGTTGATGTTTTCTATTTCTTCTTGAGTCAACTTGGGTAATTGGTGTATTTATAGGAATTTTCACATTTCTTCTAGATTATCTAGTTTGTTGGCATACAATTGTTCTATTCCCTTATAATCCTTTTTATTTCTGTAACATCAGTAATAATGTCACCATTTTCCTTTTTATTTCAGTTTTTGCATCTTTCCTCTTTTTTTATTTATCAGTCTAATAATCCTATTGGTCAATTGATAGATTTTTCAGTAAATAAAACTCATTTTTCGTTCTCTCAATTGTTTTTCTATTCTCTACTTCATTTATCTTCACTTTAATCTTAATTATTTCCTTTTTCTGCTAACTTTGGGTTTACTTTGATCTTCTTTTCCTAGTTTCTCAAGATGTAAAATTAAGTTTATTTGAGATCTTTTATCTTTTTTAATATAGACATTCATAGCTATAAATTTCCTTCTGAGTACTGCATTCATTTTATCCTATAAGTTTTAGTATTTTGTGTCTATTTTCATTTCTCTCTAGTATTTTCTAATTTCCATTGTAATTTTTTCTTTAACCCATTGTCTGTTTAAGAGTGTGCTGTTTAATTTCTACTTATTTGTGAATTTTCCAGTTTTCCTTATTAATTGACTTGTAGCTTCATTCCACTGTGATCAGAGAAGTTACTTTTATTATTTCAATATTTTTAATTAATTGAGGCTTCTCTTGTGCCCTAATATATGGTCTATCATACAGAAGGACCCTTGTACATTTGAAAAGAATGTGCATTCTTCTGTTGTTGGGTGAAGTTGTTCTGTATATGTTGTTTAGATATAGTTGTTTTATAGTGGTTTTTGGCACTCTATTTCCTTATTGATCTTCTGTTTTAAGATGTTCTATCCAGTATTGAAATTTCCAACTGTTATTATTGAACTATCTATTTCTCCCTTTAATTCTGTCAATGTTAGCATCATATATTTTGGCATCCTGTTTATACATACAGATAGAGGTAAAAACAGAGATAGATAGATATGGACATAATATAGATATTTATAATTGTTTTTTAAATGAATTGAGGCTTTTATTGATTTGTAATGTCCTTCTTTTTCTCTTGTAACAGTTTTTTTTTGGTATGCTGTATGATGGGGTCACATTTCATTCTTTTTCCATGTGAGTAGCCCATTATTGCAGCACTATTTGTTGAATTTTTTGTTGGTTTGTTTGTTTTCGCTGGTTTCTTTGTTTGTTTGGGAAGTGCGTGGGCCAGGGATTGAATCCAGGTCTCCTGCATGGCAGGCAAGAATTCTGCCACTGAACTACCCTTGCAGCCCCTACTCTTATAACAGTTTTTACTTAAAGCCTATTTTGTCTGATATTGATATCACCACTCCAGCTCTCTTTTGATTACTATTTGCATGAAATATTTTTTCTATCCTTTAAAATTCAAATTGTTTGTATGTATCTACGGATCTTAGATGGACATTCTGTAGACAGCATGCTGTTGGGTCATGTTTCCTTCATTCTGCAAATCTCTGTCTTTTGATTGGAGCATTATATTACATTCAAAGTAATTACTGATAAGGCAATATTTACTTCTCCTGTTTTGTTCATTTTTTTTGTAAGTAATATCACTTTTGTCCCTCCTTTCCTCTATTACTGCCTTCCGTTTTTGTTTAGATGATCTTTTATAATTAGCCATTTTGCATTACTTATCTTTTTCTTCTGCATAGAATTATGAGACCTTTTCTTTACTGCTATTATGAGGAGTATATTTATTATCCTAAATTTATTACAATTTAGTTTGTGTTTAATCCAACTTAACTTCAGAAGGCCACACATGCACTGTACCTATATCCCTCCATCCCTCACTTTCATATTGTTCTTATCACAAATTACTTCTGTTTTTTTTGTTTGTTTGTTTTTTGTTTTTTGGGTTTTTTTGGCATGGACAAGTACCGGAAATCGAACCCGGGTCTCCAGTATGGCAGGTAAGAACTCTGCCTGCTGAGCCACCATGGCCTGCCTGCAAATTACATCTTTATGCATCATATCCACTAACAAAGATTTACTCATGTTTTTGTGCATTCAAAGTTTAAGCCTTGTAAGAAGTAAAAGACAGCAAGACAAATGAAAAATGTGATACACTGGCATCATATTTTCCCACTGTGTTGGTTTGGAGCTGTCTGTACCCCAGAAACACATGTTCTTAAATTAATGCATTCCTGTGGGCGTGGATCCACTGTAAAGTAAAATATCTGATGAGGCTACTTCAGTGAAGATGTGGCCCACCTCATCCAGGATGGGACTTAATTCTCTTCCTGAAAATCCTTTATAAGCAGAATCAATACAGAGAGAGCAAGAAAGCCATAGAAATAGGAAGCATAAATCAATAAAATTCTGGAGAGAAGGAAGAGACCAGCATATGCCACCATATACCTTGGCATGTGAGAAACCACCAAAGGATGGCTGGCAGCCAGACTGAGAAGAAAGCATCGCTTTGATGTCACCCTAATTTGGACATTTTCACGGCTTCAAAAGTGAAAGCTTATCATTTTATCCAGCTGGAAGGGGAAATTGAAACCTTACTGAGAAGTCATAGTTTGTTTTGTAATTGAGGAAATGGAACATAAACCCAGGAAAGGATGGAAGGGTGCAGCACAATTCAGATGCTAGGTGATGGTTTTGATGATGCTAACTGGTGTGGTCATCCCATCTTGCCCTTTTCTAAAGCAGGGGTGATGAATGGGGTTGACTTGGCCCCACGGAATGCACTGATTTGGGGGACGTTTCATAGTCAGACCCAATACTATCCAGGAACACAGATTCCTAGTTGGATTTTAACAACATCATGGTCCACTCCTAGACTGCTCTACCCAACAAGTTCTAAAAGTTTGTAATAAGTAAGTTGTCTTAGTGAAATTGTCTAGAGTCCTCAATCAGTAAAAGAAAAGTATAACTGAACAAGGTTGCTTACTGGGGCAAATATTTTCCTCAATGTCATATGAGGACTGTGGAATGCTCTGATTTCAAAACATCTCTAGGCTAGTAGTCCTTCCTGCGCTTCTTAAAATTTTTGAACAAAGAATAATTTTCACCTAAATCTACCTGGCTACTTGCATTTTGTAACAGAAGTAAAAGTATTCTGATGTCCCTCTTGTTTTAACCCTCATTTACTTTTAAAAAAAATGAACTTGCTTTCTTGATGGAGAAGAAAATTTTACTTATTAAAGTTTACTTAAGTTTTGTTTTTAATCTAAGCTTGTAAGCTAATAAATTCCCATTGTTTAAGCCAGAACTATTTCATGGCTTGGGTTGAAGAAGCCTAAGAAACTAAAACACCCTTATTATTACTTACACAGAGGTATGTAATTATACAGCATCTAGTTTCCATTCAATGTCCTTTCCTTTCAACATGAAGGATTCCTTGTAGCATTTCTTATAAGGCAGTTCCAGTGGTAATGAACTTCTTCAGTTTTTGTTTGTCCAGAAATGTCTTAACTCCTCCCAAATTTCAAAGTATAGTTATGGGTACAGTTCCAAAATTTCAGATATTTCCTTCTAACTGCTCTAAGACACTGGAGACTAAAAACAAATATCAATATAATGATGCAGCAGTCACACTCATTTTTTAAGTTTTATTTTCTCTGTTAGAGCTTCTCCTTCTCCTTTGATCCTTCTTCCAGTATTTAGGGACATTGGGCAATAACCATTCTGACTTCTTTACATTGAAAAGGGGTGTAGATATTGTAGGATATGGCAACGCAACTGATTGATGCTCTTGGAGAGGCTGGTGCCTCTGGATTTCAGGGCTTATCTGGCCTAGGAACCATCTAGAGGTCTTAGGTTTCTGAAAAATAGACTTAGTGAGTGATTTTATAGAGTCTAAGATAGAACCATGGGTATTCTTTAGGGATTTACAGGAATACTGTTGGTTGGGGCTTAGCATACCATGGCAGTTAGCAATATCTAGCTGAAGCTTGCATAAGAGTAACCTTCAGAATAGTCTCTTGACTCTATTTGAACTCTCTTAGCCACGGATACCTTATTTTGTTGCATTTATTTTCCCCTTTCTAGTCAGGGAGACACTGTCAATCCCACAGTGCTAGGGCCAGGCTCATCCCTGGGAGTCATGACCCACGTTGCCAAGAAGACTTACACCCCTGGATATCATGTCCAACAAATTGGAAGGGGTAATGATTTTACTTGTAGAGTTGTCTCCCACAATTTTGAAGGACAGCTTTGCCAGGTATATTATTCCTGGGTTACAAGTTTTTTCCTCAGCATTTTAAATATATGCACTCACTTCCTTCTGGCCTCCATTGTTTCTATTGAGAAATCAGATGTTTATCTTCTTAAGGGTTCTTTACTTAAGACACTTTTTTTCTCTTGCTTTTTTAAGATTTTATCTTTGTCCTTGACACCTACCAGTTGGATTATAATATGTCTTAGTGTAGATCTATTTAGGTTCATTGTGCTTGGTGCTCATTGAGCCCCTTGAAGTTTTATATTCTTATATGCCACCAGATTTGAGAAGTTTTCAGCCATTATTTCTTCAAACACTTTTTTTCTGGCTCTTGATCTCCTTCTTCTTCTGGGACTCTAAAATGATGTTTGTCCAGTTGATGATGTCCCACAGATTTCTCAGGCTCTATCATAATTTTTCATTCCTTTTCTATTTTTCCTCCTCAGCCTGGAAAATTCAATTGTCTTCTTTTCATCAATCCTTTCTTCTGTCTCCTCCAATCCCCTTTCAATCCCTTCATTGAAGTTTTTCACTACAGTTTTTGAATGTTTTAGTTTCAGACTTTCAATTTCATTCTTTTTATAATTTCCATCTCATTTATTAAATTCTCATTTTTTACATATATTGCTTTCCTGATTTCCTTTAGTAAACTGATCTTTTTGATGAAAGTTGTTCTAAGATCCTTGGTTAGTATTTCCAGAGACTGAGCTTCCTGCAGAATATTCTCTGTTGAATTCTTTTTATCCTGTGACTGGGCCCTACTTATCTGTCTCCTTATAGGTATTACATTTTTTTGTTGAGAAATGGACAGTCTGAGTATTATATGGTGGTCTCTCTGGAAATCTAGTTTTCCCACTCTTCAGTCTGTCCAACTAAGAATAAGAAGAAAATGGAAAGAAAAAGGAAATAAAGAAAGAGAGCAGGGGAAAGAAAAAAAGACACTAAATAGATAAAACACCCACACACCAAAAAGAAGAAGAAGGTAAAAAAACAAAAAAAAAAGAGGGGTACTACTTTTCCAAGTCTCTTGTTATGCACTGGTAGAAAACCAAAAGGTGCTGTTGTTGAGATCTAAATCGAGGCCAGCAATACTGCTAATTGCTCAGGAATCCATTGGACCCCAAAGCACAAAATAGAGAAGGAAAAGACCAACCAGCAAAAAAAGAGACTGAGATAAAGTTCTGGTTCTTATGATCCAGTAGATGCTGATGTTACTTCTAAGGGAAACCAAGGCTAGCCTCTATCTTGTGCCCTCAGGGATTTACTAGGCTAAGCAAAATCATAAAGAGAAAGGAGAAACCCATCTAACAAAGAAGTGCAGTGGGTCACTAAAGCAAAGTTGATATTTGTAGTAACTTTTTACTTGATATTTTGAGAATATTCATAGTTTTGACAGCTGATCAAATGGTATCTGAGGTAGGGTTTAATACTTAGAATTTAAGAACTTTGCTATCTGAATACGTAGATTTTTTCCTAGTTGCCTTAATTTTATATTGGTTTATGAAACTTACTGTACAAACAGAGGGTTTACAATGATTACATAGCTACTTTATTTAAATATGCCTATGGCGATGCTAACTAAGATATTCATTGTTGATGGTTCTAAGTGTATTGTTTATTTTCTGAAATAAAAAAAAGAAAGCAAATGCAAGACTTTTTTTTAATATGGCTCTGTCAGTGTATCAAACCAACAAAATTAACATATACCAATGTATATTGGTAATGATGTTTTTGCAGATGAAAGCTTAAAACCTTCAAAATTAAAAAGATACTTGGAAATGAAAAAAAAAAAGTGCATTGGCTCTTTACCCCCTGGTGGATGCCAGGAGAAGGACAAAAGTGCATCTGCTCAGAGGGCTGAGGCAGAGGTCAATTTCCAATCTGGACCCTCTTGAATTCCCCAAACCAACCTTAACTTTCTTTAAACCCCAGATTTTGGAGGAGGTTTTCTCTGCCAGCCCTAGCCACCAGACCATGGTTGCCACAGTCACAGGCATTTCCACAGCCTCTGCCCCATGGCCGATGCATGGGGGTTGGTTACTCTATCACACTTTCGATTTCAAAATCTGCACTCTCGGAAGCCTCTTGCTTCCTCTGGAACTCCGGCAGATGCTCTAAGTGTCCATTCTGGTTCCAGGGTTACCACTCAGTTTGTTCCAATTTCTTTCTCCATTTCATTCATGTTCCTACTGGAAAGAGCAATTTTGAAAACTTCCTGTCCACCATTTTATACCTGTGCCCGGAGCATGCTCTTTCAGCTCAACAATTTTACTTCAAGGATTTTATTTCAGGAGCATCCTTGCATGTGTCACAGATGCAGTGGTACAGCCATAAACTCAATGTGATGGTATGTGTGGTAACAAAGGAAAAAAAACAATTTAAAAACCTGCCCATTAGAGAAGACTTAACCCCCTTCAAGAACCTGGGGGCCCCTGCCTCCTCCAGCCCTCAAAAAAGCCCCCTGATCTAGGGATGTAGACACAACTATGGGGTGGCACTGTGCACCAGTGATTGCGTCCTTTGGATGGTTTGCATGGCGTGTGAACATATCTCAGTAAAATTGAAAAACCACCTGTAATAATTTTAAAATACAGGTTTCCTATCCCCTTTGAAAAGTTGATTCCTTTTTTTTTCCAAAGAAAGATTCTATCTTAAAGCATCTGGAATCCAACAATTTGTCATTCACTGTTTGGTGAATACACATAATATAAAGAACCAGGAGACTGAATTCATACTTGTTACTATTTCTCAGTGTTAGAAACTGGAAAACTATGGTAAAATAGTAAAGCAGATTTTTGAAATGATGTTGAACTGAGAAGTCTAGCACTTAGCCACTGGGAAACACAGCAAGTAACTTATATAACTGAATCAAAGATAGTTGTTTTTCTTGTATAGTAAATCACATGAAACTAACATTTGACTTACTCTAATTCTGCTAGACTTCTGTGGCCAAAAAATAATCAATGAAGAGGGGACTATCAGCTTTTCAACTCACTGAGAAATCCTAAAGCAAGTGTGTTCCCTTAATGTGTTTCAGCTTCCCCAGATTTTGCCTGCTGTGAGAGTCTGGTCCACAGCTGATTCTATTATTTAAAGCTATAGCGTGTGTTTTATATAACACGGCCTCTGCTTGCAAACTGATCATTCAACTGATGCGTAAACATTGATCCGTTCCAACACTGGAATTTACTGAGAGATGATGTATGGTTCTTTTGAGGGATTTTCAAGAGTAATGCAAACAAAAACATGATTTTCATGTTTTGGATCTTAACCTTTAATTAAGCTGCAATTTTGCTGTTTACACACTGGTAAATTTAACCATGCATCAATACTGACCAGAGCTTACAGCACTGGATAAATTCCAAGTTTCTTAGTATATTCTATAAAGTCTTCCAATCCACCTTACCAACATAATTTACCAAAATTTTCTCCTCTTTCCATTCTTCCTCTACCATCCAGCTACATCAAAAATATAGGTGTGCGGACTTCCGGAGAAGATGGCGGCTTAGTAAGACGTGCGGATCTTAGTTCCTCCTCCAGAACAGCTACTAGGGGAGTAGAAACGATACAGAACAGATCCCGGAGCCACGACAGAGATAAAAAAGACAGCATACCCCATCCTGGAACGGCTGACTGACTGAGAGGACCCGCTTCGGTGAGATCACTGAGGGGCGTGGGCTTCCCTGGGCGGGGTGTCAAGTGGCCAGAGTCCCTCCCTTCCTCCTTCCCGGGCCAGCTGGCAGAATTGGGCAGGTGGTCCCCTCAAGCCACGGTGGCTGGCGCCCCCCCCCCACGCGCGGCCCCCCAGACTAACTGAGAGAATTGGATCGGAAATCCCCAGGCTGCAGAGAACAGTGACGGGGGGGTCCTTTCCAAACACGTGACTCCCCAGTCCGGCTGGGAATGGTGCACTCTCCCGGGCCGCGGCGGCTGGCGCCCTCCCGCCACAATTGGCGCCCCGGGCCGACTAGGAAATTCGGACAGGCACTCTCCCGGGCTGCGGCGGCCAGCGACCCACCCCGCGTTCGGACCCCCAGGCCGGCTGGCACTCTTCCAAGCTGCTTCGGCTGGTGAACCTCCCCCACGGCGAGAGTTTTCCAAAGTTAAAGGACCCACAGCACCTTTTACAGGTGGGACCCGCAGACAAACGTGTGCCACGAGCGCCACCTACTGGGCAGGATAAGAAAAACAGAACACAGAGATTTCACAGAAAAATCTTTCAACCTGTTGGGTCCAACACCCAGGGAAAGCTGACTAAATGCCCAGATGCCAGCAGAAGATAACGGATCACGCTCAGAAAATTGAAAATATGGCCCAGTCAAAGGAACAAACCAATAGTTCAAATGAGATGCAGGAGCTGAGACAACTAATGCTGAATATACGAACAGAAATGGAAAACCTCTTCAAAAATGAAATCGATAAATTGAGGGAGGACATGAAGAAGACATGGGCTGAACAAAAAGAAGAAATAGAAAAACTGAAAAAACAAATCACAGAACTTATGGAAGTGAAGGATAAAGTAGAAAAGATGGAAAAAACATGGATACCTACAATGATAGATTTAAAGAGACAGAAGATAGAATTAGTGATTTGGAGGATGGAACATCTGAATTCCAAAAAGAAACAGAAACTATAGGGAAAAGAATGGAAAAATTTGAACAGGGCATCAGGGAACTCAAGGACAATATGAACCACACAAATATACGTGTTGTGGGTGTCCCAGAAGGAGAAGAGAAGGGAAAAGGAGGAGAAAAACTAATGGAAGAAATTATCACTGAAAATTTCCCAACTCTTATGAAAGACCTAAAATTACAGATCCAAGAAGTGCAGCGCACCCCAAAGAGATTAGACCCAAATAGGCGTTCTCCAAGACACTTACTAGTTAGAATGTCAGAGGTCAAAGAGAAAGAGAGGATCTTGAAAGCAGCAAGAGAAAAACAATCCATCAAATACAAGGGAAACCCAATAAGACTATGTGTAGATTTCTCAGCAGAAACCATGGGAGCTAGAAGACAGTGGGATGATACATTTAAATTGCTAAAAGAGAAAAACTGCCAACCAAGACTCCTATATCCAGCAAAATTGTCCTTCAAAAATGAGGGAGAAATTAAAACATTCTCAGACAAAAAGTCACTGAGAGAATTTGTGACCAAGAGATCAGCTCTGCAAGAAATACTAAAGGGAGCACTAGAGTCAGATACGAAAAGACAGAAGAGAGAGGTATGGAGAAGAGTGTAAAAAGAAGGAAAATCAGAAATGATATATATAATACAAAAGGCAAAAGGGTAGAGGAAATTATTACCCAAACAGTAATAACACCAAATGTTAATGGACTGAATTCCCCAATCAAAAGACATAGACTGGCAGAATGGATTAAAAAACAGGATCCTTCTATATGCTGTCTACAGGAAACACATCTTAGACCCAAAGATAAACATAGGTTGAAAGTGAAAGGTTGGGAAAAGATATTTCATGCAAATAACAACCAGAAAAGAGCATGAGTAGCTATACTAATATCCAACAAATTAGACTTCAAATGTAAAACAGTTAAAAGAGACAAAGAAGGACACTATCTACTAATAAAAGGGTCAATTAAACAAGAAGACATAACAATCATAAATATTTATGCACTGAACCAGAATGCCCCAAAATACGTGAGGAATACACTGCAAACACTGAAAAGGGAAATAGACACATATACCATAATAGTTGGAGACTTCAATTCACCACTCTCATCAATGGACAGAACATCTAGACAGAGGATCAATAAAGAAATAGTAATCTGAATATTACTATAAATGAGCTAGACTTAACAGATTTATATGACATTACATCCCACAACCTTTTCCTCAAGTGCTCATGGATCATTCTCAAAGATAGACCATGTGCTGGGTCACAAAGCAAGTCTCAACAAATTTAAAAAGATTGAAATCATACACAACACTTTCTCGGATCATAAAGAAATGAAGTTGGAAATCAATAATAGGCGGAGTGCCAGAAAATTCACAAATACGTGGAAGCTCAACAACACACTCTTAAACAACGAGTGGGTCAAAGAAGAAATTGCAAGAGAAATTAGTAAATACCTCGAGGCGAATGAAAATGAAAACACAACATATCAAAACTTATGGGACGCAGCAAAGGCAGTGCTAAGAGGGAAATTTATTGCCCTAAATGCCTATATCAGAAAAGAAGAAAAGGCAAAAATGCAGGAATTAACAATCCACTTGGAAGAACTGGAGAAAGAACAGCAAACTAATCCCAAAGCAAGCAAAAGGAAAGAAATAACAAAGATTAGAGCAGAAATAAATGAAATTGAAAACAATAGAGAAAATCAATAAGACCAGAAGTTGGTTCTATGAAAAAATCAATAAGATTGATGGGCCCTTATCAAGATTGACAAAAAGAAGAAGAGAGAGGACGCAAATAAATAAGATCAGAAATGGAAGAGGAGACATAACTACTGACCTCACAGAAATAAAGGAAGTAATAACAGGATACTATGAACAACTTTACACTAATAAATACAACAATGTAGATGAAATGGACAACTTCCTAGAAAGGCATGGACAACCAACATTGACTCACGAAGAAATAGATGACCTCAACAAACCAATCACAAGTAAAGAAATTGAATTAGTCATTCAAAAACTTCCTAAAAAGAAAAGTCCAGGACCAGACGGCTTCACATGTGAATTCTACCAAACATTCCAGAAAGAATTACTACCAACTCTGCTCAAACTCTTCAAAAAAATCAAAGTGGAGGGAAAGCTACCTAATTCATTCTATGAAGCCAACATCACCCTCATACCAAAACCAGGCAAAGATATTACAAAAAAAGAAAACTACAGACCAATCTCTCTAATGAATATAGATGCAAAAATCCTCAATAAAATTCTAGCAAATCGTATCCAATAACACATTAAAAGAATTATACATCATGACCAAGTAGGATTCATCCCAGGTATGCAAGGATGGTTCAACATAAGATTAATGTAATACACCACATCAACAAATCAAAGCAGAAAAATCACATGATCATCTCAATTGATGCAGAGAAGGCATTTGACAAGATTCAACATCCTTTCCTGTTGAAAACACTTCAAAAGATAGGAATACAAGGGAACTTCCTTAAAATGATAGAGGGAATATATGAAAAACCCACAGCTAATATCATCCTCAATGGGGAAAAATTGAAAACTTTCCCCCTAAGATCAGGAACAAGAAAAGGATGTCCACTATCACCACTATTATTCAACATTGTGTTGGAGGTTCTAGCCAGAGCAAATAGACAAGAAAAAGAAATACAAGGCATCAAAATTGGAAGGGAACAAGTAAAACTATCACTGTTTGCAGACGATATGATACTATACGTCGAAAACCCGGAAAAACACACAACAAAACTATTAGAGCTGATAAATGAGTACAGCAAAGTAGCAGGTTACAAGATCAACATTCAAAAATCTGTAGCATTTCTATACACTAGTAATGAACAAGCTGAGGGGGAAATCAAGAAATGAATCCCATTTACAATTGCAACTAAAAGAATAAAATACCTAGGAATAAATTTAACTAAAGAGACAAAACCTATATAAAGAAAACTACAAAAAACTGTTAAAAGAAATCACAGAAGACCTAAATAGATGGAAGGGCATACCGTGTTCATGGATTGGAAGACTAAATATAGTTAAGATGTCAATCCTACCTAAATTGATTTACAGATTCAATGCAATACCAATCAAAATCCCAACAACTTATTTTTCAGAAATAGAAAAACCAATAAGCAAATTTATCTGGAAGGGCAGGGTGCCCCGAATTGCTAAAAACATCTTGAGGAAAAAAAACGAAGCTGGAGGTCTCACGCTGCCTGACTTTAAGGCATATTATGAAGCCACAGTGGTCAAAACAGCATGGTATTGGCATAAAGATAGATATATCGACCAATGGAATCGAATAGAGTGCTCAGATATAGACCCTCTCATCTATGGACATTTGATCTTTGATAAGGCAGTCAAGTCAACTCACCTGGGACAGAACAGTCTCTTCAATAAATGGTGCCTAGAGAACTGGATATCCATATGCAAAAGAATGAAAGAAGACCCATATCTCACACCCTATACAAAAGTTAACTCAAAATGGATCAAAGATCTAAACATTAGGTCTAAGACCATAAAACAGTTAGAGGAAAATGTAGGGAGATATCTTATGAAACTTACAATTGGAGGCGGTTTTATGGACCTTACATCTAAAGCAAGAGCACTGAAGAAGGAAATAAATAAATGGGAGCTCCTCAAAATTAAACACTTTTGTGCATCAAAGAACTTCATCAAGAAAGTAGAAAGACAGCCTACACAATGGGAGACAATATTTGGAAATGACATATCAGATAAAGGTCTAGTATCCAGAATTTATAAAGAGATTGTTCAACTCAACAACAAAAAGACAGCCAACCCAATTACAAAATGGGAAAAAGACTTGAACAGACATCTACCAGAAGAGGAAATACAAATGGCCAAAAGGCACATGAAGAGATGCTCAATGTCCCTGGCCATTAGAGAAATGCAAATTGAAACCACAATGAGATATCATCTCATACCCACCAGAATGGCCATTATCAACAAAACAGAAAATGACAAGTGCTGGAGACGATGCGGAGAAAGAGGCACACTTATCCACTGTTGGTGAGAATGTCAAATGGTGCAACCACTGTGGAAGGCAGTTTGGCGGTTCCTCAAAAAGCTGAATATAGAATTGCCATACGACCCAGCAATACCATTGCTGGGTATCTACTCAAAGGACTTAAGGGCAAAGACACAAACGGACATTTGCATACCATGTTTATAGCAGCGTTATTTACAATTGCAAAGAGATGGAAACAGGCAAAATGTCCATCAACAGACGAGTGGCTAAACAAACTGTGGTATATACATACGATGGAATATTATGCAGCTTTAAGACAGAATAAACTTATGAAGCATGTAATAACATGGATGGACCTAGAGAACATTATGCTGAGTGAGTCTAGCCAAAAACTAAAGGACAAATACTGTATGGTCCCACTGATGTGAACTGACATTAGAGAATAAACTTGGAATATGTCCTTGGTAACAGAGTCCAGCAGGAGTTAGAAACAGGGTAGGATAATGGGTAATTGGAGCTGAAGGGATAAGACCGTGCAACAGAACTAGATACAAAAACTCAAAAATGGACAGCACAATAATACCTAATTGTAAAGTAATCATGTTAAAACACTGAATGAAGCTGCATCTGAGCTATAGGTTTTTTTTTTTTTTACCATTATTATTACTTTTATTTTTTTCTCTATACTAACATTCTATATCTTTTTCTGTTGTGTTGCTAGTTCTTCTAAACCGATGCAAATGTACTAAGAAACGATGATCATGCATCTATGTGATGATGTTAAGAATTACTGATTGCATATGTAGAATGGTATGATTTCTAAATGTTGGGTTAATTTCTTTTTTTCCATTAATTAATAAAAAAAGAAAAAAAATAAGGGGAACATAAGCAGTGAGATTAAAAACCAAAAAAAAAAAAAATATATATATATATAGGTGTGCTGTAAATACATATTTTTTTTCTTTTCCTTGGCATGGGCAGGCTTCAGGAATCAAACCTGGGTCACTGGCATGGAAGGCAAGAATTCTGGCATGAAGCCACCATTGCATCACCCTAAATACATTTTTATAGTGGAGAGAACAGAGATTCTAGAGTAAGGCGGATCTAAAATCAAATACTGACTTTCCCACTTAGCACTGTGACCCTGAGAAAATTACTTAACTTCTCTGGGACTTAGTTTTTATTTATAAAATGGAAACAATACTGCTTAATCCTCAGAATTATTGTGTGGTTTAAATAAAGTAATGTAGCTACCATGCAAACAGTCTATAAATATCTATTTTTGCCTTTCCTTCATGTTTCTATGCACTGTTCCTTTTGTAGGGAATACCTTTCTCCTTTAACTCTGATTAGCCACTCCTTTAAGACCAGTTAAATATTACCTGTCACCTCCCCTTTGATCTAAAAATTCCTCTTCTAGGCATCTATCCTAGTAAAATACTTGTGATGTACACAAAGTGGCATAAACAGTGATAATTATCTAAGATAATTATAGTAGCAAACAAATGGAAACCAAAATGTCCATTGGTGGGGGGTTGGTTAAATAAACGGTAGTATTTATTCGGAATATATGCAGCAGTGAAAAGTTATACGCATTGCCATGAAGGGCTTCTGAAGACCTAAGTGAAAAAAAAATTACAGAAAGTATGTACAGTAAACACACACACACAGACAGTACATACATTTTTATATGTACACTTATGTATGTATACTCAGAAAAGTGTTTAGAAGGATGTATACTAAACCATAACTGAGAAGGAGAGTGGGATGCAGAGACCGTATAAATGGTAATACTTGCTTTGGTTTGTGGTTTGATTTTTTTTTTTTAATAAAGAGAATGTAGTCATGAAAAATGACCTCCATGATCTGAGTCATACTATTGTTTCCATTTTTCACATAAGCAGTCTCAGAGAGGGTGAGTACCAGCCTAATTCACACTAAAAGGAGTTGGGAGGGGGTGCCTGGGTTTCAATTCAAACTTTAATAATCTGCCTGATCTGCTTTTCTAATGCCGTGAGTTACTGGATTTCCTGAGCTCAGGATGCTACAATCAATTGAATTTTAAAGGTAGAGTGCATCTTTTGTCATACTCAGGTTTTCTGTAAGCAAGTAGTGAGGTTCGGGTATCAATTTGGCCAGGTGAAGGCACCTAGTTCTATTGCTGTGGACATGAGCCAATGGCAAGTGAACCTCACTGTTGCTGATTACATCTGCAGTCGGCTAGGAGGTGTGCCTGCTGCAATGAATGATGTTTGACTTAATTGGCTGGTGCTTAAATGAGAGAGTGCAATGTAGCACAGCCCAAGCAGCTCAGCATACCTCATCTCAGCACTCATAGCTCAGCCCAGACCTTTGGAGATGCAGAAAGGAATCACCCTGGGGAAAGTTGTTGGAACCTAGAGGCCTGGAGAGAAGGTCAGCAGAGATTGCCCTGTGCCTTCCCATGTAAGAAAGAACCTCAGTTGAAAGGCAGTTGCCTTTCTTCTGAAAAACTATACAATTAACTAAGTAAATCCCCCTTTATGGAAAGCCAATCCATCTCTGGTGTGTTGCATTCTGGCAGCTAGCAAACTAGAACAGGGGTTTCTTAGGATGCAGATTCTAGAACTGAAGCTGCAGGAAGCAGATGTGATGAGCACCCCTCCCCTTGCCCCTTGCTCCACCACTTCTCTTCTGGGAAGCCGGAGGAGTCAGGGATCCAGTTTGATGAAAGGAATTAAGGGGAGAACAAAGTGTGAGCAAGCTGCCCAATGCAAATGAAAATCAATCCTGGGACACTGGGGTTTTCAAAGAGAGAAAGAAGTTGATTACAAAGCACGGAGTAAGGAGAACAGGAGGCTGGTAAGCCTCATGTCTGTCTCTCTGAATTGAAGACTGTGAGAATGTTATAGTATTCTAACAAGAGCAGGCAGGCTTACGATAATGAGTGTAGTGGCTTGAGGTGGTGAAATTAGAGATAGTCTAACGTGAGCATGAGCAGGTTGATTGCATGCTTGGTCACAGGATGCATGTAAGAAATGGTGGCCTTAGTGTTCTAGTTTGAGAGCTGCCAGAATGCAATATACCAGAAATGGAATGGCTTTTAAAAAGGAGAATTTAGGAATTGCTAGTTTACAGTTCTAAGGCTGAGAAAATGTCCCAATTAAAACAAGTCTATAGAAATGTCCCAATCAAAGGCATCCACCCAGGGAAAGATATGTTGGTTCAAGAAGACCAATGAAGTTCAGGGTTTCTCTTTCAAGTGAGAAGGCACATGGCAAAGACTGTCCGGGTTTTTCTCTCATCTGGAAGGGCACATGGTGAACATGACGTCATCTGCTAGCTTTCTCTCCTGGCTTCCTGTTTCATGAAGCACCTCGGGAGGCATTTTCCTTCGTCATCTCCAAAGGTTGCTGGCTGATGAACTTTCTGCTTCGTGGTGCTGCAGCATTCTCTGTTCTCTCCGAATCTCTCTTATTCTCCAAAATGTTTCTTCTTTTATAGGACTCCAAAAGTAGTTTGGGGAAATAACTTTCCATGAATTCTTAGAACCTGGGCTGTTAATTTTTATATAGCTATGTGGCTTGTATGGTGCCTGGATGTCTCCACAATTGTCAAGAAAATTGTTGCTTGGGACTTTACAAGTACAAAATACTGTGGTAGTTTGTAATCTCTGGCTGATAGCTACATAACAGTAATCTCCAGAATGACATCCTGACTTTATTTGAAATCTATTAGCCGCATAAAAACTTTATTTCTTTCCCCCTTTTTGATCAAGACCTTTTTACAAAAGCATTGCTGATCAACGTTTGGTTTTAGTCCCATAATGCCAAGGAAGCTCATTCCTAGGAGTCATGTCTCGGGAGGAAGGTAGTGAGTTTATTTGCAGAGTTTGGCTGAGAGAAAGAGAGAGAGAGAATATTAAGTAACAAGAAGGTTTTCTGGGGGGTGACTCTTAAGCACTCATTATAATTGGACTTAGTTTTGTCGTTACAGAAGTAAGGTTTCTAAGTGCAAGCTTCAAGATTGAAAGCTTGGCTCGTCAGCATATTTTCTCTCATGAGGCAAGTTTCACATATTTTAGAGTTTATTTTCATAGGTCTCCCTGTTAAAGTTTAAATAAGGAGAATTTGCTTTCTAAAAAGGGTGGATTTTAGATTTAGACCTTGTAAAGTTGTTTTTTACTACTATTATTATTGTTACAGTTTCGGTAAGCTTGAGAGAATAGCAGGAATTCCCCAGGTGGGGAAGGTTTCAGTTCTACGCTTTTCTTCCCAAATCCCTCAAGGGACTTTACACATTTTCTGCCCCAAACACTCTGAAATGCATCAAGGTATTACATCAACCTGTAGAGAATATAAGATCTCATTCCTTTTTCAAATAAAATGATCAGATGGGTTAAATCAGATAGTGGGCCCAGAAAATTCAGAATTTGATTAAAATAAGTCTCTCCTCCTTGATATCACATAGAAATTAAAGTTTCAAAATACAGATAATATTATCCTTTACTTCGTATTCTGATTCACTTTAGTCCTAATCAGATCAGTCCCACTTATATTCCTAACTAAAGTCTGATCTCTTCAGCTTCTTCAATAGTTGCTTAACGGAGTTGTCTCCTACAACTAATGCATCTCTTTCAGTATTTCCAGAGCAGAAGAACTTTAATTCTGAGCCTCAGTTGTCACACAGATACTTGAAGTCCAGGGAGCTGCTAGGTTATTCATAAAGAGCAAGGCACCTTAAAAATTTGAAATAGCAACCAAAACCCAGGAGCGAATGTGACTGTTAGAAGAGCTTGCAATCTAGTGTCTAATTCCTTTATGAGTATTTTCCAAATGAAGCCATCTCCAGAAACAAAGTATCTGACAATTGACTTATATTGAGGTTATTAATCACAGACCATAACAGAAGTTTTCCCTGTTTCTCTTTTACATTTGTACTAGGGTTATGTTAATTACAGGTAGAATATAATTTATATACTTGCTTTGTGTTGAGATGCTTTTTTGCTTAAATTCTTTTTTGCCTGAAGATGAAGCTTTGACCTGTAGCTGACCACACACATTTTCAGAGACACATCAGAGTAAAACAGTATAACTGACAGGGAAAGTTGGTTGTTTCTTTGGTGTGATATTTTTCTAATAGCTAAATCTATGACTAATGCTATACTGTCATCTAATGTCATGAAGTTCAGTGTCAGGGACAATAAGAAAACTGTTAAATATCTAGGAATCTTATACCGGCTCTAATTATTTATAGGAAAAATATTTTATTAATACAAGTTCAACTATGAGAAGGTTAGAAAATCTCTCCTTATTTGATAACTTTTCCTATACAGTTCATAACATGTTAAGTGAACTTAACTATTTTTATCACTTTGTTTTTTATAAGATGAAAGAACAAATCCTTTGCAATTCTCCAGGGACCCCCTGGGAAATTCCAAAGACAGTGTGAAATAAAAAAAGACATCCTTTAGGGTTTGACCTTGAGTGGAACATTATGTTAAACAGGAAAATGGGTCACTGTGAAATAATATTTGTTCTTTATTTAGCTATAATTAAGGTAAGAAGACTTGTTTCTAAGACAATAAAGGACAATAAGGTTAGCATAAGTATCACATCAATGGGGATGTTATTTTGACATGACATAAGGTCTGCTTTTCTTAAAGTCATGATAAAGTACAAGAAGTTATTCTGATAAAACACAGACACTGCCTTTTATGTTGTAAAGTTTCAGAAAAAAAGCTCTTCACAACCTTTTATTAAAAACCAACAAATAATTCAAGAAACTGTGTCACTTTAACAGAGAGAAAACTAAATTGTAGTTTTGCATCAGTATAATATTTGATGCTAAGACTCTTAAAACTTTATAGATAGACAACTCAAATCTTACTCAACTTTGACCACAAGAAATAAATTTCCTTTTCTGCAAAACTTCTGCAGCTTTTTATCTGTTAAGGTTTTGTCTTACATTTTCTCTTTCTCATTCTGTAACAAAATATTTTATTTTAGGACAAAATTACTCTCTCTTCCTTAATAAAAATACAATCAGTGTGCTTTACATGTTTATATTACCAAAATGGTTTTGGAAACTGTCTTCAAGCAAACATCTTACAACATACAATTACTTTCAAAATTGAACTTGTCCGAATAATGACTCAATTTGGTTAAAGGTAAACATAATTTTTTCTTCATTTGACATACTTAGTAAAGGCAGCACTAGTTCATTTCATCAGTAAATCTTTATAAATTTAAAGGAAATCACACTCAAGTAAAACAAAATTGCAGGCTTGTATTGCACGAAACATTGAGAGCTCATAGGAGATGGTTTTCAGAAATATATGCTTTCTTCAATTTATTATTTTATCAGTATTTCAGTGAGATATATTATGACACATTTACAAGGATACATTTCTGAAACAGTTTTCTGGAGGTAAGTAGGGAAGGTTTGTTATCAATGCCAAGCCATGATTTTATTATAGCCCTAGAAAAGCAGCCAGAGTTTTTCTACTTTTTTCTTCTTAATAAGGTTGTCTGGTTCAAAAGTTACTAAACTTTAACAGCACCAATTTTATTAATATGGCTATCCAGTTTCAGTTAGAATTAATGTGGAAACTGAACAGAGAATATTAATGTTGCTATCCCTGGCTTGAAGTTTCTTAAACAATATTCATTGTTATTTCTACATAATATAGTGAAACTATACAAATGAAACTATGCAAACATGTTTTGCACAAACAGATTTGCCCAAATACTTAAAACACCTTAGTCAATGCACTTCTGAAACAGTAATATACAATCTTTTAATAAAGATAGATGGTACATTTAGGTATTACACTGTCCCCCCCAAAAAACCATATATATAATGTATACAATTTAATTTTATATAAATTTTAAGTGACGAAGATATTTTGCCTCTATAGTTTTGTTAAATACTTTGTAATTAGGTATACATACAAATTTAATTCATGTAAAGCTTGGAGAGAAGTTTTCCTAAAATAATTACTTTTATTTATGCAGAATAAAAATAAGTAGGGTGGACCATGGTGGCTCAGCAGGCAGAGTTCTCGCCTGTCATGCCGGAGACCCAGGTTCAATTCCCAGTGCCTGCCCATGCAAAAAAATAAAATAAAATAAATAAGTAACAAGAATTCAAAATATTTACTTTAGGTTACACTCCGTTCTTATTTCAAGATTCTCAGAATGCAGTGTATTAAAAGGCACTTTGCTTTCAGAGAAGGCCAAGAGCATTAGGTGTGCTGTTATTTTCAGGAATGTTTATGGTGCTTCTCTTCCAATGTCCAAGAGATTTACAGTAATAGCAAAAACTACTGCCCTGAACCCTGGTGCCTAGAGATTTATTGGGAATTATTTAGCTGCATTTTTTAGCTCAATAAGATTTCTTTTTTCTCAGTTCTTTTTCTTTTCAAATAGTTTTGTCTATCTATATTTCTGCATAACTTTTACCAGCATCCTGTAAATTAATTGAAAATGTCTGAGTATCCAGGCACATAAGTCTGAATGATAAGACTGAATTCTTTGCAAGAGCTACTGGGTTTTCAGTAGGATTTGGGAAATTTTTCATTATAAAAGGGGAGGCAGGCTAAGCCAGGACACAGGGGGAGAAGACAGGAGCATTTCAAAGAGCACCAGATGTAATTTGAATAGCTCTCCTTAAGAATATTTTATTGTTGTTAATTTGGTATTACCATCCAGAGATAGGAAAATGTATATCACAAACAGACAGACACAAATTGAAAGTCAGACACAAAAACATAGAAACACAGAAATATAAAACTCACTATTTTGAACCATGATTTTGCACCCTTTTCTGCAAATTCCTATTCTGATACAAAGACATAAGTGATTGCACAAATGGGATTTCACTCCATTTCCTTCCCTTGTATAATACAAGTTTAACTGTAATATAGCATTTTTTTTCTATAAGACCATTCGCAGGCCACTTGTCCCCTAACTCTAAATCATATTGAGGCCAGACTGTGTTACAGAAATAAACCATTTACTGTCTTTTCATATATTCATAACCAAAATCTTCCCAATTTTTCAAAATACAGTCCAGAGGGCTACATTCAGGATTGCTGTTAGAATTTCCAATTTCAAAAGTTTTAGCTAATATGTTAAGGACAATTGAACAACACAAATGCAATAACATGCCATTTTAATGATGACTGTCGGCACTTACTATATATTTGTTATAAGATTATACTCAGAGCTCTCAGGGACAACTTAAGCAGTAGGCAATATATTTTCAGAAATTCTAAAATGTACAGCAGTCAAAGCCAAGGAGAGATTCTGGAAGCAGGACCCACAGTTCAGACCTGGTTTAGTAATTCAAACTGGACACATATTGCTTTTTTCCTGACCTACTTTTACCAGACCTACTCATCCTCTCAGACATCCAGACGTGGAACTGCTTCTCCTTTCAAAACAGTGACGTGCCAATGGGCCTGGGATGCTGGCAGGACAGGACCAGCTCAGCCACTGAGCTCCTAGATTAACAGGCCTGGGGGACCACAAGACTCAATGACTGTGCTCAACCTTTTCAGTTGTGGCTTCTAAACTTTGGAGAGTTGGACTCCTTAAGGCCCTCCTTGTCCCACCTGGGTCACCAAAACTGATGCTGAACACAGTGTGGGCAAGCTGTCCAAAACACACAAAACTTAACCACATGATACCAGGGTTTTAAAGAGAGAAAGAGGCTTATTACAAAGCATGATATAAGGAGAACAGGAAGCTGGTAAGCCTCAGATCTGTCTCTCTGAACTGAAGATACTTGGAGAATTTTATAGGATTCTAACAAAAGCAGGAAGGCTTGGACTAATGGGTGGAGTGGCTCCAGATGGCATAGTTAGAAATAGTCTAACTGTTGAGCTTGTGCAGATTAGCTACATGCTCAGTCACAGGACGCATGTAAGAAAATGGCAACCTTTCATGATAACGAGTGTTTTAGTTTGTTAATGCTGCCGGAAATGCTATATACCAGACGGGTTGGATTTTATAAATGAAATTAAGCTGCAAGTTTACAATTCTAAGACCATGAAAATGTCCAAACTAAGGCACCCAGAGAAAGATACCTTGACTCAAGAAAGGCTGATCTGGGAAGACACATGACTGGTGTCTGCTGGTTCTTTGGCTTTTGGTTTCAAACATCCCTGGGGACATTTTCCTTCTGCATCTTCAAACATCTCTGACTGTGTTGACTCTGAGCTTTTTCCAAGATGGTTCCCTCTTAAAGGACTCCAGTAAGTGGATTTAGCTCCACCTAGAACAGATGGAAATATGTCTCCATGGAAACCACCATAGCTAGTTTGCTAGCTGCCAGAATCCAATATACCAGAAATGTAATGGCTTTTTTTAAAAAGGGGAATTAAATAAGTTGCAAGTTACAGTTCTAAAGCCATGAAAATGTCCCAATTAAAGAAGGTCTATAGAAATGTCCAATCTAAGGCATCCGGGGAAAGATACCTTGATTCAAGAAGGCCGATGAAATTCGGGGTTTCTCTCTCATCTGGAAAGGCACATGGCGAACACGGTGTTATCTGCCAGCTTTCTCTCCAGGCCTCTTGCTTCATGATCCCTGGTGGCGTTCTCATCTTCAGCTCCAAAGGTCACTGGCTGGCAGACTCTGGTTCTCCTGTCATTCGGTCATAGCTCTGCGACTCTGTCCTCATTCTCAAAAAAGGCACTCTTTTCAAAATGTCTCCTCTTTTATAGGATCCACTTAGAATGGGTGTAGACCCATCTCCATGTAATTGCCTTCAATTACCCAATCAAGTTTCCAACCTACAGTACTGAGTAGGGATTAGAAGAAGAAACAGTTGCTCTCAAAAAATTGATTAAGATTAAAACTTGGCTTTTCTAGGATACACAAATCTTTTCAAACAAGCACATTCCACCCCCAGGACTCTAAAAAAAGACATGTTTTTCCCATATACAAAATACATTCATTCTATAACAATATCAGAGATCTTTAACCCATTTCAGCAACAATAAAAATACAATACAAGATTACAACCAGTACAGAATCAGTTACAGCCATGGTCTGTTCTAAGGCAAATTCTCCTCTGGCTCTGGACCTGTGAAACTCAAACAAGTTATCTGCTGCCAACACACAAAGGGGAAACAGTCATAGGATACATCTACCCATTTCCATACGGAGGAATTGGAAGGAACACAGGGTTCATTGGACCCAAGCAGTCTCAAAAACCTGCAGGGCAAAGTCCATTAGATTTCAAAGTCTGAGAGTCATCTATCTTCCAGAATTTAGAAAGTGGCAGTCCCATCCTTTCCAAAGGACTACAGAGTGGCTTGCCTCTCTCCAAACGCAACCTTGGGAGACACTGGAAGACCACATTTTTCTTGGCTATACCCTACTAAGCATTGGGGCTGCACCCAGACTCTCTGCCATCTCTAGGGCACACACTCAACCCCTTCACATGGTGGCAGCCAGGCTCTCCCCAAACCCCAAGGAATGTGCAGCACCCTCTCCAAGGCCTGAGGCAGCACCACTCTTCCACTGCAATGAGGTGGAAGGCCCATCCTCTACCTTTGGGGCAAATTCACCCTCTCCGTGTGCTTGGGTGGGTCTGCTCTCCTGGCCCCAAGGCTTCTTGACTTCAGACCTTGGCCTCGGTGGTTGTGCCTCTGAAGTTATTTTACCTTCACACTGTCCCTTTTCTGAGCCTCTGAGTCCAGACTGGCAGCAGCTCTGTTTATACAGGTCCCACAGCCCTCTTGTTGGCTTTCTATGTAGTAGGGAAGGATCATGTCCACCAGACAGCGGGCATTTCCACAATTCCTTCCTAGATGACTTCATCTCCAATCCTGGCTTTCTCTGAAATGACTGGTTGGTTCCACATTTGGCTAGATTTTCATGTGGGGTACAATTCTCTGGGGTCTCCCTTCCTGGAAGCCCAGAATTTTACAGAACATTAATTTCTGGTTTCTGTGTACACAAGAGTTCCATTCTCAGCTTATCTCTTTCTTGACGCATTTCACTATAAGCTGCAAGGAGAAACCAGGCTACATTTAATTTGGAAACTTCTTCTGCTAAATATCCGATTTCATGACTTTAAAAATCTACTTTCCAGCCAAAGCCACTAGTCAATTTTGCCAGATTATCTGCCATTCTGAAGCAAGGATCATCATCCTTCAGTTTGCAATAACAGGCGCCTCATCTTTGCCTAGATACTCATCAGAGGTATCTTTAGAGTCCACATTTCTAACAGTCTCTTCAAAGCATTTTAGACCTTATCTATTAAGCTCCTCACCACTCCTCCAGAATTTTTAAATGCTTATCCATTTAAAAAGCTGCTCCTACATGTTTGGTATATGCAAACTGCTGCAGCACGCCACTCCTCTGGCACCAAAATCTGTTCTAGTATGCTGGCTGCCAGAATGTAATATACCAGAAATGTAATGGCTTTTTAAGAAGGGGAATTTAATAAGTTATATGTTACAGTTCTCAGAAAATGTCCCAGTTAAAGCAAGTCTATAGAAATGTCCAATCTAAGGCATCCAGGGAAAGATACCTTGATTCAAGAAGGCCGATGAAGTTCAGGGTGTCTCTCTCAAGTGGAAAAGCACATAGCATGCATAATCAGGATTTCTCTCTCAGCTGGAAAGGCACATGGTGAGCATGGTGTCATCTGCTAGCTTCCTCTCCAGGCCTCTTGCTTCATGATCCCTGGTGGTGTTCTCTTTCTTCATCTCCAAAGGTCGCTGGCTGACGGACTCTGTGGTTCTCTTGTCATTCCGTCATGGCTCAGCAGCTCTCTCTCATTCTCAAAAAGGGCACTCTTTCCGAAATATCTCCTCTTTTATAGGATTCCAGTACACTAATCAAGACCTACTTAGAATGGGTGGAAACATGTCTCCCTCTAATCAAGTTTAATACGGACGATTGATTGAGTCACATCGCTGTGGAGATAATCCAATCAAGCCTCCAACCTATAGTGCTGGATAGGGATTAAAAGAGATGGTTGCTCCCGCAAGATTGATCTGGATTACAAGATACATAAATATTTTCAAACCAGCACACCCTATAATAAAAGGACCCACCCACAACGGGTGGTTCACATCTCCACGGAAACAATCTAGCCAAAGTTTCTACCCTAAACAATAGGTCTGCCTGCACAAGTGTGCATTAGGATTGAAAGAACATGGCTTTTCTGGAGTACACAACAGTCCCAAACCAGCACACTGGGCTTGAGTTTCAGTGTTATAATGAAGTATAAGTCACTTATAGTTTAAGGTTCAGACTATCGTACATGTCAGGTGGGCCAATTCTGGTCAGATCTGTTTCTACCTAGCAAGATGGCCAAGGAACAAGGATGAGTTGACTCTGGGTTGACTCAACTTTCTTCATTAATAAATGAAGCCCACAGGATCACAAGACTTTTAAGTTACAAAATGAGGTAAGGGGATACATACTGGACCAGTCACAAGTTATCAAGTGACTGGACAACAACAAATTAAAGATTATATAGTTATAAAATAAAGCATCAACATCAAAGCATTAAGACATCTGTGTTACAGATCAGTGAGCTACAGCAGTGAACAGTTATTTAGCTCTTGGCTGCATCACAACATCTCAGAAAGTTAGCGTTCACAAGTGGGTTACAGTTTGGTAGATTATATGTGTTAGTTTTTTGGTTATAAGAGTTCTAGAGGCAATCTGGGAGCAGGAAGGAAGGTCACTTTCTTCCTAAGGGAAGCCTCAAGATGGCCAGGGAAATTTTTGAACACCTGCTTTTATAATGGGGCACTTGGAAAGTTTTACATCTTTTCTGTGCTGCTGGGAGCTGAGGACAGCTTGAAGGTGTCAGCTTCAGCTTCTGAAACCACTGCTTGCAACCGGCTTTTCAGAGTAGCCCCTCCTCCCTTACTGGTTTGTAGACGTTTCTGCTTTCCTTGTATTCAAATGCCTGCCTCATTATGTTTATTCATAGTTATGTTGCTGCACCACAAGACAAGTTACAGCTTTCCTTTCACAGCACCCACTAAAGCCAGCTCCGACTGGTTCTAACCACTGAACTTGCTAAGCCTGCATTTGAAGACAAAGCATAATTTGCAATAGAGCATACTCCACTTAACCCCGCTCCCATAGTCCACATCACTGCAGCCCATCCTTAGCCATGCCCCTTAGCCCACCTTCCCCCGAAGTGCATAAAACCCCCTTCTGCTCTGAGATACAGATCTGAGGTGAACCTCCTGTCTCCTTGCTGGTTAACTTTGCAATGAAACTGTTTTTTTTTTTTCTTTTTCCTCAAAACCCTGGTGACTCAGATTGGCTTTCATGTGCTTTGGGCAAATAAGCCCACTTAATGGTGACTTTTCCTGTCTGTCCAATTTGGTTACCCTGACACTTCTTCTCTGCTATGGTGGCTCCAAGATCACAGAGCTGGCGTTCTTGGTGTACCCCTGCCTGAGTCCTTAACAAGAAGAGAAATACTACTCAGTTTACAGCTACTTCCTTAACTATATATCATGCCTCCCACCTCTGCGATTTCAGCTGGGAGAGGGGACACCAGGCTCCTCTATCTCAGCACCAATTTCTCCCTGTCCACTCATCAATCCCACAAACCAATAGGACCAGAAGCGTTGGGATTTCCTCTCTTTCTCCAAGGCAAAGACTTGTATGACCCAGAAGCTAAAAGCTCAGATTCTAAAACCAGTCAACCTAGCAGGGTGAGAGAAGTAAGGCACTTTGCTTTGGGTGCAAAATTCAAGCAGGCACCAAAAAAACTCAGTAGTCAAGATAAATTATATTTGAATGCACTATTTTTAAAAATCAAAATTAATGCAAAAACACTTGATGAACAAAATGTCAAAATGTTAAATAAAGGATCCTACTGTGAGCTTGCATGACTCATCTCTCTCTTTCACCATCATCTGGGCTCTGCTGCCTAAGTCTGAATCCTGTTTCCATCACTCACCAGCTGTGTGACCTTTGGCAAGTTCCTTAACCTACCTGAATCAAAGACTTGCTATAAGTATTAAATGAATTAATATTCATAAAATGCTTAGCACAGGGTTGGCATAGTTAAGAACTGCTTTCTGCTATAATTATTACTGTTGTTATTTTAAGTACATAACCTCAGCTTTATATCTGGTATGTGGTAACCTTGGCCATCAGTCCTGCAGATGTAAATGTCAAGACATAATTGAAGCTTACAGAATTTATAAAACACTTTTTTTTCTGTTGATATAATCACTGTGATGGGAAGGGAAAGTAAAAAACCACAGATAAGGACATGTCACTGTCATTTGTTTTTAATGCGATTTTATTGAGATATATTCACACAGATAGAAACCATCTGAAGTATAGAGTCACTGATTCACAGTATTATCACTTGTTTGTGCATATATTCCCACGATCAAATTTAGAACATTTTCATTGCTCCAGAAATGAAATAAAAAGAAAAAAGAAAACCCTAATCCTCCCCTATTATTGACCCATTGTGTTCGTGTGTGGTACATTTGTTACTGTTGATGAAAGAAAGAGTGTTAAAATATTACCGTTAACTATAATACATAGTTTGCAACAGGTACATTTTCCCCATAAATGCTCTATTATTAACTCCTTATAATAGTATCATATACCTGCTCTAGTTCATGAAATAACTTTTTAATATTTGTACACTTAATCATAGATATTGTCCACCACAAGATTCATTGTTATACTTTCCCATGTTTTAACCTCCAATTTTCACTCTGATGACATACACGACTCTAAATTTCCCCTTTCAACTACATTTACACACCGTTCAGCATTACTAATGTTTCTCACAATAATGTGCTACTGTCACCTCTGCTCATTTTCAAATATTGAAATTCATCCTATTTAAACAATCTGTACATATTATGCAACCACTCCCCATTCTTCCACCTTATTCACTATCCTGGTAATCTATTTACTCTATTTTATGTCTATGAGTCTACATATTGTAGTTAGTTCACACCAGTGAGATGATAAAATATTTGTCTCTTTGTGTCTGACTTATTTCACTTAATGTCCTCAAGGTTCATCCATGTTGTCACATGCCTCCTTTTTTATTGACCAAAACATGTCCTGTGGCCTGCCTAACTTCAGGGGTTGCAGGGAAGTGGTCTCCTTCTATGAGCCTTGGAGGAGGAAAGCTGCAAATATTAGACAGAGAACATCATTGAATATCAGAATTCACTAATGTTGTCACCTCAGCTTATTCTCCTTCCTGCTTGCAAAATATAGTCACCACTTGAGAGAAATAACCAATCAGTTACAACTTCGAATCTCAAGTCAGGATATCTGAGTGATGTGGAGTAGTCTCTCCATCAGAGATGATGTGTGAATCTCAATAGCAGGTTTATAAAACCAAAGACACAGGGGAACACAAGGGTAGTTCGGTGGCAGAATTCTTGCCTGCCATGCAGGAGACCTGTGTTCAATTCCTTGCCCATACACTTCCCCAAACAAATAAAAAGCCATACAAACAAAAATTCAACATCCTGCAATAACAGGATGCTCACAGGGAAAAAGAAGGAAACATGACCCTCACCATACAGCATACAATAAATAAATTAATAAAACCAAAGACACAAGATAATTTTCTCTGCTTCCATGCCCAATATATAATGGTGAATAAGGGGCCCACAACACACACTTCCATTTGGAAAAGGGACAAACACCAGTCACTAATGCAGTGCAATTCTGAAATATTGCTGGAAAGATATTAGAAGTCTCCTACCACCAGTAGGTGAAGAATGTTAATGGACCCCAATTCTGTACCTGAATTCAGTTTTCTTTGTGACCTTCACTTCTACCATCTGGCAACTTCTTTCTTTTTCAACATCCTTCTTTGTCTCCCAATATCTATTCTCTTCTTACTCATAGTAAAAGGACCCTTGAGTTTTTGCTGGACACATCGCTGCACAGAATGAAGACTACATTTCCCAGGTGCCCTTGAAGCTAGAGTAGTCATATGATTAGGTTCTGCCCAATGAGATGGGAGTGCAGCTGCTGGGTCAGGCATATATGGGGTCATGCCATTAGACCAATTTGGAGAGGTACCATATTGAATTTTGCAATCCATGAACATTGTATATATTTCCATTTAATATTTTATTGTCCCTTAGCAAAGTTTTATCATTTTCAATGTATAGATCTTGCACATCTTTCATTAAGTGTATTCCTAAATTCTGTACACTATAGCATAAAAAGTCTTAAAAGCCATTTCCCAATTGTCACTGACACTATGTATAAATGGTATTAATTTTTGCACATCAACCTTGTGTTCTGTGACTTTTTGAATTAATTAATAGTTTTATTAGATTTTTGCAGATTCCTTAGGATTGTCAATAGAAGATTATGTAAATGTGTGAATAAAGACCTTTTTAATTCTTCATTTAAAATTTGTATGTCTTGGGTTTCACCTTGTCTATGGCACTGATGAAGACATCAGGGAAATGTGAAATAGAAGTGGTATGAGTAAGCATCTTGCCTTTTTTCAGATCTTGGGCACAAATAATTCAGTCTTTCACCACTGCATGTGATGCTAGCTGCAGTTTTTATAGAAGCCTTTCATCAGTTGAGGAAGTTCTTTGTACACCCTCAAGAGCATCTATCATGAATGAATGTTGAGAATTGTGAAATGCTTTTGCTATTTGTATTGAAATGATTGCATGCTGTTTCTTTATTCTCAATATAGTGAAGAGCATTGCTTGATTTTCAGGTGTTAAAACAACCTTGCATTCCTCAGATAATCCTCATTTTGTTATGATGTATCACTGTTTTTATAAATTGTTGGATTTGATGTGCTCAAATTTTGTTTAGGATTCTTGAATCAATGCTCATGAAGCATATTGCTCCATAATTGTTTTTCTTATGATGTCTTTGTTTGGTTTGATAAATGGTTTGGGAAGTATTGGGAATCGAACCATGTCCCCAAGAAAAGACATGTTTAAGTCTTAATGCGCATTTCTGTGGGTGTGAATCCATTTGTAAATAGGACCTTTGAAGACGTCATTATTAATTAACACGTGCACTGATTTGTGAATGGGGTCTCTAACAGTCCTAGTTAGATGAGGATAAAATGAATCAGAATACCTTAACCCATATTGCTAGAGTCCTTGTAAGAAAAGGGAATTCCAGACACAATGAATTAGTAGAAGCAGGAAATCAGAAGAAGCTAGAAAACAAGTCAGGTTACCATGTGATGGGACAGAGATGCAGGCCAAGGAACCCTGAAGATTGTACAAACCAGCACAGGATGCTGCAAACTTTGGGGAGAAAGCATGGTCTATCCATATGTTGATTTTGGACTCCTAGCCTTTAAACTGTGAGACAATAATTTCCAGTTCTTTAAAGCAACCAATGTGTGGTATTTTCCATAGCAGTCCTGGGAAAGAAAAAGAGAAGTTTTCCCTATTTATCTATATTGTGAAAAAATTTTTATAGGACTGTGTTATTTTTTCCTTAAATGTGTGATTGATTTTTAACAGTAAAGCTATATGAGCTTAAAATTTAATATATTGGAAAGATTTTGATTAGAAATTCAATTTGTTTCATAGATACAGGACTTTTCGAATTTTATATTCCTTCTTGAAAAGTATGGTAATTTTTGCCTTTCAAGGAACTGGCCCATTTCATCTAAGTCATCAAATTTACTGGTATAAAACTATTCTTAGTATTCCTTTATTACCCTTTTAATGCCTAAAGGATATTTGGTGATATAATTTTTATTCCTGATGCTGGTAATTTCTGTCTTTCCCTTTTTTCTTGATTAGTCAACCTGGAGTTTTATCTATTCTATTGATCTTTTCAAAGAACTATTTTGGGTATTGTGCTGGTTTGGAAGGATTTATGTACCCTAGAAAAGCCATGTTTTAAGCCTAGTCAATTTTGTGGGAGCAACCATTTCTCTTAATCCCTATTCAGCACTATAGGTTGGAAACTGATTGGGTTATCTTTACGGAGATGTGACTCAATCAATTGTGGGTATTAATTTGATTAGATGGAGACATGACTCCACCCATTTGGGTGGGTCATAATTGGTTCACTGGAGTCCTATAAAAGAAGAAACATTTTGGAGAAAGCTGGAGATTATGAGAGAGCAGAAAAGGATGACAGAACACTACAGAACCATGAAGCAGAGTCCACCAGCCTTTGGAGATGAAGAAGGAAAATGCCTCCCAGGGAGCTTCATGAAACAAGAGGCCTGGAGAGAAAGCCAGCAGATGTCGCCATATTCACTATGTGCCCTTCCAGCTGGAGAGAAATGCTGAATACCATCAGTCTTCTTGAACCAAGGCATCATTTCCTGGATGTCTTAGATTGGACATTTTTATAAACTTGCTTTAACTGGGACATTTTCTTGACCTTAGAACACGTGCCTTCCCAGCTGAGAGAGAAACCCTGACTGTGTTCACCATGTGCCTTCTCACATGAAGGAGAAACCCTGAACTTCATTGGCCTTCTTGAACCAAGGTATCTTTTCCTGGTTGCCTTAGATTGGACATTTCTATAGACTTATTTTAATTGGGACATTTTCTCGGCCTTAGAACTGTAAACTAGCAGCTTATTAAATTCCCCTTTTTAAAAGCCATTCCATTTCTGGTATATTGCATTCCAGAAGCTAGCAAACTGGAACAGATTTTGGTACCAGGATTGGGGTGCTGCTGCAGTTTGCAAATACCAAACATGCTGGAATCACTTTTTAAATAGATAAAGGGAAGATTCTGGTGTAGTCATGAGGAACTTGTTGAAGAAGGCCCAAAATGCTTTGAAGAGACTCTTGGTAGAAATGTGGACTCTAAAGATACCTCTGACCAGGCTTTAGACAGAAATGAGGCATGTGCTATTGCAGACTGGAAGGAAGATGATCCCTGTTTTAAAATGGAAGATAATCTGGCAAAGTTTCCTAGTGGCTTTGGCTGGAAGGCAGATTTTGAAAGCCATGAACTTGGATATTTAGCAGAAGAGATCTCCAAATTAAATGTGAAAAGTGTAGCCTGGTTTCTCTTCACAGCTTATAGTGAAATGTGACAGGAAAGAGATTAGCTGAGAACTGAACTCTTGGGTACTAATAAAGCAGAAATTGATGTTCTGGAAAATTCTGGGCTTCCAGGAGGGGAGACCCCAGAGAAGGGGACCCCACGTGAGGATCTGGCCAAATGTGGAACCAATCAGCCATTTCAGAGAAAGCCGGGATCGAACATGGAGTTATCCAGGAGAGATTGGCTTTTCTGGGGTACATAAGAGAATCAAACTGGCAGAGACATATAAATACCAATGGATAAAATAGTTGAAATAAGCACTTCCCTTACAGTAAAAACATTGAAAGGAGGTTCTGAAAGTTGAGAAGAAAAGAAAGGAGAGAGTGACTTGGAGAGGTGTGAAGAAGTGAAGCAAGGGTAACTAAAGGGTAAATGCATATTGTACCTTCAATATACAGCTCTTCTCTTTAATTTCTACAAGAGTCAGAATACGTTGAAAAAGGAAAAGGCATATTTCCTGATAATGGACATCCAAAATATGAAGTAGTAAAGTGGAACATAAACAACATAAAGAGGAAAAGCAGAGGGCTAGGGAATGAGAAAAAATGTAGGCTACTGAAGCTAAGTTTGCATCTTTACAAATCAGGTTATAGATGTAGGTTGTGTAATATAACCCCAAGGTAACCACAATGAAAGTATTTAAAATACATGCAAAAAAAGAAATGAGGATAGGATCCATAAAATGCATCACAATGCTCCTTTTATCTACCATATCAACAGACGAGTAGAAGATATGGAATAAAAATAAATAATAGGGGTGTGTTAGTTAGATTCAGTTGTCAACTTGGCCAGGTGAGCATACCTAGTCTTGTTGCTGCGGACATAAGCCAATGGTAAGTGAACCTCATGTTGCTAATTACATCTGCAGTCGGCTAGGAGGCGTGTCTGCTGCAATGAGTGACGTTTGACTTAATTGGCTGGTGCTTAAATGAGAGAGTGCAATGTAGCACAGCCTAAGCAGCTCAGCATTCCTCATCTCAGCACTTACAGCTTAGCCCAGGCCTTTGGAGATGGAGAAAGAAGTCACCCCAGGGAAAGCTGTTGGAACCCAGGGACCTGGAGAGACCAGCAGAGACCATCCTGTGCCTTCCAAGTAAGAAAGAACCTCAGTGGAAAGTTAGCTGCCTTTCCTCTGAAGAACTAACAAAATAAATCCCCTTTTATTAAAAGCCAATCCGTCTCTGGTGTGTTGCATTCCGGCAGCTAGCAAACTAGAACAAGGGGGAACAAATGTTAAAATAAATTTAGTTTGTGGCGGGCCGCGGTGGCTCAGCGGGCAAAGTGCTTGCCTGCTATGCCGGAGGACCTCGGTTCGATTCCCGGCCCCAGCCCATGTAACAAACAAACAAAATACAATAAAAACAAGAAAATGTTTAAAGATGTTTCCCTTTCTTCCTCTCTTCCTTCCTTCCATCCTTCCTTCCTTCTCTCTGTCTTTCCTTCCCTTCCTCCCTCTTTAAAAAAAAAATAAAAAATAAAAATAAAAAAAATAAATAAATTTAGTTTGAAATGCTAGTGATAAATGAAAGTGAGGGGTAAGGGGTATGGTATGTATAATCTTTTTTTTTCTGTTATCATTTTATTTCTTTTTCTGTTGTCTTTGATTTCTTTTTCTAAATCAATGCAAAAGTTCTAAGAGATGATGAATATGCAACTATGTGATGATATTAAGAATTACTGATTATATATGTAGAATGGAATGATATGTTAAAGTTAAAAAAATGCATCACAAAAGATCAACTATACAGAAAAGGAAGTTTCAATAAAGGAAAAGAAACAAAAAAGATGTGACATATAAAACCTAAGACCAAAACGAAAATAAAATTCTTTTAAAAGTTCAGAATGGCAGAAATGACCACTACCTTTACAGTGATAATACTGAATGTTAATAAGCCAGAACCCAGAGTTGTGTCCCAGAGGTACCAAGTGAAGGCCCACAGATATATAGAGAAGAAATCAAAAGACGTAGATTAGCAGAATGGATAAAAAAGCAAGAGACTCCACTTAGACACAAATAGGTTGAAAGTGAAAGGATGAAAAAAAGATACTCCGTGCAAATAGTAGCCAAAAAAGAGCTGAGGTAGGTCTACTAATATTGGACAAAATAGGCTTTAAGGCAAAAGCTGTTATAAGAGACAAAGGACACTGTATGTTAATAAAAGGGTCAGTCCACCAAGAAGAAATAACAGTCATAAGTAGTTTTGTACCTAATGGTGGTGCCCCAAAATCCATGAGGCAACACTCGCAAAACCGAAAGGAGAAATGGACACCTGTACAACAACAGTTAGAGGCTTCAATAGGCCATTCTTATCTATAGATAGAACATCTAGACAGAAGGCCAATAAAGAAACAGAAAACATGCAATATGATAAATGAACTGTACTTAAGAAACATATCCAGAACATTGTACCCCAAAACAGCAGGATATACATTTATGTCAACTGCACATGCAGCATTCTCCAGCATAAACCACATGCTGGGTCAAAAAACAAATCTCAGTAAATTTTAAAAGATTGTAATTATACACAGCATCTTCTCTGACCATAACAGAATGAAGAGAGAAATCAATAAGAAGGAAAAACTGGAAAATCCACAAATACATGGAAGTTAAAGAACACACTTGTAAACAACCAATCGGTCAAAGAAGAAATTTTACAAGGGAAATCAGTAAATATCTTGAAGCAAATTAAAACAAGAACACAGCCATTCAAAACTTATGGGATGCAGCCAAGGTAGTGCTGAGAGGAAAATTTATAGCCTTAATTGCTTAGGTTAAAAAAGAAGAAAACTAAAATCAAAGTCTTAACTGAATACCTGGAGGAACTAGGAAAAGAACAGCAAACTAAATACAAATACAGAAGAAGGAAAGAATGAAAAAAGGTTGGAGCAGAAATAAAAGAAATAGGGAATTAAAAAATAGTAAAGACCATTAACAAAACCAAAAGTTGTTTCTTTGAGATAAATACAATTGGCAAGCCCTTACCTAGAATGGCAAAGAAATAAAGAACAAAAACACAAATCAATAAAAATCAGAAATGAGATTTTATTGACCCCCAGAAATAAAAAAGGATCCTAATAGATTACTGTGAACAATTAATGCCAACAATTTAGACAATCTAGATGAAATGGGCAAATTCCTAGAAACACTTGAACAATGGACAGAGACTCTAGAAGAAATAGTCCTCACTAGGCCAACTACAGGTAAAGAAATTGAACCATCATCAAAAACCTCCAAAGAAAAGCCCACACCTTCAGGTGAATACTACCAAACATTCCAAGAATTAATTCCAATCCTGCTCAAACTGTTCCAAAAAACTGAACAGGATGTGTTTTAGTTTTCTCAAGTTGCTTAAATGCAATATACCAGAAATTGACTGGATTTTCACAATAGGGATTTATTAGTTTACAAGCTTACAATGCTGAGGCTGTGAGAATCTCCACATCAAGGCATCAACAGGCAATTCAGTGATTCTGGACTCTGCCGCATAGTAAAGCACTTGGCAGCGTCTGCTAGTCCTTCTGTCCTCGGCTTCATCGCTTTCAGCTTCTGGCTGCTCCATGGGGCTTTCTTCTGGAGCTTCTGTTCATGTCCTTCTCTCTCAGCTTCTTTCTTTCTCTGTTTCTCAATCTCCTATAAAGGACTCCAGTGGGGGATTAAGACCGACCCTGAATGAAGTGGATTACCTCTTAAGTTAAGATCCTACTTATCAAATAAAACAGTATTTGCAAAGCTCCCTAAAGCCACTGGGGGAAAATGTGGGAATAGTAAACTTCCCTACCTGGGGATTTCCTGATAGTCTTGCAAGCATTAAGGACTAATAATTTAATAGGCCAAGCCCTCAATCTTGGGGCTCACCCCTATGAAGCTTATTCCTGCACAGGAGAAGCTAAGCCTTTTTATTACTATTCCTAAGAGTCACCTCCAGAGAGCCTCTTGTGTTGCTCAGATGTGGCTTCTCACTCTAAGCCAAACCAGCAGAACTCACCGCCCTCCCCGCTACATGGGACATGACTCCGATATAAGTCTCCCTGGCAACATGGGACCTGACTCCCGGGAATGAGCTGGAACCCAGCATCATGAGATTGAGGAAGCCTTTTTGACCAAACGGGGGAAGAGAGAAATGAGACAAAATAAAGTCTCAATGGCTGAGAGATTTCAGACAGAGTCAAGAGGTTATCCTCAAAGTTATTTTTACACATTATATAGATGTCCCTTTTTAGTTTATGGTGTATTGGAGTAGCTAGAGGGAAGTACCTGAAACTGTTGAACTGTGTTCTAGTAGCCTTAATTCTTGGAGAGGACTGTATAACTATATAGCTTTCAGTGTGACCATCTGATTTGAAAGACCCTGTCACTGACACTACCTTTATCCAGTGTATGGACAGATGAGTAAAAAAATAAGGACAGAAAATAAATAAATAATGGGGGGGGGAGGGGTATGGGATGTTTGTGTTTTTTTTCATTATTATTATTATTATTAGAGGGAGTAATGAAAATGTTCAAACATTGATTGCAATGATGAATGCCCAACTATATGATGATACTGTAAACTATTGGTTGTACACTTTATATAATTATATGGTATATGAATATATTGCAATAAAATTGAATTTAAAAAAGATCCTATATTTTATAAAAAATTTTATAAAAAATTCTATTTATAATTGGTCTCAAAGCACAGGAATGAATCAGCTTCAAACACATACTTTTCTGTGGTCCATACAACTTCAAGCCATCACAACTTCTCAGCTTACTTTGGGAGGCCAGCATAAACTTGAAACCAAGTCCTAACAAGCACAGCAAAAGTCTAAAAAAGTACAGGGCAATCTCACTCTTGAATTCACACGCAGCTTCTAATGAAAATATTAGCGAACACCATTAATGTACAAAAAGGATAATAATTCACCAAATTGATGTATTCCAGGTTGGTTTAACATTAAAAATTGTAATACTATAGTTTATTATATTAATGTAATAAATATATTGCTATCATCATAACATGAGCCTAATAAATGCATTGCTATAATTCACTACACTAACAAAATAAGATGTCTCAAAAGACGCAGAGGAAGCACTGATAAATTCAATATCTTTTAATGATAAAAACATGTAGCAAACTAAAAATAGACACAGCATTCTTAATCTGCTAAAGAATTTTTTTAAATACCTATAGCAGCAACATACAAATGTGAAACTTTCAGTTTGGGTAGAATTTCTATCACCACTTCTACCATTGTACTGGAGGTCCTAGCCACATAGTAGGGCAAGAGAAAGAAGCAAAAGGAAGAAATAAAAGCCATTATTTGCAGATGGCACAATTGTGTATGTAGAACACCAAAAAAAGTTAGACTGGGATAGCCCAAATACCCCTAAAGAGTGGGAGAAAGATCAAAGGTGATGGTAGAGTTATACAGAGAAGGTAGGGTTTAACAAATGAGTATGAGTGCTGAAATCATTATATTGATATTTCTTTTAGGTTCCAGTACCTTAGAGCAACTAGCAATAAAAACCTAAAATTGTGGAATTGTAACCCATACCAAAGTCTGAAATCTGTTCTACAATTAATTGTTGCGATGTACTTTGGAATGTATTCTTTTTGTGTGTATATGTTATTTTTCATGAAAAAAAGAGAAGGAGAAGTGTATTAGAAATGACAGGATTTAATAAAAGAGTATGACTGCTGAATCATTATTTTGATATTTCTTTTGGTCTCCAGTATCTTGAAGCAGCTGGAAGAAAAAATACAAAATTGTGGAACTGTAACCCATACCACACTCTAAAATCTGGTCTATAACAACTTGTTAAAACATACTTGGAAATTTATTGCTTTTTTGTATATATGTTATATTTCACAATAAAAATGTTTTTAAAAAATCTACACATAGCGGGTGCAAGGATAGTTCAGTGGTAGAATTCTCATCTGCCATGTGGAAGACCTGGGTTTGATTTCCGGTCCATGTACTTCCCCTAAAACAAACAAGCAAGCAAAATAAACAAACAAAAATTCAACAAATGATGCTGCCTTAATGGGATACTCACATGGAAAAATAATGGAATATTTTGTATGCCATACAGCATACAAAAAAAAATCTACACATAGATTTAATACATGAATTTATCAAAATTACTGGACCAAAAAAAAACAACAAAAATTAGCTGCTCCCAGTCATTTCATATAAGTGAGATCTTAGAGACATGATAAAATACAGGTTATCAGTGGCTGGGAGGTGAGGAGAACAGGGAGTTATTTTCTAATGGGGGCAGACACGATGAAAAAGTTTGAGCAATGGATATGGGTGATGGCAGCACACTATCATGAATGTAATTAATACTACTGAACTGTATACTTGAAAGTGGTTAAAATGAGATTTGAGTAGTATTTGCTACTAAATAAATTTTAAGAAGGCTATTGTATTTCTATATATAACAATGGCTAGAAAAGGACATTTAAAAGGACATTATGAGGGAATCCAAAAACATCAAATGCCTAAGACTAAATCTAATGAAAGAAGTGCAAGAATTCTATGCCGACTACAAAAAATTATTGAGAAAATTAAAGAAAATGTTTATAGATAGAAGAATGTTCCATAAGCAAGGACTGCAAAGCTTAATCTGTAAAAAAATATCAACTCTGCTATAATTGACCTGCCCATTCATTGCAATACCAATCAATATTCCAGCAGGCTATAATTGACCTGCCCATTCATTGCAATACCAATCAATATCCCAGCAGGCAGGGGGAGGAGTTGGGGAAATGCATGTGAAACTGATCCTAAAATAATATGAAAATGCAAAGGACCAAGAACAGCTAAGATGATCTTCAGGAACAAGATGGAGAGACCTACTCTATGAGTGTTTCAACCCAAGCACAGGCCCAGATAAAGGACACGCTACACAGAGAGTGAACCATGAGTTTTAAGTAAGGACTTACCACCAGGAGAAGGTTCTTCCCAATGGCATCTGGCCAGGAAATGGAAGTCAGCACTCCACATTGATCCGAGTGGGAGGCAGAATTTTATAGTGAGCATAGACAAAGGAGACACAGAGCCAAGAGAATGCATGCACATATTGCTAGCAAAGTTAATTATTTTCTTCCATAACAGTCACATTTCAAGGATTCCTGAAACATAGAAGATACAAATTCAGCATTGATACATTATAGGGAAAACAGGATAGATCATCATTCAAAGATGTTTCAGAAGGTCTATTTAAGCGGTTTGATCATTTTTTCCTCTGGTCATGCAGGCTGCTACATGCTTAAAGCTTTAGGGTTTTTTTTTCTACCCCAAAGGAAGCGGATACCCAACCCTTGGGTGGCCACAATCCACCCTCAGGCAACAGTCTGCGTTGACCATAGGACAGACACTGTATTTATAACCCACAGCAACAATACAGTAAACAACAGAACACAAGTAAACCAGTACAATAAGAGAGCCATCTCATTAGTAAATGGCACCATGACCAAGTTAAATAATTCTACAATTCTGAAAAAGGATCCTGAGGCAAACATCATTTGAAGCAATATTTGGTTTCTTATTTAACTAAAGTTATGGAAAAAATGTAGCTAGCAGAAATAACCAAAGACGTGATAAAGTTAACATAAAGTACAAGATTTTTCTACTTTTTACACCAATTATTCAGAAAAACTTTTGTAACATCTTACTAAAAACAGACCAACAATTCAAGAAAACGTTGCTCCTCTAATAGACAGAAAAACATACTTTAGCCCAGCATCTGTATATTATTTAATACTCAAGTTTTTTAAAAACTGTATTGATAGACTCATTAAATCTTTTTTATTTTTATTTTTTTTATTTTTTTAAATACCAAAAAACACAAAGCAAATGCAAACATTCCTGTTTTGATCATTCCATTCTACATACATAATCAGTAATTCACAATATCATCACATAGTTGCATATTCATCATAATCATTTCTTGGAACATTTGTATCTATTCAGAAAAAGAAATAAAATGAAAACAGAAAAAAAAATTATACATACCATACCCCTTACCCTTCCCTTTCATTGATCACTAGTATTTCAAACTAAATTTATTTTAACATTTGTTCCCCTTATTATTTATTTTTATTCCATATATTTTACTCATCTGTTGACAAGGTAGATGAAGGGAGCATCAGACACAAGGTTTTCACAATCGCACAGTCACATTGTGAAAGCTATATCATTATTTAATCATCATCAAGAAACATGGCTACTGGAACACAGCTCTACATTTTCAGGCACTTCCCTCCAGCCTCTTCACTACATCTTGAATTACAAGGTGATATCTACTTAATGTGTAAGAATAACCTCCAGGATAACCTTTCGACTCTGGAATCTCTCAGCCATTGACACTCTTATTCTGTCTCATTTCACTCTTCCCTCTTGTGGTCAAGGTTCTCTCAATCCCTTGATCCTTTGATGTTAATTCTCAGCTCATTCTAGGGTTTTTCTCAATCCCTTGATGTTAATTCTCATCTCATTCTAGGTTTTTTCTCAATCCCTTGATGCTGAGTCTCAGCTCATTAGGATTTCTGTCCCACGTTGCCAGGAAGGTCCACACCCCTGGGAGTCATGTCCCATGTAGACAGGGGGAGGGTGGTGAGACTGCTTGTTGTGTTGGCTGGAGAGTAATCTTAACCAACTTTGGCCACAAGAAATGTTTCCTTTTTTGTGAACCTTCTGCAAGTTTCTGTATTCATTCAAGTTTTGTCTTACCTTTTCTTCTTCCTCCATCCTGGAGACTTCTCTGTCTTTTCTGAGACAGTCTGCTACAGCTGGCCATACCACACGTAACAACAGCCAACCAACTGCAGTGCAGTCAAGCAAGTGGGTGGCCCCTCCCCACATCGAGGAAGGGGACCACCCTGGGATTACCTCTGTACAGTCTTCCTTCCCAAGACTCACGCTCTCTATGGCCGGCAGCCCCTTGGTTTGCTGGTTGGTCCGCCAAATGTTCCAACCCAGCACAGCCCCAAGAACAGAGACCATGCCAGGCAGAGAGTTACTCATGAATTTTAATTACGGACTTACCAGGAGGAGAAGATTCTTCCCAATGGCTGGTCTGGTTGGGAAATAGAAGCCAGCACTCTAGCAAATGGAACTCAGCATTCCACATTGATTAGAGCAGGAGGCAGGGTTTTATAGTGGGCATCGATGAGGAGACACAGAGCCAAAAGGGCGCATACACATGCTGCTAACAAAGTTAACTGTTTTTCTTAGGTCACAGTAACATTTTAAGGGTTCCTGAAACATAACAAGATAAAGATTCGGCATTGATATATTATTGGGAAAGTACGCTAGATAATCATTTAAAGAAGTTTCAGAAGGCCTATTTAAGTCATTTGCCCTCTGGAGAGGCAGTTTACCTTCTGACCTGTTCTGGTCTGCAGGCTGCTATGTGCTTAAAGCTCTGGGATTTTTTTTCCTCATCCTCCAATTTGTGTTGCCACAATGAGATGTTAAGACCTATTGTAAAGGCTACTGTAATTCAGACAGTGTGGTATTAGAGCAAGATGGGCTATAATTTAAGTGGATTGTCAATATAAAGGGGCAAGATAAAATAATAAAGCTTCGAGACAATAATCTAGGGGACTATTTACTTGGTGGTAAGCAAAGATTTCCTTAAATGGAACACAAAACTATGAACTGAATGGGAAAAAGACTCTTTCAGAGAATGGATAGATAACCCACAGAGTAGTGGAAAACACTTGCAAAAATATAATCGACAAAAAAGCCAATTTCCAGGTTATATAAAGAATTCCTATAAATCAAAAAGGAAAAGACAACTTATGTTAAAAAGGGACGAAAGATGCGACCCAATACGTTACATGAAACAGTGTGCAAATGGGCTCAGCCAACAGGAAAATGCAAATTAAAACCACAGGGGCTCCTATTCTAGTTTGCTAGGCTGCTGAAATACAGATATAACAAAATAGCTTGGTTTTAACCATGGGAATTTACTAACTTAAAAGTTGACAGTTTCAAGCCTGAGAAAAATGTCCAAATCAAGCCATCATCGGACGACACTTTCTTCCCAAAGCCTGTCGGCAATCCTGGACTCTGCCACAGGGGAGGCTTTTTAGTACAATCTGTGGGTCTCCCTTTTCTTCTGGGTTCCACTGCTTTCAGCTTCTGTGGCTTTCTCTTTTCAGCATCTGAATTTCATTCTCTTTTAAGTTACTCAAGTTCGAAGGATTAGACCAACGCTGAATGAGTTTTGTCACACCTGAAGTTGCAATCTTATTCACCAAAAGATCTCACCTACATTAAATAGGTCTACCCCCACAGGAACGGATTATCTTTAAGAGCAAACTTTTCTGGGGTCCAGACTTTCAAACCACCACAGATCGTGCAAGAGCACGGCTAAAACGTAAAAGAGTGGGGACAAGAATAGTTGGTAGAATGTGGAGGAACGGAATTCTCACATTTGGCTAGTGGAAATAATATAATTGCAAGCACTTAGGAAAACTGTTTGATATTATGTAATAAAGGTGAACACAGACAAATCTACTCCTGGATATAAATACCCAGCAGAAATGCACATATAAGGCCACCAAAAGACACTTGTAAGAACGCCACCTGTCTCCTCCATGAACTCACATGCAAAAGTTCTAATGAAAATGTTAACAGGCCTTCAGCAATATATATAAATGATAATATATCATGAATACATGGGCAAAATTGGTTCCTTCTAGAATGGCTTAACTTTAAAAAAATCCATTAATAGAATTCAAACTAGAAATAATTCAAGTGCCCATCTTCAATGGAATGGGTAGACAAACTGTGGTATATTCATACCTCAGAATAACAAATAGCAATATAAAATGAACAAATTATTGTCACATCCTAAAACATTGATGAATCTCACAAATACAAAAGTTGAATGAAAGAAGCAAGATACAAAATAATACCTGCATTACTATTATTATTATTATTGCATTTATACAAAATGCTTATTTTTCACATAAAATGTTAAAAGAAAGAAACTAATCTCTGGTGTTAGGATTCAGGATATATTTTATCTTAGAGGAAAACTGAAGACGGGTTGGGAGGCAGACAGAAGGGAGCGACTGGGATACTGTCTAATATCCTACTTCTTGATCTGGATGCTGTTTATATAGGTTCTTTCACTTTGTAAATATTCGCTGATTTTGTGCATGATTTTCTGGATGTGTATAATATTCCAATAAAATACATCTCAGTTAATTGCTGTATGGTAAATGCCCTGTAGGGGGCGAGAGAAGCTACAGACCGGCCAGTTAGGAGGCTTTTTCTATTGTACATAATTCAAACATGATGTTAGTATAAAATGCACCCCAGACATTTTAGAAAAATATAAAGGAATGCAATACTTTATCAATAACTTTCTACTAATTTCATTCACATATGTTGTTTAATAAAATACATTTTAAAAATTATTTTCACCATTTTGGGGCCCTTTTACTGTGTTTTAACGGACGACTACATAGTTAGCTCACATTACATTTCTATTACACAGCTATGGGAATACTCCAGTTTAAAGACAAATACTGTCAGACTGGATAAGAAAAATTAAACTCCAGCAGCATGCCGTTTACATCTAAATATAAAAGATATAACAAGTTGCCATAAAGAAAGAGGTATGAATCAGCCATAAAGAAAGCTGGCTTAACCATATTGTTATCAGACAGCAAAAATTTTAATAAAAAAATAACAATTCTAACCTTGTATGCACTTAAAAATACAGCCTTAAAATAAATAGAGCAAAAATTTGTGGAAGACAGTTTGGCAGTTTCTCAGAAAGCTGAGTAGAGAATTACCATATGACCCAGCAATCCTGCTACCAGGTATATACCCAAAATAATTGAAAGCAGGGACTCGAACAGACATTTGCACACTAGGGTTCAGGGTGGCATTATCCAAAACTGTCAAAAGATGGAAGCGATACAAGTGCTCATCAACTGATGAATGGATTAATAAAATGTGTAAATCCATACAACGAAATATTATTCACCTGTAAAAAATGAATGACATCTTGATACATGTGACAACATGGATGAGCCTTGAAGACGTCACGTTGAGTGAAATAAGCCAGACACAAAAGGAAACCATTGTACGATCTCAAAGATTTAAAATATTTAGAATAAGCAAAATCACAGAGTCAGAATCTAGAGTACTGATTACCAGGGGACAGAGTGGGGATAGTGAATGGGGAGTTAAGGCTTAAAATGCACAGGGTTCCTATTTGTAGTGAGGGAAATGTTTTGGTAGTGGAGGGTGGAAATGGTAGCACAACATTGTGAACACAATTAACAGCACTGAAATATATATCTGAATGTGATTAAAAGGGAAAACATGAGATTGCATACATGGTAAAAGAATAAAAATGTTTAAGAAAATCCATGGAACCGCAATATAAAAAATAATAAACCACACCATCTTAGTGGGAGATTTTTGGAGCGACTAAGCAACTGACCGTTCAAGCAGACAAAAAGTTAGTAAGGATATAGATTTGAACAATATGGTTAACAAGTTTGAGCTCATGCCCACATGTATAGAGCATGCGTGGAGCCATTGCAAAATGCATTTTTAAAATGCTTGGGGAATGTTTACAATGTATGAGGAATGTTGACCTTACACTGGATGCTTTTGTTTCCTAGACTGCTTCAAGGGGATAGCATGAATGGTTTAGCTTGCACAATGGGAATTTATCACCTTACAATTTGGGGGCTGAGACAATATCCAAATCAAGGCATCAGCAAAGTGATACGTTCTTCCCAGACTGGCTGCTGGTGATCTTTGAAGTTAAGGCACATGGTGACATCTGTTGGTCTCTCCTTTCTCCTCTGGGTTTCATTGCATTCAGTTTTAGGCTTCTTTGGCTTTCTTTCTCTCTATTCATCCCATTTATAAAGGATTCCATGAGGTGGGTCACACTTGAAGTGAAGTAGTCTCATCGAAAGATCCTACTGACAATGAGAGCATATCCACAGGAATGGGTTAGCTTCACTAACATGCTTTTCTATGGGATGCATCCTTTCAAACCACCACAATGGGCAATAAATACAATCTAAATAAAAGAGGACGGCATCATATACACTTTATAAATTACCCATGGTGGTCAAAGGAATCTTAACTAATTGAGAAAATATGTAGAATCTTAATTTAAATGAAGCAGAGACTTTCAGACTCTCTTTAAATAGAAAAAGGAAATGCTAACGTTAATCCTCTAGTTCAGTGGTCCTCAATTGGGGTGATTTTGCTCCCCTGGGGACAGTTAACAATATCTGGAGACATTTTTGGCTGTCAGTACTGGAGGTATACTACTGGTATCTAATGGCTGACTTCCAGGGATGCTGCTAAACATCCGACAGTGTGCAAGACAACCCCATGACAAAATCACCTGGCCTCAAATGTCAAGAATGTCAAAGCTAAGAAACCCAAGACTATAGGATGTTTACTCTCTTGGAAACAGATGTCAAGTTAATCTTGTTTCCAGGGCAAAAAATTAAGAAATTCAGGCAAAATTATAGACGTTTTAGAGATTGAAAGATACTTTAGCAGGACTGAAGTTTAGATATATAGATTATTTATTTGTTAAAAAGAATATATGCAGGGTGGGCAATGGTGGTTCAGTGGCAGAGTTCTTGCCTGCCATGCCGGAGACCCAGGTTCAATTACCAGTGCCTGCCCATGCAAAAAAAAAAAGAAATATATATATATATGCAAGTCTAATTTATTGATATAGAACAACATCTGTCCTTTCTCAGCTGTACAGGAAAAAGAAACATCTCTTCAACAGAGAACTCTTCCATCCTTCCCTCTTTCCTCTCTCCCTCTTTTTCTTTCTTTCTTATTTGTGCATTTCTCCTCTTTCTCTTTTCCTTCTTTTCCATCTCCACTTCCTCCCTAAAAGAAGAGTTATACCATGCTCATGGATTGGAAGAAGGTATCCATTCTCTCCAATTTGATATGTAAACTCAATGCAGCGCCAATAAAAATCTCAACAGGAGTTTTTGCATAACTTTACAATACAATAAAAGGCCACACATAGCCGAGGTAATGCTGAAGATAAGAAAGTAAGCCCTTGCGAGATTCTGGCTGGGTCCTTCTGTCTCTCATTCTGTGCTTCTCTTTGTACCCGAGAAGAAGGCAGAGCAGAGGCCCAAGTCAGTGCTGTTTGTAAGCCTGGGTAGCCCTATTTGTCGATCACCCATTGCAGAAGTAGTTTTCAGAGAACTTGTAACTGATCCAAATATTTCAGATATTTGGAGCATAGCCGGTACTGAAACTTCAAATTATCAGATAGGAAACCCTCTTGGTTATTGAGGACAAAAGTGCCTGAAAAAACATGACATTCGTTTGAATCACATAGTCTGACAGTTTACCAAAGAAAACTTTGTCACATTTGATTACATACCATGTATGGACGAAAGCAATCTGAGAGATTTTAATAGAAAAGGTATGTTCTAGTTTGCTAGCTGCCAGAATGCAATATACCAGAAACAAAATGGCTTTTAAAAGGGGAATTTGATAAGTTGCTGGTTTACAGTTCTAAGGCCAAGAAAATGTCCCAATTAAAATAAGTCTATAGAAATGTCCAATTTAAGGCATCTGGGGAAAGATACCTTGGCTCAAGAAGGCTGATGACGTTCAACGTTTCTCTCCCAGCTGGAAGGGCACATGGCGAACATGGCAGCATCTGCTGGCTTTCCCGTGGCTCTACCAAAAGAGGCTCTCTCCAAAATATTTCCTTTTAAAGGATTCCAGCAAGCAACTCCACCTTCAGTGGGTGGAGACACACCTCCATGGAAATCATCTAATCAAAAGTTACCACCCACAATGCCGGAGACCCGGGTTCGATTCCCAGTGCCTGCCCATGCAAAAAAATAATTAATTAATTAATTTAAAAAGTTACCACCCACAATTGGGTGGGTCACATGTTCATGGAAACAATCAAAATGCTCCCATCCAGCAATACTGAATGAGGATCAAAGGACATGGCTTTTCTGGGGTCCACCACAGATTCAGACCAGCACAAGGTAATTAGATTTAAAACTGCAAAGCTAAAATGAAATTACTTGGGAGATAAGATCCGCAAAAAAACAACTTATTTTTGAAGATCATTGTAATGGAAATTACTCTGACTTTGAAAATGTGTACCAGCAGTGTGTGAGGGACAGCAAAGCATTTTTGGAAAAGTCACAGTAAAGCTGTATCCATTCACGACTGAAGGCCAAAAATGATTAACATCTTTATAGCGATGTTCCAGGTTTTTCCATCAATCAGTGTGTTGATGTGTAATGCTTCATAGCTCAAGGCCACAAAACTGTTTTATCAATTAGCTTACTATATCTTCCCTTAAAAAAGAATTGTAGATGGAAATTAGTGTTGTGTGTGGCAGAAGAATTAATAAAAATATTTAATTCAGACAGTTTATGGGATACATTAAATGTTCTTAAACAAATCAGATCTCTTGCCCCAATTACAAAATTAATGGAACCAACAAATAATAGAATCACAAAATACAACATTTTGCATTTATTTTGTAACACAATAATTTCTTTCCAGTGTTTGACTTTAAGGTACTAGTCCAGTAATGGTTAGCATTCTAATATGCTTAATTATGATCTTAACAAAAATGAAATAAAACATCACTTTAAGGCCCAAAGTGATATCTGAGTCCAGTGAGGCTTTTACCTCTTCAGTAAGTTGATATGCATAAGTTGGGGGACAAATGTCCTCTGTTCACCTATACTATCTCTCATCTTTTTACCCCAATTTTATTGAATTACATATCTCTAGTCATAGGAGTTCTCAATCTTGATCAGAATTATTCTAATTCATGCACATCCATAGTATACATCTGTATATTAAAAGGGTGGGAAAGAGGATATTATGGAATTAATCTTTAGCACCCTTGATTATTCTTAGGTTTCATGTTTATCTAGTTTATTCCATAAGGCAATCAGCTTTTTTGCTTCCATTTGAACCACTTTGCCTCTGAAAATTTAATTATACCCAGAAAGGACACTACGTGCTGTTTTCTTATGCTCATTTTGACAAACAGGTCTGTTTTTATATGCACATATAACCCAAATGTCAAATATATATTGGCTTAGATGATAAAAATAGTTTAAAAATCTGGAGTAAAAGAATTCTATTATGTTGAAGTCCATAAATAATGATAGGTTAAGTGTTCTTTTATCGGTATTTCATTCATAGGAGAATACAGATCATTTCTGTTTACTTTGAGATAAGTTTAATCTCAAATTCAATTGGATATATATCAGAAAAAATTGGTTTAAAAAAAAACTGGGATGTATAAAAATACAATTAAGGGGTACAAGGGTAGTTCGGTGCTTAGAATGCTTGCCTTCCATCCGGGAGACCCAGGTTCGAATCCCAGACCATGCACCCAAAAAAAAAAACCCAATACAACTAAGAGAAAAAAGAAGCTCCTTGCCCTTCCAGATACAGGACTCATATTCATATTAATTCAGGCTGTGTGGTACTGGCACAGGATATCCACAAAGGTCAACAGATTAGAGTTTACCTCCCTGGTTTCCTCTTGGTGAAGTTTGGGGGATGTTTTGTGGAATGAAGAATGAAATCAGTGGAATCCCTTTGTCAATGGGGTGATAGTAACATAACAGCCAATAGCTTCCTCTAAGCTAGATAGAACCTGAAATCCATATTGGCCCTGTTTTTCTACTTCTAAGTTGCATAGATTTTAACCTAAATGTGGAGTGCATCCTACAATGGATGCCTACATTATATGGATCAGTGCTTATTTTTAGTTCAGCATAGACTGCTACTAAGTGTATAATTTGATTTAGAATGTACATGTGTATTCAGTCATTCATCCACCACCTACCCACTTATCCACCCGCCTAAGCACCCATCTATCCATCTGTATGGTTATAGAAAAGGGCTTGCATGCTCTGTCACTTACCTATTGATGCATAACAAACCACCCCAAAACTTAGAGGCTTACAGAAACTGGGAGGAAGTACTTGCAAAACACATACATGGCAAAGGACTTGTACCCAAAATATGCAAAGAACTTTTAAAACTCAATAATAAGAAAACAAACAGCCCGATTGAAAATGGACAAAAGAGCTGGACAGACCCCTCACCAAAGAAAATAAACAGATGTCAAATAAGCATATGAAAAGTTGCTTAGCATCATATAGCATTAGAGAATTGTGAATTAAAATGAGATACCTTTACATATGTATTAGAATGGCTAAAATTCAAAACATCAACAACATTCAATGCTGGTGAGGGTGGGAGCCAAAGGAACGTTCATTCAATGCTGCTGGGAATGCCATACAGTGCAGTTACTTTGGAAGCTTGGGTAGCCCTATTTGTCAATCACCCATTGCAGAAGTAGTTTTCAGAGTCTGGCAACTACTCTGGTTTTCAAAGTCTGGCAGCTTCTTATAAAGCTAAATGCAGGTTTTACCATAGGATCCAGCAGTTGCACTCCTAAGTATTTACCCAGAGGAGATTTAAGAATCTAGACTCACAAAAAACCAATGCACAGGTATTTATAACAACTTTATTCACAATTTGCAAAAAATTGGAAGAAACCAAGACGTCGTTCCATAGGTGAATGGACAAACAAACTAGAATATCCTTAAAATGGGATATTATTCAGTGATAGAAAAGAAATGAGCTATCAAGTCATGAAAAAACATGGAGGAAACGTACATGCATATTGATAAGTGAAAGAAGCCTACATAATTTATTATTCCAACAATAAGTCTGGAAAAGGCAAACTTTTTTGTTAACTTGGTTGCTACAAGTTAAGATGGGGGAGGGAGGGACAGGGTGTGACAAGACGGGGCACAGGGCAGTTTGAAGTCAGTACAACTATTCTGTATGATACTGAAGTGGTGTGAACACATGACGTTATGCAATTATCAAAGCCCATAGAATTGCACAACACCAAGCGTGAACCCTAACATAAATGATGAACATTTTAATATCAATGAATCAATATTGGTTCATCAAATGGAACAAATGTACCACACTAATGCAAGATATGATATGATAGGGAGAACTCTATTGTTAGGAATGCTATACTCCCATGTGAGTTTTTCTGTAAGCCTAAAACCACTTTAAAAATAAAGTTTGATTATTTTAAAAAGACAGAAGCCTAGAACAACTCTTCTGTTTGCTCACAATTCTTTGAGTGGGCTGGGCACAACTCGATGTGGGGGTGGCACACTTTAGCTATGCCAACTGGTGGGAGACTCCATCACATGAACACTTAGAGGTCCAAAAGGGTGAAAGTGGAAACTTCTAGGCCTCCTGAGTCCTGGACACCTGTGCTGGTTTGAAAGGATGTATGGACCCTAACATACAGTACTATTCAGTACTGTATGTTTGAAACTGTAATTGGATCATCTCCCTGGAGATGTGATTTAATCAAGAGTGGTTGGTAAGCTGGATTAGGTGACAACATGTCTTCATGCATTTGGGTGGGTCTTGATAAGTTTCTGGAGTCCTGCAAAAGAGGAAACATTTTGTAGAATGAAGGAGATTCAGAGAGAGCAGAGCAGAATGACATAGCCATGAGAAGTAGAGTCTACCAGCCAACAACCTTTGGAGATGAAGGAAAACGCCTCCCGGGGAGCTCCATGAAACAGGAAGCAGGAGAAGAAGCTAGCAGATAATGCTGTGTTCACCATGTGCCCTTCTAGATGAGAGAGGAACCCTGACCATGTTCGCCATGTGTCTTTCCACTTGAGAGAGAAACCCTGAACTTCATCAGCCTTTTTGAACCAAAGTACCTTTTCCTGGATGCCTTTGATTGGACATTTCTATAGACTCGTAATTGGGACATTTTCTTGGCCTTAGAACTGTAAATTAGCAACTTATTAACTTCCCCCTTTTAAAAGCCATTCCGTTTCTGGTATATGGCATTCTGGCAGCTAGCAGGCTAGAACAACACCAGAATTCATGCAAGCTCACCTCTGTCACAGCAAGCCACACTTCATTTATCCAACAATATTGTTTGCAAACCCACTGTGTATCAGGCACTGTTCTGGGTTCTGGGGATAAGATATAGACAAAACAGTCAAATTTCCTACCCCCATGAATCTTAAATTTTGGGTGCTGCAACGGACAGCAAGTAGAAACTCCATTCACTCTCATGTGAAGCAAATCTGCATTTTCGATTTCTTGTGGGTGGCTTTTCTCCCCATCCACAATAAATAGACCTTTTCTACACCTCCTTTATCTAAAAGGGCTGCTTCCAGGATTTGGGTTCTGGGAAGTGGCTTCAATTCCCCTTTCTCTGCCTCCCCCAGATCCTAGCCACACCCCAATCCAAAGAGTCAACAGAATCTCTTCTCTTTGTCCCATAGAATCTGCTGCTGGAACCAATCCCTCTGTCCACTGCAGCAACAGTCACTCCAGCTTTAGTTTCTCTTTCTCTTGTCACCTAGGTTTCTTTCTTCCTTTCAAGTTGGTCTATATTTTACAATTTTCTGTTTCCAAACTTTGTAAATACTCTGTACCCTCCAAGCCACAGCTCCCCCTCCCTATATCCCCTAGTAACCTCTAATCTACTTTCTGTCTCTAAGAATTTGCTATTTCTAAATATTTCACATAAATAGAATCATGCAATATTTGTCCTTTCGTGTCTGGCTTCTTTCACTCAGCATAATGTTTTAACATGCATCAGAACTTCAGTCCTTTTTTCTTTTTTTTAATGTTTTTATTGAGATACCTTCACACACATACAGTCCATCCAAAGTATACAATCAATGGCTCACAAAATCATCTCATAGTTGTGTATTCATCACCATGATCACTTTTAGAACATTTGCATCACTCCAGAAAAAGAAATCTTTAAAAATGCACACATCCCATACCCCTTACTCCTCCCTCTGATTGACCACTAGTATTGCAATATACCCAATTTTTTTACCCCTTATCCTCCCCCCTATTATTTATTCGTTTTTTGTCCTTATATTTTCACCCATCTGTCCATACCCTGGATAAAAGGGGCATCAGACACAAGGTTTTCACAATCACACAGTCACATTGTAAAAGCTGTACAGTTACACAATTGTCTTTAAGAATCAAGGCTACTGGAATACACTTCAGCAGTTTCAGGCACTTCCCTCCAGCCGCTCCAATACGCCATAAACTAAAAAGGGATATCTATATAATGCATAAGAATAACCTCCAAAAATAGCCTCTCGACTCTGTTTGAAATCTCTCTTTCACTGAAACTTTATTTTGTCTCATTTCTTTCTTCCCCCTTTTGGTCAAGAAGGCTTTCTCGGTGCCATGCTGCTGGGTCCCAACTCATCCCGGGAGTCCTGTTCCACACTGCCAGAGAGATTTACACCCCTGGGAGTCATGTTCCACTTAGCGGGAAGGGCAGTGAGTTCATCCGCCAAGTTGGTTTAGAGAGAGAGGCCACATCTGAGCCACAAAATAGGTTCTTTGAGGGAGACTCTTAGGTATAATCAGAAGTAGGCTTAGCTTCTCCTTTGCAAGAACAAGAAGTTCATTACTGTTAAGGGCCAAATAATAGTCTCATTGTGTGGATATACCACATTGTGTTTATCCATTCATCTACTCATGAACAATTGGGTAACTTTCAACTTTTAGAAACTGTGAGCAAGGTTGCAATAAACATCGGTGTACACGTATCTGCTTGAGTCTCTTTCTTCAGCTTCTTTGGTGATACACCTGGGAGTGGAAATCCTGGGTCACACAGTAATTTTGTGTTTTACTTTTCGAGGAACTATGCTTTCCACTGTGGCTGCACCATTTCCCATTTCCACCAGAAATAGGCAAAGGTTCTAATTTTTCCGCATCAACACTTATTTTTCTTTTTACTTTTTTAAAATAATAGCCATGTTTTGGGGTGGACAACATCTTTATTATTCTTTACCGAGATCTCGATATTTATGCAGTATGAGCAGGACCCTATGAGTCAGTTGGTCTCTCTCCATTGGTCATTTTGAAAGGATTATGTCCCCTAGGAAAGCCATGCGCTTTTGCTTTTTTTTTTTTTTTTTTTAATAATAAACTTGTAACAGGTGAGACTGCTGCTTTCTAAAGCCTGGAAGAAAAAGGACTCTCAGACTTTGAAATCCAATGGAGTGTTTGCTCTGCAGGTTTTAAGAACAGTTTGTGTCCAGGTTCCCTTGTTTATCTTTCGATGTATCCCTATAGCAATGGAAATATAGCCTATGACTGTCCCTCATTTGTACATTGGCAGCAGATAACTTATTCTAACTTTCACAGGTCCAGAGCCATAAGAAAAAATTTGCCTTAGACTAGACCATGCCTGCAACAGACTTTGATGAGATTTTGTACTGGTTTCAACTTTGTACGGTATTCGTATTGTTACTGAAATGGTTTGAGGCTTTTGTGATATTGTGATGGAGTGAATCTATTTTATATATGGAAAAATCATGTCTTTTTTTGGGGGGGGGATGGCGTCCAGAGGGTGGAATGTGTCAGTTTGAAAGTATTATGTACCCCAGAAAAAAACGTGTTTTAAGCCCGATTCAATCTTGTGGGTGCAGCCATTTCCTTTAATCCTAATTCAATCCCATAGGGGAGAAACTTCTGATTATATTATCTCCATGGAGATGTGACACACCCAGTTGTGGTGTGAACTGTTGATTGGATGGAAATGTGACTCCACCTATTCCAGGTGGGTCTTGATTAGTTTACTGGAGTCCTTCAAAGGGGGAAACTTTTTTTTTTGACTTTTGATCATTCCAGTCTACATATATAATCAGTAATTCACAATATCATCACATGGTTGTATATTCATCATCATGATCATTTCTTGGAACATTCGCATCTATTCAGAAAAAGAAATAAAAAGAAAACAGAAAAAAATGCATACATTCCATTACTCCCCCCCTTCCCCCTCACCGATCATCAGAGTTTCACTCAAATTTTAACATTTGTTCCAAAGGGGAAACATTTTGAAGAAACCTCCGAGCCACCAGAGTTATCAGATATAGATGCTTGGAGAACACTGCGTCGGAGAACACAGACATGGATGCTGGAAGTGCTTGGAACCCAGAAGCTGGAGCCATGAAAACCTAAGCAATCCAGAACCCAGAGAAACCAAGAGATGAGAGTCAGTGCTGGAGAAGCAAAGTGAGGCGGAACCTCCACAGAAACAGGCTAAAAGCAAAGGAGCCCAGGAGCAAGGGACCAGCAGATGCCAGCCACAGGCCCTCCCAGCCTTTCTTGAATTAAGGTATCTTTCCCTAGATGCCTTAGTTTGGACACTTTCATAGGCCTAGAACTGTATGTAACTTTTCATTTATTAAATGCCTTTTATTAAAGCCTTTCCATTTCTGGTACATTGCATTCCCACAGCTTAACAAACTAATACACCAGAGATCTGAGGGTGTTCTAGTCTGCTAGCTGCCAGAACGCAACACACCAGAGATGCATTGGCTTTCCATAAAGGGGGATTTATTTAGTTAATGTATAGTTTTTCAGAGGAAAGGCAGCTAACCTTCAACTGAGGTTCTTTCTTACCTGGGAAGGCACAGGGTGATCTCTGCTGGCCTTCTCTCCAGGCCTCTGGATTCCAACAACTTTCCCCGGAGTGATTTCTTTCTGCATCTCCAAAGGCCTGGACTGAGCTGCCGTGCTGAGATGAGGTATGCTGAGCTGCTTGGGCTGTGCTACCTTGCGCTCTCTCATTTAAGCACAAGCCCATTAAATCAAATGTCATTCATTGCAGCAGGCACGCCTCTTAACCGACTGCAGATGTAATCAGCAACAGATGAGGTTCACGTACCATTGGCTCATGTCCACAGCAACAGAACTAGGCACCTTCACCTGGCCAAGTTGACAATTAATCTAACTACCACAGAGGGTCTGTTTCTAAACTCTCAATTTGATTCCACTTATCAGTAGGTGCCAGTACCATGCTGTTTAGACCACTGTGACTTTATAATTTGCTGTAAAGTCAAGAATGTGAGTCCTCCCACTTCCTTCCTCTTTTTTAGGATGTTTTTGGCTTTTCAAGACTCCTTTCGCTGGGAAATTTTTGATGATTGATTCAACTTCTTTACTAGTCATTGGTTTGTTCAGAGCTTCCATTTCTTCTTGAATCAGTGTAGATAGTCTGTGTGTTTCTAGGAATTGTTCTATTTCTTCTGGTTACTTAATTTGTTGGCATACAGCTGCTCATGGTCCTTTTTATTTTAGTGGAGTTGATAATAATGTTTCCTTTTTCATTTCTGATTTTAGTTACTTGTGTGTCCTTTCTCTTTTTTTCTTCATCAGTCTAGCTACATGGAGAGTACACTTCACTGGTATTTACCACAATTTACCAGCCTTTTCCTCCTGTTCTTTCCTGGATGCTGCACAATCTTCTACGGGACTCTGGAGTTTTGAAATAGTTGATTCTTACAGTGCCTGCCTGTTTAATAGTTCTGGTGGAGGGACTGATTCCTGGAGTTTCCTGCTGTGCCATCTTTCCAAAATCCCCTGCTAACTACTTCTTGAATGGAGAAAGGAACAGGTGAAATAAATTAAATTATAATAACAATGACCGATATTTATTGGGCACCTCACCACACCATCTAGAGTGGTGACAGGAACCAGTCTCCTCACTTGGCACGCTTGATTATGCCCAGAGAAGAAGGCTACTATGATCTCCATTTTAAAGATAAGGAAACTGAGGCTCAGAGAAGGAAAGTCAGCTACTTAAGGTCATTCAACCAGTAGCAGGCAAAGTGAAGATTTGGATCACAAGAGAGAAAAAGAAAATCATTAATTATTTCAACATTATTATCTGTCCCTGCATGATATCCTTGATGAAGGATGAGCTATTTTTTTTTTTTTTTTTTTTTTTTTTTTTTTTTTAAAGAGAGAGGGAGGAAGGGAAGGAAAGACAGAGAAGGAAGGAAGGATGGAAGGAAGGAAGGGAGGAAGACAGGGAAACATTTTTAAACATTTTCTTGTTTTATTATATTTTGTTTGTTTGTTTGTTTTTTACATGGGCTGGGGCCGGGAATCGAACCGGGGTCCTCCGGCACGGCAGGCAAGCACTCTTGCCCGCTGAGCCACCGCGGCCCGCCCCTATTTTTATCTTTATTGTACAGCTGGGGAAAAAGACTCAACAAGGTAAAGGGATGTGACCACAGCAGCAGAGAAGAGCCTCAAGTAGTGTAAGAGTGTCCCGAGTGAGTGGAGTATGAAGAAGAAAGAGTGGGTGGTGCAGGGAGGCCAATTGAAGGACACGGGTTGTTTGAAAGACATGGATTGGAGGTCCCCAAAGTGGAGGTCAACAACATTTGCTCAAAACCCTTCCCCTATCTGAAAGGGAGACCACCTGCACAAAAAGAAATGCAGGAGGATGTTTATCAGAGTATTATGCATAATCCTGTGAAACAACCCATGTGTCCATAAGGTGGGGAGTAGGTAATAAAATGGGTTTACACATAGACTATAGGGCTACATGGGAGAGAGGTTTAGGGCAGGGACTCTGGAGTCAGAAGTCTTCACCACTTGGTAGATGAATGGCCCTAGGCCAGTTACTTCATCTTCTTGTGCCTCGGTTTCCTCATCTGTAATGAGGGGACGATAATAGCATCGACATTGGAGGGTGGTTGTGAGAATTTAGAGAGATGATGCAAGTCAAGCCCTTGGCACATGGAAATCTTTGAATAGATCAGGTGTTGCCAAACTCTTTCTGTTGATAAGGCCAAGTGGTAGCCTCTGAAATCATTCCCCTCAACACCTTCTACCAACCAAATCTTGCATGGCGACCAGGATGAGTGTCTGAGTTACCTCACCTGGTGAGTCACCTAGACTAATGGGGAGGTAGCTGAGGGTAAAGGAGATCTAGAATGGGTGTGAAGGGGGGATGACAAGTGCTGGCTGAGACCACTAGATTCACTGCAGCAGTGGAGGCTGAAGTTCATCCAATCAACCTTTGTTTCCAGGTTGGAAAAGAGACTAACAAGAATCGTACAGCAGTTGTCCCTAAATGCAGAGAGTCTGTGTGGTTGGTTTAAGTGTATCCCCAACCAACACAGGGTCTTGATCTTCATCTGTGTCCCTGTGTGTGTGAACCCATTGTCAATAGGCATTTGAAGGTATTACTTTTAATTCAGTTGTGCCCAGCTGAGTCAGGGTGGGTCTCAATCCATAGTACTGGAGGCCTTATAAAGAGAACATGGAATTCACAGAAGCCAGAAAAAGAGGACATTATCATGTGACAGGAGGCAAAGATACAAGCCAAGGAACCCCAAGGATTATCAGCAGCCAACAATAGAACACCACGGACTCCAAGAGATAGCAAGCTCTGCTGATATCTTGATTTGGGGATTCTTCTAACTTCAAAATCATGAGCCAATAAATTCCTATTGTTAAGCCAAAATCCATGTATGGTATTTGTTTGAGCAGCCTGCAAACTAAAACAATGCATTTACGAAGCAAGTAGATCCCAGTGGCATAAGGGGTGGACTGTAGTGGGTGCTCCAGATTCCTGTTGTATTAGACTCCTATTGCTGTTGTAACAGATTACCACAAATTCAGTGACTAAAAACAACGCAAATCTAATCTTACAGTTCTGGAGATAAAAAGTCCAAAATCAGTCTCAATGAACTAAAACCAAGGTGTCAGCAATGTTGCATTCATTCTGGAGTTTCTAGTGGTGAATCCATTTCCTTTCCTTTTCCAACTTCTAGAGGTTGCCTGTGTTCCTTGACTGGTGGCCCCCTTTCAGCACTCACATCACTCCAACCTTTGCTTCCATTGTCACATATCCTTCTCTGACTCTCTTTCTTGCCTCCTTTTTTCACTTATAAGGACTCCACCTCTAATGCCTTCTAATGCCCTCCCATGCCCCCAGTCAAGAATAAGATTACTGTTTATTTGGTACAAAATTTCTATTTTGACTAGTGTATTTCCTAATATAACTTATTTAGACAGCTTAACTGAACACCATAAGTACATGGAACCTTGAGTAGGACATGAGATTGTGTTGGTTTGTCCAGAGTGATGCCCCAATAAATCCCAGAGTGATTTGAACAGTGAATAAAAAAATATTTGCAAAGTCCCCTTCAGGGAATGGTGAGAAAGGGGGAAAATTCAACTTCCCCAAGTTGAATTCTTGATATTCTCACAAGCAGTGTGGACAACCAAAGCTATAGACTGAGCCCCCAATCTTGGGATTTGTTCATATGAAACTTAACCCCACAAAGGATAAGTCAAGCCTACTTAAAACTAGGCTTAAGAGTCACCCCCAAGAGAATCTCTTTTGTTGCTCTGATGTGGCCTCTCTCTCTAGCCAATACAACAAGCAAACTCACCACCCTCCCCCTGTCTACATGGGACATGACTCCCAGGGGTGTGGACCTTCCTGGAAACGTGGAATAAAATCATAGAATGAGCTGAGACTCAGCATCAAGGGATTGAGAAAAACCCTAGAATGAGCTGAGACTCAGCATCAAGGGATTGAGAAAAACTTCTCAACCAAAAGGGGGGAAAATGAAATGAGACAAAATAAAGTGTCAATGGCTGAGAGATTCCAAACAGAGTCAATAGGTTATCCTGGAGGTTATCCTTATGCATTAAATAGATACTACCTTGTTAGTCAAGATGTAATGGAGAGGCTGGAGGGAACTGCCTGAAAATGTAGAGCTGTATTCCAGTAACCATGTTTCTTGAAGATGATTGAATGATATAGCTTTCACAATGTGACTGTGTGATTACGAAAACTTTGTATCTGATGCTCCCTTTATCTACCTTATCAACAGATGAGTAAAACATATGGAATAAAAATAAATAATAGGGAGAACAAAGGTTAAAATAAATTTAGATTGTAACGCTAGTGATCAATGAAAGGGAGGGGTAAGGGGTATGGTATGTATGAATTTTTTTCTGTTTTCTTTTTATTTCTTTTTATGAATAGATGCAAATGTTCCAGGAAATGATCATGATGATGAATATGCAACTATGTGATGTTATTGTGAATTACTGATTACATAGGTAGAACGTAATGATCAAAAGTTAAGAATGTTTGCATTCGTTTGGTGTATTGTGGTATTTTTACAAAATTAATAAAAAAAGAATAAGATTACCCAGGGCTGATGGAAGAAGTGGTGGGGTATTTGGGAGGTACTTCCTGTGTTCTGGGTAGAGCTCTGGGATCATGGAAAGTCCTCTGGAGAAGTTGGGGTAGGGGGACTCAAATCCAAAAGGAGCTCATGCCCTGCTCAGCATAGGAGCTCCAGAGAGGTTGCAGGACAAAAGAGGAAATGACTCAGTGATATCTCTGGGTAGTTGAAGCCACAGACAGCCTCAAAGAGCTTCCTGTGCCTCAACCTGGCTGAAATTCAGCTTTTTGAGTAAGGCTCGGTAGGGGCAGAGAATGGACCACTCCTGACAGGTCACCAGGACAAGAATGAAAGGCAAAAGGTCAGGAGCAGATCTACGATGTGTGTCTCGGTGGGCAGCTGTGTGGACACGAGAATCTGCTGGAGCCCTCCCTCACCCCTAATGCCTCTGCTTCCATAGTTTTAGGAAGGAAACATGTGGGGAAGGATAGTTCCCAAATTGACTGATATCAAATTTCCAGCATTTTGGTGCAAAGGGATCTAGAAATATAAATTAAGTTGCATTAATGATATTAAAAAATTTACATTTTTGTACATCATGAATTGAGATTCGTGTGTGCTACATTTGTACCTCAGTTTGGGCTCTCATGGGAACTGACCCTTGGACAATAATTCTTGGGGGCAAAAAAGATTTGCTCATAAAGCTGGAAGCTCAAAACAGCACACATGTATTATCTCAGTTTCCTTTGGTCAATGTTTAGCTTAGCTGGGTCCTGTTTCAGGTCTGACATGGCTACAATCCACATGCTGTCAATTGCATTCTTTTCTGGAGCTTGGGATCCTCTTCCAAGCTCACCTTGTTGTTAGCAGAATCTCATTCCAATTGGTTATAGGACTAAGGCTCTCAGCTACTAAAGAACATCTGCAGCAACCTGCCAGGTGGACCGTTCCAGAGGTAGCACACAACAGTAGTTCTACTGCTTCTTTGAGGTTAGCAACAGAATTCCTCATTCCTGTCTGCTAAAAAAAAAGGGTCTTAAATAATTGAACCTAATCAAAGGAGTGACATCCCTTCAGCTTTGCCATATTGTATTAATTATAAGCAAGGCAGGTTCTTCCTGAACTTGAGAGGAGATTCTACAGGAACATGGGCAACAGAAAGTACGTATCATTGGGGATCACTCTATGGTATGTCTGCTGCAGAGGTGACCCCAGGACACACTAGGATGACAGTAGGGAAAGGGCCAACACAAGGACCAGGAAGCTGGGTATTTATCCACCAAATACCATCCACCACTGGTTGAGTTCTGCTCCTGTCTTCGTATCACCCATCCCTGATATCAGAATTTTTCACATTGGCATGTGCAATCTCCCTTGTTTTGCCTTATTTTCTTCTGCTCCCCCTGCCATGCCACCCTCCACTGCAGCCAGGATGCCCCTGATATTTCCCCTGCTCCCCATCAAGCCATCTGTTGGCTCTAGGGCCCTCTCTCTTATGCAAACATCATGCCACGCTTTTTCTCTGGACCCCTCTCTGGTCCCCGAATAATCCATCCTCCATCCCTGCCCTTGAGAAGCCCTCAGGACGTATGGGGTTATCAGAACTGAACAAGACACCCTCAGCCCTGTGTGGTCAGGGCTGGGGCAGAGGGTGGGACCCGGGGACGGGTGAGCTGGGAAAGGGGTGGGGTTCAGGAAGAGCTTCCACAAACGGAATCTGAGCTTGTCTTGTCTGTCTCCAATCCTTGCCCACAGCATTGATGCTAGAGTCTTCTGCCCTTACTCTAATCAGAGCCCCTTTTCTTAACATCTCATCTCCCCCTCCCAAGAGGTTTCTGTGCATCTTCTTTCCTGGCCCCCCTCCTTCCTTGCCCCACCCTCCAGATCATAAGGGCAGCCTTCCAAATGACAAATCCAACAAACCCAATCATATCAGTCCCCCGCTGAAAATCCTCCAATGTTCAATTTCTCCAGTTGTTTCAAAAATATCTCTTTATGATATATCACGTGTTGCATTCATTGACTACATCTATTACCTTTTTAAAAAAATCTATAAATATTTTTTCTCTCTTGTTCCTGTGGTTTTTCTTGCTTCAAGCCATTGAAGACACCAGGTTCTTTGTCCTTTCGAATTTTCCCACTGTCTAGATTATGCTGATTTCACTCTTGTGGTGCCATTGAATATATTCTTTCATCCCCTACATGCTGTCTGGGGACAGCAAAATTTTCTGCAAAGGTCCAGATAGTAAATATTTTTGGTTTTGTGGCCATGCAGTCTCTGTCACAATTATTCAACGCCATTGATGAAGGCAAAATCTGCCGTAGACAGTACATAAATGAATGAGAGTGGTTGTGCTCTAATAAAAGTTTTTGTATGGACACTGGAGCTGGAGTTCAATTTAATTTTCACATCATGAAATGTGATTCTTCTGATTTTTTTCAACCCCCTGTACAAAAACAGGGGGGTTGGCCAGTTGGATTTGGTCCCAGACATAGTTTGCCAATCCCTGCTATAAACTAGCTTGGTAAGATTTAGGTTCAACTTTGGTGGGGGGGGATAGGAGATGAAATGCCCCATGGGTAGTGCAGACACTGGGTAACATATGTTATTCATGTACACTTGCTATTTTGTGGAGTGTGATCATGGCTATATGGTTATGCTAAATAAAAGTTCTAATCTCTTAGACATGCATTTAAAAATATTGTCAGGGGGAGTGGAGGTGAAATTAGATGAGGTCTGAAATTACAGGAAAGCCAAAAAAGGGGAGTAGATGAAATAAGCAGGGCAGAACACTGAAACTATTGAATGAATCAGGGTGATAGGGGCATGGGGGTTCTTTAGACTATCTTCTCCTTTTTTAAAAAACGTTTTTTTATTGTGAAATAACATATATACAAAGAAAAGAAATAAAAAGCAATAATTTTCAAAGTATATTTCAGCAGTAGTTATAGAACAGATCCCAGAGTTTGTTATGGGCTACCATTCCACTGTTTCAGATTTTTCCTTCTAGCTGCTCCAAAACACTGCAGGCTAGAAGAAATATTAATATAGTGATTCAGCAGTCATACTCATTGGTTAAATCCTGTTTTCTCTGTTATAATTCCTCCTTCTCCTTTGATCTTTCTCCCAATCCATAGGGAAATTTAGGCAGTGCCCGTTCTGACTTTTTCATGTTGAGAAAGGAGAGGGGGATGTAATTAGTTGATAATTTTGGAGGGGCTGGTACCTCTGGGTTTTATTTTCTCCCCTTTTTTTCATGTTCACAAATTTCCCTACTAGTAATTTAGTTTTTTAATTTCTAGGGCATCAACAATTCAAAAATATCTTCCAATGGTTTGATAAACTCTAATCAAATTCAGAATCCTAATGGTCTTCAAAATCCCATATCTCCTTCCCAATCCAGCTCCAAGCTTCCTCCTGCTTCAGGACCTTTAGTTTCTCTCTGTGCTTGGAATCCTCCTCCTCTCTACTCTCCACTCTATCAACTCAAAGAACAAACGTCAATCCCTTCTTGCGCCTTCACACACCCCTGTCTTAATCCATGTTATCGTATGGTTCAAGGGCTGCAAATTCAAATGCCATCAAGAGCTAATAATTAATATAAGGAGGTAAAATAAGCTGGGCCATATTTTATTTTTAACACACGCATCCCTTGATTATTAAACATATAGAGATACTCTACTTTCCATGAAGGACTGTTATGGTTAGCAGAACAATGCTTCGTGTGCTGATTTGAAGCTGTTATGTACCCCCAGAAAGGCCACGTTTTTATAATCCATTCCTGGGGGTGCAGATCTATTGTAGGTGAGACCTTTTGATCAGTTTGTTTCAATTGAGATGTGACCTTAATCCTTTCCTGGAGTCATTTACAAGAGGATAAAAGGCAGAAAAAGCCCAGAGAGAGCTTGGAGAGAAAAGCCCTGGAGATGCTAAGACAGAACACACAGATGCTCAGAGAGGAGGCCACTGGAACCAGGAGCTGAAAGCAACAAGACCCAGGAGTAAAGGACCAAAAGATGCCAGCCGCGTGCCTTGCTGTCTGACAGAGGAACCCCGGATGTCAACAATCTGTCTTCAGAGTCCAGATATCTCCTGTGGATGCCTCAATTGGAACATTTTCATGCTCTTAGAGCTATAAAGGTTAAGTTAATAAATCCCCATTATAAAGGCCAACCCATTTCTAGTATATTGCATTCCAGCAGCTTTAGCAAACTGAAACACCCCACCTCGCCTTCCCCACCAAAAAAAAAAAAAGATGCCCAACGTCCTAATCCCTGGAACCATTGAACATGGTACCCTACAAAAGGGACTTAGCAGATGTCATTAAGTGAAGGCCCTTGAGATGGAGATGTCATCCTATTTTATCCAGGTGGACCCAACGTTATCCCAAGGGTTCTTACAAAAGGGAAGTAGGATGGGGGAAGGCACAGAGAGTTTGGGAGAAGAAGTGCTGCTGGATTTAAAGATGGAAGAAGGAGCTGTGAACCAAGAAATACAGGCAGCCTCCAGAAGATGGAAAAAGCAAGGGAACAGATTCTCTTCTAGAGCTTTCAGAGGGAAGGCAGTTCTGCTGACACCTTGATTTTAGCCTCAGTTTGGACTTCCCACTCCCCAGAACTGAAGATAATACATTTATGTTGTTTTAAGCCATAGAATTTGTGGTAACAGCAGCCATAGGAGCTACGCACTTTCTTGTTTTTCTTGAAACTAGTGGTCATCTCAGGCCGCCCAGTGTTTCCCCATCTCTGATGGAGAAAGGACTCTTAACCCTTCTGCACTGGGTTTCCCCATCCATAAAACAGGGATAATAATCACAGTCACCTTTCTCCCACAGAATCATTGCGTAGAATTGAATGAGTTCGTGTGAGTTGGTGCACTTAACACAGCGCCTGGCACACAATGTGCGCTATAATTAATAATTACTATTCCGTTAAGAAAAACAACAATACGATCGAAGGCAACTGGCGTTCAGCCTCAGTGTGCGAGACAGCCAGGAGGGGTGGGGACCATGGCAAGCTGCTGAGCTCACACTCTGACCCAAGTGGGCAGCCAATACCCACCCAGGTGATCACCACACTTCCAACTTTCCAAGAGAATCCCGAACTCCGAATTTTGTCCATACGCAACACAAAATATTCTGATATTTAAATATCGGCGACTCGAGTCCAGATATCTTAACACACCCAGTGCCCAGTGGGTGCTGCGCTAGGCCTCCTGTGATGCAGAAATTTAAACGTGCATGCAATTACAACTCTACTTACCAAAAATATACCTACAGAAGACTAAAGAGCTCACCGTGGAAGAGACTCATGGACCGCTTGCCCCACTGATCTACTGGTCTCGTAGGTCCCCGGCTTCCCCTGCGCAGGAACTCCTTTCGGCTGCTCCTCCTGAGCGGGCGGGGTCTTCAGGTGAGGATGGACATGCGCTGGAGGCGGCGCGCGGACAGCGTTGCCCTTCCATCCGGGGCTGGGTATGAGGGTCTGCGGGTGTTCCGGGCCAGGGAAGGGGGCTGTCTGCGCAGCTCGGATGGCGGGCTCTGTCCTGCGCAGACAGCACCTGTGGGGCAGAGTTCCCGAACCACCTGTGCGCACACAGCCCTTTCCCAACATAGCCTGTGCTGGTTACAGCTGTCCTCAGACCTAAGCCCTTCACCTCTGATCGATGGAATCTATTTCGGAGATCTCGGATTTTTTGTTTCAGCGATCACTTCCCCACCGTCGCGCAATAGGTGTGTGAATTACTTCGCCTTTCTTACTTGCTCCTAAGAAGGCCCTTTCCAGCACCTAAGATTATCAGATGGGTTGATTCTATGTAGCGCGGGAAAGAAATGCCTAACTAAATACTAGTTCTCAAGGAACTAAACCTTTTTTCCCTCCCCAACTGAAAGTATCTTTGCTTTTATTTTACAAGGATATCCTGTTAGAAGGAAAAACAAAAACAAAAAACGGAGAGAGACGGTAGCAATTTCATCCTCAGAAGAAAATCATTATTAACAGTTTGGGGCATGCCTGTCCCTTCTTGTTTATGGATACGTGAAGGTATGTGTGTGTTATCCAAAGGAGTTGTCTGTGTAACCTGCTTTTTTCACTTAATACATAGAAGGGTTTTTCTGTATCATTGCATAAATGTTTTACTAACTGGTAAAACTCCACCGCACTTCACCTTATAAAGTGACTTGGACCCAGAATCTAGACAGAGCAAGAAGTTTTTTCCCATCTCCCTCCACAGGGTGTTGGGATACAAAGAAACCCAAAACGGAAACTCATTGAAGATACTGTTATTGAAGTAGTTTATGAAAAAAAGTGACTTGGATCTTTAGTTGATTTGTCCACACACACACACAAAAACTTGACCTTATAGCAAAGATGTTTGTCAGGACTAAAATAGTTGACAAATTATCTGCCTTTTTCTAGTTAAGTTGGAGTATTCCACCTGACTTTCGTTATTTAATATGCAGAGCAGACAAGGATATTGCAATTATTGTCATGTGCACTATAATAGCCTAGAACAACTTGGGTTGTTAGTTTGCTAGCTGCCGGAATGCGATATACCAGAAAAACAGCTTTTTAAAAGGTGAATTTATTAAGTTGCAAGTTTACAGTTCTAAGGCCGTGAAAAAATGTTCAGATTGAATCAAGGTTATAAAAATGTCCAATCTAAGGCATCAGGAAAAGAATGCCTTGGTTCAAGAAGGCCAATGACCCGCAACTGGAAAGACACATGGAGAACATGGCATCATCTGCTACCTTTCTCTCATCTGCTTCTACTTTCATGAAGGGGGCATTTTCCTTCTTCATCTCCATAGGTCTCTGGCTATGTGGGCTCTAAAGCTTTTTCCAAAACCGTTCCCTCTTAAAAGGCTCCAGTAAGCAACCCCACCTTGAATGGGTGGAGGCACATCACCACGGAAACCACCTAATCAAAAGTTACCACCCACAATTGGGTGGGTCACATCTCCATGGGGACAATCAGAAAGCTCCCAGTCAGCAATATTGAATGAGGATTAAAGGACGTGACTTTTCTGGGGGCCACCACAAGTTCAAACTGGCACAATAAGTTTCATGCCCAGCACAGAGATTCGGCCATACAAAGGTGCATCAGATGTGTACCAGTCGTCCGATGGAGTGTTTCCTGCAGGATGTACTGCGGCACCACCCATGCCAGTATCAAGAAAGCAGATCAGCAGACAGTGGAAGACATGAATGGTTTGTTACCCTCTGAAGTGGCTCACGTTGATGATTTTACTCCTGAAGAAATGGCTGAGGACACTGCTGGAGTCACAGCACAGACACCCGCCAAGGGTTTCAAACCTATTGAAGAGTTATGTTCCAGACCTAGAAAATCTCAGGAGTATGTGGAGAACGTTCCAATGAGACCATCCATTATTTAAAATCTGGAGAAGGAACAGCAGTAGCCCTTGGAGTTTGGTCATAAAATTGGGAAATATGTCAATCCAGGGGCACTTTTATTGGAATACATCTTGAGAAGAAAAATCTGATGTCAGTAGGCTAAAGAAAGTGAGGAGACCAACCAAAATGCTTTTAAACTCAGCTCCATCAGTTTGTACTTCGGTCCCATCAGCTGGTACTAAAGAGGAGTTACGAAAGTTAGTGAGTTCTGTTCCAAATCCTGGGCAGGATTCTTCCAGCAGTGTGGGAAGGAAAACGAGAGGGAATGAAAGCTACCTTAGGGGTGCACAGGTGGTTCAGTAGTAGAATTCTTGCCTTCCATGCGGGAGACCTGGGTTTGATTCCCAGACCATGCACCCCACCAAAAAAATCACCATAACGCCCCAAAACTACCTTCTAAACCTGTTAAAATATATGATCTGAGAAATTTACCCTCTCAGCACAAGCTGATAAAATGAGGACTCGGCTATCAGAAAAATTGACAGGTAATAAGGTAAACTAGAAATATTTGTGTTAAGGCTAGTTGAAGGTTCAGTACGTCAACTGAAATATACTTGATACTTAATGCACAAAGCTTTCCCAGCTTTGGGGTGAACACTAACCTTGAACTATTTTGCTATAGATATTATTTTTTAGAACTCTCATATTCATTTGAAATTAGTGCTTAAGTTCCTATTTTTTTAGACTCAATAGCCATCCTTTGCCCACCATTTTCTGAAGAAGTTCACCTTAATTTATATCGTAATATAATTTAGCACAGTACATAAAATTTGTCCCTCAAATCATGTTGCTTATTTTTATGATTGCATCTCTCTTGCCCGCAGGCTATAGTACTGCAAGAATAAATATAGCAAACTTATTAAATATTACCTTTTCTTTACTTCTATGGGACAAATGCATATTCCCTACACTGTGTTTCAGAGTGATATTGTCAATATAGTATTCTAAGTGAATAATTAAAAATGGAATATAATAAATTAAATGATTTAGCTTTCATAATGTGACTGTGTGATTGTGAAAATCTTGTGTCTGATGCTCCTTTTAGCTACAGAATGGACAGATGAGTAAAGCATATGGGTTAAAAATAAATAATGGGGGAACAAATGTTAAAATTAAAATATATATATATATTCGGTAGATGGAAATACTAGTGGTCAATGAGAGGCAGGAGTAAGGGGTTGGTATGTGTTTTTTCTTTTTTCATTTTCTTTTTCTGGAGTGACACAAATGTTCTCAAAAATGATCATTAATACAAAATAAATTAAATTTTTTAAAAAGTGACCATGGTAATGAATATACAACTATATGATGACATTGTGAGCCATCGATGGTACACCATGTATGGATAGTTTGTATGTTAAAATGTATGTCCTTGTACGTTGTTTAATCAATAAAATTTTTTTTAAAAAAAGAATCTAATAAATTTTTTTAAAAGACTCATTGTGGGCCAAATTCTGCAAAAGTACTTAAAGGCTCAAGTCATTTAACCTCATGTAACCAGGATGCAGAAGGAGCTTCCACTCACCCTGTTTGACAAATGAGGGAACCGAGGGCTGGGAGAAGGCAGGTGTGGCTCCAAGTATCCCAACTGGAAAATGGTTCAAACCCCCCAGATTGTAGGACTCCAGAGTCCGAACCACACTTTTCCTCTGAAGTGTCCGAACACAACGGCATTTGGCAGGAGCGCCGTAACGTCGTAGGATGAAATTAATGAATTATTTTTTCATCCTTAGTTTTACTATCACCACCTCTGGGTTTTGGCAGGAGATGAAGAGAAGAGGGATGGTCTCCTGCCCAGAGGGTCTCAAGGAAGAGCTGTTGCAGGGAGGGTGCGGGGAGGGTGAGATGTGACAAGATACTGGAGCACAAGAGGTGAAGGCGGAAATAGAGTAGATAAACTTCTCAGAAGTTTGAAAAGTAGGTCAATGGTCTGGCGTAGGGGTTTCCTGCCCCACCCCCACCCTCACATTTTATCTGAAATCAAATTGGGGTTCAGGTCTCCCGCTGCACCAGCCTCTGCCCCCTCCATACCATCCCTCCACACCCTCCTCCTTGCTTCCCCCGTTTCTTCTACTCCGCTCCCTTTCTCGCCTCTCCTTTTGCCCCTCCCCCTCTTGCCCTCTCCCTCCTCCCCCACGAAGTGGAGAGACACCTCCTAGAAATGATCTACGGAGCCTAATCTTAGCGAGAGGCTCCATCACAGGTGGAAGTTAGTGACCGACGGTGGCTTTTTGAATACACTGCCCCCACACCTTGTTCTCACCCATCAAAGCCACAGAGACAAGGGCTGCAAAAAGAGTAAAGGAACTCCAGCTGGGGCCTTCCTGCCTACCATTAGCCCAGCAAGGGACTCAGGATGGGTCTCTAGTTTGGGGAGTCAGGGAGCGTCCCTGCATCTGAACACGGGGCAGTGACAGCTCCTGCCCAGAGCTGTGGTGTGCATAAAAAGATGCAACTTATACAGGCGTCCCAGCATATGGAAAGTGCCAACACATGTTCGTCTACCTCCATATTCCTAAATCGCTTACAGCACCTGCACACTGATTGAGCCCTTACTGTATACCGGGCACCATGCTGAGCCATTTCCGTGCTTGATTCTTAATCTTTACAGCCAACCTAGAGGCGAGTACTGTTCATCAGCCCCATTTTACAAATGGGGAAACTGAGGCCCGGAGCCGTGGTAAGACTCGCTCCACGTCCCAAAGCTGGCAAGAGACAGGGTGGAATTTGAACCCAGGACTGCCTGATTGAAAAGCTTGTTTTCTTCACCCCCGGACTGCGCAACCATGATGATAAGAGTTTTTTCTTCTCTAGGGTCTGTGCCCTCGCCCCAGGGCCCTGGGAACAAAGCTCTCCCTCCAGCCCCACCAGGGCACCTACTCATTTGCCTGGGGAAGCTGATTTGTGTCCACTCGTTACCTGGCCTTCCCATCCGTGCCCCGTGACCCACTTGCTCCAAGCTTCCAGCAGACTTGGCAGGCTGTTATTCTGTCCTGATGTGTCCAGTCGGTGCCTTGCAGGATGCACCACCTCCCACATTTTATCTGAAATCAGACTGGGGTTCAGGTCTCCCGCTGAGTGTGGATCTGGGGAGGAGGCAGAACTGGGCACGACCTTTCTGCTCTCCCCATGCTTCCTGCAGAGCACTGGACCCGTGGGTTCAGAACCCTCATTTATATAATGACCTCCATGGACCATCTCATCAGTCCCCCTGCCCGTAGGGGCTGTCGCCGGCTGCTGACTGAGATCTTCCCCTTTCCCGTGGGGCTCTCCCGGCCTGACAACCCTGCCCCATCCCTCCTCCCCCAAGAAACGGACAAACCCAGGTGCAACTGTTTGCTATTTATTTCAAGGACGAGGGCCCAGGTCTGGGGACAAGGTCCCATCTGAACCCCAGGACACGTTAGTCTTGGCTGGGAAAGAATCTCAGAGTGTGTGTGTGTGTGTGTGTGTGTGATGTCGTGTGCATATGATTGTGGTGTCGTGGGTGTGACAGGGCTTGATCACAATGCAGCATTTGGACGTCTGACCGACACACAGTGACCGTACAGTGGCAGTGCCGCCTGCGACTTATGTGCAATTGTGTGATTGTGTATGTCTGGGTGTGGCTGTACCGTAGTGTCTCTGTGATTGCAACAGTGTCTTATGATGTGACTGTGGTTGTGTCATGCAGGGTTGTAATGCAGTATCTGTGGGCTGTGTGTTTGCAGTGCTGCCCGTGATTCATACAGGCGTGCTCCTGGGTGCGGACCTGACTCTCTGGGGGCAACAATGTGGGGTTGTGAGAGAGGGGCTGAGATTGTGGAGCGTGTGATAGATTCTCTGTGAGGCTGTAGGTGTATTTTTTATTCCCCTCATTTTTTTTCTTTCCTTCTTACCTTTCTTCTTTCTTTCTCTTTCTTTCCTTCTCTTCTTACTTCCTCATTGTCTCATTCTCTCTCTCTTTCTCTCCTTCCTTCCCCCCATCCTCCTTCTCTCCCTTCCTTTCCGGCTTTCCTTCTTTCCTTTCCTTCCCTCCCTCTCCTTCTCTCTCTCATGAGGAAGTATTTCAAAATGCGGTCATATGTCCAGCCCTGGGTAGTGTTGGGAACACAGCATTCCCCAAAACAGCTTTTGCTCTACTCTCACAGAGCTTCCACCCAGGTGGGACGTGTGTAGCACCGGCGGCATACAGCACACCGTTGCACAGTATATTAGTAGCCGGAAATCAGCCACAGTAGGAGCTTTTACCCCATGGAAACTGACAGACGCTGCAAGGCCACCCCTTCCCAGGAGAGCCGGCTGTTAAACGTTTACCAGCACTCCACTGCATCTGTGTGTCCAGCCGTCCTTTTGCATGACCAGGCTGCAGAGAGACCACAAGCCCGTGGGAGGGAATTGAGTGTGTGCCTATGAGCGGATTGGGGCTGGACTGGGCCCCCCCACATGGATGAGTCCTGATGAATCTCCCCTCACCCACTGAATTGGCCGGGGGCAGGGAGGGTGCTGCATTTCCTGCCCCCAGCCAAGTCCCTGGTCCCCATGTTCCATGTTCCTTTGAAGCAAAAGCATAAATACCCACTCCTCTCCCCGTCTTCCTGAATATCAGGAAAATCAGCTTTATCCCACACTTGGGGCCACAGACCCCCAAGTTTCTGGGTCTTTGTGTTCAGTATGATCCATGGCAGGGTCTGCCATCTGCTTTGATCCCCAGTGATCAAGGGTTCTTGGCCCCGGGTGAACCCTCCACCTGCTGAGTTTTTGGGGTCCCCTGGGGTGACCTCCGAGATCTCTGCTTGCTGGATGTTCTTTCTGCTGAGATCAACCTCTTAGTCTCTTAGGCATCCAGATCCCCCAGTCAATCCTCTGTGGCTCTCCCCGTCACACCATGAACGTCCCGAAGTAAGACCGGGTGCCGTCACGGAGTCGGACCAGGCGGTTATCTGGCACTCGCACGACCACCTCCTCCCCGGCCTCCAGGTGCACCAGGCCACCCAGGAAGCTGCTGTCCCACCAGACGCGAGAGGCGGTTGGCCGCCCGCAGGGTGAGCGCCGGCTGACCAGCAGCTCCAGCTCCTTGGGGTAGCGAGCTGTACGCTTGTAGAGGCCATGGGTGATAGGCAGGCTGCTGGCCAGCCCCTGCGGGCAGCCCACGCCACCCAGCTGCACCTTGGAGTAGATGTAGTAGTAGCCGGCCTGGGAGACCACCAGGGCCCCGTTGCGGTAGCTGAGGCCCCTCAGGAAGGCCAGGCCCAGCTGTGTCTGCCACAGCAGTGGGCCCCCACTGCGTGCCAGGCTGGAGTTGGCCCCTGGGGACAGAGACGGAGGGAGCCCAGTCAGCACACATCACAGCTTGCAGCATGTCCCTAAACCAGCTGCCACCCTACCCCGAGTTTCCACCGCTGTGCTAGGCTGCCGGGGGCTTTATGTGTGCTAATTCACTTTGCCCACACTTTGCATGTGGGGAAACCGAGGCACAGAGAGGCAAAGCAACTTGCTTATCACGTGTCTTAACTCATTTCATCCCCACTTTGCAGATGGGAAAACTGAGGCACAACGCGGCAAAGTCACCTGCTTTCCTTTCACCTTAACTGATTTCATCCCCACTTTGTAGATGGGGAAAGCCACTGGTTTTGCAAAGGGGGAAACTGAGGCATGGAACAATTAAGTGACTTGTCAGAGGCATCAAAACTTGTAGGCATTAGAGACTACAGTTCACAGCAGTATTTTCACATTTTTTCATCAGATGTAACAAAGATACCACACCAACGGTAAGTGTCAATGATAAGGGTTTTTTGTCATGATGAATGCCCAACTCTGTGATTATTCTGAGAGCCATGGACTGCACACTTGAGATCAATTTTGTATAGTGTGTAAACATAACTCAATAAAACTGCTTTAAAAAGAAAAAAAAATTGTAGGCTGCAGAACCAAGGAACCAAGTAAAACACCCCAGTCCAGCAGCCTCATAATTACACTGTGCCTCGGTTTCCCTCCCTGTGAAATGGAGATATGGATAGCACATGCTTTGTGTTTAATGGATTAATATTGTGCAAAGCATTTTACAGTGCCTAGCATATAGTAAGCGCTATTTAAGGACTTATCATATAAATAAAATATTTTGTATTTATAATAATATTTATTTGGTATTAAATCAATAATATATAGCTCTGGGGCCATTTAGCCCCAGAACTATATATATTGAATGAATACTGAATGAAGAGGATGGAGGGGTCCGAGGCTGCCCTGCAGATGTCCCTGTGGGACCCAGCACTTCAGTTCCAGCAGGGACTTTCTCCAAACTCGGACCCATCGGTCCCATGGTCTCCCCAGGAAAACCTGACCCCCCCCAGTGACCAGACCTAGGGTCCCACTCACCTGTGAGATGTGCCGCCGGATTGGTTTGGTGGGACCTCCACTCTGTGGACAGAGGTCAGGGGTCAGAGGTCAGAGATGTAGGGCAATGTAGGGCCTGTCTCCCAGGGGGTCATCACATCCGTGTCTCAGTGCCAACCCCACCTCTTCCGGAGTGACCCAAACTTCTGTTTCTCAGGCTTGGGGGAGGGGCACTTGCGGGCCTCCAGCTAGTTGTGCAAATAGCATTGGGCAACATGGGGGGGATGTGCGGGCAGCGTGGGAACCCTCCCCACGCCCACCCCAGGGGGTCTGGGACCCTGACTCACCTTGCACCAACTGTTCCCAGGATTCTGCATCTCCATCCTGAAAATGCAGAGGCCCTCACAGTGAGGCCCCAGGGGGCCCGCGCCCCAGCCTCCCCCAGACACATGGCAATGAGCCACACAAACCACAACCGCCTGCTTCAGACACGAACACACCACCACGTGCCCACCCCAGGGCCAGCAGCCTCGGAACTGCCCCGTGCCTCGGTTTCCCTCTCTGCCCAATGGTGATATGCATCGTGCCCGCTCAGGATTTAATGAATTTATATTTGTAAAGCATGTGACAGTGCCTGACACTTAGCACTAGATAAGGGCTTATTCTCTCAATAAAATTAAGAATACATGGACGAGGCGGGCCACAGTGGCTCAGCAGGCAAGAATGCTTGCCTGCCATGCCAGAGGACCCGGGTTCGATTCCCGCTGCCTGCCCAGGTAAAAAAAAAGAATACATGGATGTGCAGACCTGGACATGTGGACATAAACAGCAAGCGCATGGATATTGTGGGGACACCTACATGCACCGGTACAAGGCACCCTAATATGGTCGCTGATGCAGACAGGTGGAGGTGTGGTTCATGGACCCACAGAAACCCAGACACACAAGGCCAGCACAGGGGCTGTGGGCACGTGGGTGCATGGATGGGGGGGCCACAGCACAGGTCCACAGGGGTCCCCAGATCTAAACCCAGGAAGAAGAACACAGAGACGCAGAGTGGAAAATGGGGAAAAACCACGTGGCCACGGCCTTGGGCACTGGACACGCACAGACCCACAGGTATAGCAGACATCAGAGATGCATCCGCAACCAATCAGAAAGAGACGCAAAGAGGGATCCCGGAGGGTCGCGGGCACTCAAAGCGGTTTAGCGACAATCACACAGGGATAACGGCAAAGCGTCTAATAACTATCACAGTCAAGTTGAACACTTCCGGGGGCCAACCACTCCCGGGCAATATTGTACTTCATTCCCCACAACCTTATGAGATGGGCACTCTTATCATCATTCCCATTTCACAGATGAGGTAACTGAGGCTCAAAGAGGTGGTTTAGCTTTCCCAGGGCCTCCAGCAAGTCAAGGAGAGGAGCTGGATGTTCTGAGTGGGCCCCGGGTCCTGCGGGCACACAAACGCCAAATGACGCAGGTCACCCCACCCACCCGTCCCCGCAAGGCGCCCCCAAGCCTCACTCACCGGCAGGCGGGCTCCAATCTCCCCCAGGCGACAGTGCATCTGGACCAGGAACCAGCCCTCCACCGCCAGCCCCGTCGCCAGCAGTAGCAGCAGGAGACCCAGGCCCAGCTGGGATGCGCGCCACGGCGGCCGCCGCCGGCCTCGCTCCAGCCTCGTGAACCGAATGTCAGACTGTCCGTCCACCATGAACACCGAGGGCCTCACAGTTGCCTCTTCCATGCCCCAGCAGACCAGGCACCGAGAGGACCCGGGCAGGGCTGGCACGACGCGCTCCTGCCGGCTCAGCGGAAACCGCTATTGCCCAACTCTCCCGAGCTTCGCGCGCGGCACATCAGCGCGCGACGGCCCTGGAGCCGCCTTTAGAGCCGCGTTCAGCCCCTCCCCTTGCCCCACTCACCCTCCTCCCTTCCTGTTGCCCCCACCTCAGGCGCTGGGTCTGTTTCACTCTCGTTAGGCAACTACTCACACTTTCCAGAGGCATCCGAAAATGTGACTCAGGTGAAGCGCAGGGAGGGGAGGTCCCAGCTCCCCTTCTGGGCGCTTCATTTACTCCGTCACCAAATGTTGATTGAGCAGAGGCTCCTGCGTGCCTGGCGCCTTCTGGGCTGGGGGACGCCGCAATGAACTAAACCGAGGAAGGTCCCTGCATTCACGAAACTCGCATTCAGGTGGGAAAGACAATTAACTCGATAAACTAGAAAGTATAATACGATGTTTTAGAAGGTGATGAATGCAATGGAATACTCAAGAGCTGAGTAAAGGAGTGGGAGGTGTGTGCAGGTGTGCAAAGATGTGCATGGGTAAGTTAATGTGTGTGCACGTGTTCAAGTGCCCATGTATGTATGCAGATGTGCATGCATCTGTGTCTGTGCACGTGTGTGTCTAGCCATGAGTGTACGTGTGCACAGATGTGTGAAGGTGAGTGCATCTGTGTGTGCACACGTGCGCACGTGTGCGTATGCATGTGCGCGTTACAGGCATTGCGTGTGTATGCATACATCTGTGAAGGTGTGTGTGTGTGTAAGCGTGTGAGCGCTTGTGTGTGTGTGAATCAAAGAATGTGAACACTGCGAGGTTGTACACATCTGTGTCCATGTGTGTGCAACTTTTAACTGGAGTTCGCAACCAAGTGGTGGAACTACTGTCCACCAATTGACCAAACCAAAGACCTAGGAGCCACCCTGGACTCCTCCCTCTATTTTTTCCCCACATCCAGTCCTCCAGCCAGCCTGCTGGTTCAACCTCCAAATCAGATCTGAAGTCCAGCCACCTGTTTCTAAGCCCAGTGCTTTTACCCAAGCTAAGGCACCCCCCTTCACTCACCTGGATGGTTGCAGCAGGTTCTCACCCTGATTCCTTGCTTCAACACTTGTCACCTTATAACTCACCCTCCATCCTTTAGCTATCCTGAGCTTTTTTAAACATTTTTTTTACTGTGAAATATAAAATACATGCAGAAAAAAGGATAAATTTCAAAGTACATTTTAACAAGTAGTTACAGAGCAAATTTCAAAGTATGGTATGGGTTACAGTTCCATTTCAGGTATTTCCTTCTAGCTGGTCTAATACATTAGAGACTAACAAGAAATATCAATAGAGTAATTCAGCAGTGACAATCACTTGTCAAATCCTATCTTCTCTGTCACAACTCCTCCCTCTCGTTTTATCCTTTTCCCAGCCTTTAGGGATATTTGAGCAATGAACATTTTGACTTCTTCATGTTGAAAAAGGGTGCCACCCTTATGGGGTGGGGGATGCAATCACTAAATGTTCTTGGGGAGACGGGTGCCTCTGGGTTTCAGGATTTATCTGACATAAGAACAATCTGGAAGTTTTAAGTTTCTGAAAAAAAAATTAGTGAGATTTTTATACAGTCTCAGGTAGAGCCCAGGGTATTCTTTAGAGTCTATAGGAATCCTTTTGGTTGGAGTTTGGCAAACTATGGCAATTAGCAATATCTAACTGAAGCTTGAATGTGAGTAACCTCCAGAATAGCTTCTCGACTGTATTTGAAATTTCTTACCATAGATACCTGTGCCAGATTTGAAGCTATTATGTACTCTAGAAAAGCCATGTCTTTTAATCCTCATTCAATATTGCTGGGTGGGATTTCTTTGACTGTTTCCATGGAGATATGACCAACCCAGTTTTGGGTTGTAACTTGATTAAGCGGTTTCCATGGAGATGTGTCTCCACCCATTCAAGGTGGGGTTGCTTATTGGAGCCCTTTAAGAGGGAACCATTTTGGAAAAAGCTTTAGAGCCCACATAGCCAGACACCCTGGGAGATGCAGAAGGAAAATGCCCCCAGGGAAACCTTATGAAATGAGAAGAGAAAGCTAGCAGGCTGACATCGCTGTGTGCCCTCCCAGCTGAGAGAGAAACCCCGAAGGCCATCGGTCCTTTCTTTGGAGTTAAGGTATCTTTCTTTGGATGCCTTCATTTGGGCATTTTCAGTCTTAGAACTGTAAACTTACAACTTGATAAATTCTCGTTATAAAAGCCGTTCTGTTTCTTGTATGTTGATTCTGGCAGCTTACAAATTAAAGCAATACCTTATTTTGTTACCTTCCTTTTCTCCCTTTTGTTCAGGTAGACATCGTCATTCCCACAATCCCAGGGCCATGCTCATCCGTAGAAGTCAGTCCGATGTAGGAGGGGAGGGTAATGATTTTCCTTGCAGCATTGGGCTTAGCGAGAGGTGGGGAGCCATATCTGAGCAACAGAAGAAGTTCTCTGGAAGTCACTCTGAAACATAACTATAGGTAGGCTTAGCTTCCCCGTTACAGAAATAAGTCTCATGAGAGCAAGCCTCAAGATCAAGGGCTTTAGCCTGTGATTTTTAAACACCTAAGTCCACTCTCATCACTCCCATGCCTAAAACTTTCCAATGGCTTTCTACTGAGCTTACAGGGACTATAGGTTATGGCCCGTGGACCCAATGCAGCCAACCCCCTGTTTCTGTACAGCCCACAAGGCACAGCTCTGCTGGGCTGGCGTGGTGAGCTGTGGAGACAAAGTTGGGGAATTCCCCTAGACTTCTGCCCATCTTCCTGGAGGTGGTGGTGCTAGTAAGAAGTGCTTCTCCTGGTTAGCAGGTTTGTTTCATTTCCTCTTCCCCCCAACTTCATATTCAAAGCAGTAAGAATTCCAGGTGAAATATATTGGAGTAGACTTCAGTATCTTTACATCATTTCTGTATTCATTTTTTTTAATTGTTCCTTAACTCTGTTGAGTGTTTTTTAACTAAATTAATCTGGCTCGAATGAACTGCATTGGTTCCAACCAATGCAACCCTAAGCAAATTTACAGAGGAACTTAAGAAGTGTGGGGGTGCCCCAATGGTAAAGAGTATGTGAAGCAGCTTACAACACTCTTCTTGGGGAGAAAGAAGGCATCCGTGTTCTTGACTAGCCTTTTGATGATGGTACACCACCATCCAAACAGATTGTTGATGATTGGTTCCGTCTTGTAAAACTAAGTTTCATGAAGAATGTGTTGGCTGCATGGCTACTCACTGTTTTTCAGGTCTTGGGGGAGTTCCAGTGCTTGGCACCCTAATATTGATGGAAGGTAGGATGAAGCTTGAATCCACAGCACAGTTCATAAAGACAAATATGGCATGGAGCTTTTAACAGCGAGCCACTTTTAGATTTGGAGAAGTATCATCTTAAAACGCAGCTGTGCTTCAAAGACTCCTAGGGTCAGAGAAACAAATGTTGCATTCAATAAAACTGGGGTGCCTGATGCTACTGTCATAGAAGTGGAACTTGAGAGAGGACCTCATTTTCGTACATATTAACCAACATGTTGGTGAATAATTCTAATGAAGCCTTCATAGGAGTATTGAAAAGCAATTTTACCATGCTACGAGTTTGACAGAATTGTAACCTCTATGTTTGGGTTACAATCAGCCTTTTTTGGACACTTAGCAAAAGATTCTTGCTGGTCAGCATTTAAAATGGGCTTATCATTTGTAATAATTGACCTTTCCTGAAATCATCCAGTATTGAGTAATAAGACTTCTATAAATCTATTCCCATGCCAGTATTTTATCAATATATGAGGAATTTAGATAGAGTAGTTGCCAAAACACCCAACACAGCATTTTTATATTTTTAGTGTCATATAGAACTTAAAATTCCAGGAACACTGAATACTCTAGTGCTAATGTGGTTTATTCCTCCAGTCATTTCTAACATTGAAAGTAGGGTCTACATTGTCATTTGTCTGTTCGTTTTATGTTTACATCTCCCACATTTGTACCAATATACATTAGATTTTGGGCAACCATTGAATTATGTTAGATTTTTTTGCTCAGTCTTAGGGTGATTATTTAATGTCTATCTATAAATCTCATTTTGTGACATTAGAGAAAATCTCCATTTTGAAAATCTCCATTTGACAGAAGCCATGTCTCTAATGTCTCCAGACAAAAATAGCCTTACAGTTAATGTAATGTTTGCACTTTGGGGTGCAGCTTAACTAGAAGGACCTGACAAATGAATAGGAGGCAGCTATTAAATATTTTTATAAATACGTTGCTTTTGTTTTGTGCGGAGCGTGTAGAATATGCCCAAATATTAATTTAGTAAATATTTTTTAAAAGGTAGAGATGCCTTGTTATAGTAGATTCAATAATTCTTAACATAAAATTTCTGAAATTCTTATATTTTTTCCATATCTATTGGAAGTTGTTTACCAACTATTATTTTTGTTTGAAGTGTGATTTTTTTCCTTCTCTTCCCAGACTCTTGCAAAAAGAAAAAGTAGGTTTATTCTAATAAATTCATCAGACATCAAATATTTTATGTCTTTTGAGCTGTATAACAATATTTGGAAACCTTATCTTTTTTTATTATGTAATTGATAAAATGGTGATGTATATTAATGTTAGTTCAACTATATAGTTATACTGCCTGGGAATGTGTGGTCACAGTTCTGTGGGAGAAATAATTTGTTAGTGTTTACCAGCTCATAAAAACCTAACGTGAGAGTTTAAAGATTTAAATAAGTAATGAATTTTTTCGTTTGTTTAATGATGTCATAGCCAAGGTCTCCTGAAAGAAAGGTTCCCTGGGATCTGGGTATCACTGGACACAAAGGGAAATGAAATCCTTCTTCTGCTGGGCCCTTCTGGCTCCTTCCCTTGGACTCATTGCTTTTTGTTCCAAGAATGTCTTCAGCAACTGGACATAAAACGTGCCCACCCAACATGGGACAGAGATCCTGGAATGAGCTGAGACTCAGCATCGAGGGACTGAGAAAAACCCTAGAATGAGCTGAGAATTAACATCAAGCGATTGAAAGAACCTTCTCAACCAAAAGGGGGAAGAGTGAAATGAGACTAAGTGTCAATGGCTGAGAGATTCCAAACAGAGTCGAGAGGTTATCCTGGAGGTTATTCTTACGCATTAAGTAGATATCACCTTGTTGTTCAAGATGTAGTGGAGAGGCTGGAGGGAACTGCCTGAAAGTGTAGAGTTGTGTTCCAGGAGCCATGTTTCTTGATGATGATTAAACAATGATATAGCTTTCATAGTGTGACTGTGTGATTATGAAAACCTTGTGTCTGATGCTCCTTTTATCTAACATATCAACAAAAGAGTAGAACATATGGAATAAAAATAAATAATAGAGGGAACAAACGTTAAAATAAATTTAGTTTGAAATGCTAGTGGTAAATGAAAGCGAGGGGTAAGGGGTATGGTATGTATAACTTTTTTTCTCTATTATCGTTTTATTTCTTTTTCTGTTGTCTTTTTATTTCTTTTTCTAAGTCGATGCAAATGTTCTAAGAAATGATGAATATGCAACTATTGCATAGTGATGATATTAAGAATTACTGATTATATATGTAGAATGGAATGATATCTTATTGTTTTGTTTGTTGTTAATTTTTTTTAATTAATAAAAAAAAAAAGAAAGAAAGGAGGCAAAAAAAAAAAGCAAAAAACGTGCCCACCACCATGGGCTTCCCACACCAAGCACACAGGGAAGGATGATGCATATTTTTCTCTTGTTTTATAAGTATCTTCTTGAAATTTTCTATTTTGCTCTTGACCACAATGCCTAAAATAGTTACATCCAGACCTCCAGGGAAAAAAACCTGCCAACCCCTGAGCTTGGAATAAAAGCCAAATGGTCTTCACCTGTGCTTTTTGCCTTGTCCTGAAGCTTGTGCTCCCTAGCTCAGTCTGCCTCAGCCAATGCACAGGGCCATTGCACATCTGTATTCTCTGCCCGGGACACACTTCCCTGGATCTCCCATAACTGGTTCCTCCTTCTCACCCATGTCTCCACTTAAGAATCACCTCCTTCTGAGCTTTCCCTGACCCTGCTATCTTAATTCTCTCTCCTGCTGGAGCCACCCCAGGCAGCTGTCTCAGGTCGGCCCATTTTACTTCCCTTCTTTTACAGTCATACTGTCTAAAATCAACTTGACTATTTCTTGATTGCCTTTCCTGTTCCCCTTTTTAGAATGTAAAATTTATAGTATCCTGCCTGGGCTGCTCACAGCTCTATTCACAGAGCCTAGAACAACAGGTGTTAAAAAAAACCAACCAAACAAAAAAGTGTTAAAGAAATGAATAAATGCATCCCAGGTAGGAGAGAAGGAAAATGGGCAAGAAAAGAAATAAAGAGGATGGACAGGAAAGAAGTAAGGTGGTGGACATGGCAGATGTTTACTGAGATGCTCAGGGGGTAATGAGGGGTCTCTGGCAGTTGGAGGCTGGAGGGAAAGGGAACAGGCTATGAGTCTTTCCCACTGACATTCCTGGAGCTGGGAGGTAAGAGTTTCCCACATCTGGGATTTCTAAGAGAGTGATTTCCAAGCTCAGGGGTTTTTGTGTGTTATGACTTGGCCCAGAGCTGGGAGCTTGGACACCACCCCTTGAATGTCCCTTTCCATCCCCAGTGGGCTAGAGGTGTGGTTAGAAGAGCCCTGTGCTTGAGGGCTCCACACAACTGTGGTTCATATCTCCCACACAGTGCTGGTGACACTGCCAGCCACCCCTCCTGACTGCTGACTCATGCCTTCCCCTGCAAAGAGCTCCAGCCAGAAATATCATCCTGCCTGCCCCTTACCACCACTCCCTCCTGGGCACAGAAATCCAACACAACCCAACCTGACTCCTTCTTCAGGACCTTCTAGAAAGTCGGGAATAGGATGGTGGGGTGATCCCAGAGGATGGGCAAATGGGATACCGATGAGATCAGAAATGGGGTAAAGTGAGCTGCAGATGGGGGGAAATGGGGGGAAAATGAGAAAAGGTGAGGATTCAGGTAAAGATACAGGCAAGCATAAGGTGAGAAGCAAAGGAAGACTGTAGGTTTGGATGCTGGTGAAGATAGGTCAAGACACAGATGAGAAGACAGGTAAATACAAAGGTGAGGATGCTGGCAGGGAAGCAGGTAAGAAAGCAGAAAGAGTTCAGGTGAGAATGTAGGTAAGACGATGCAGGTAAGAACATAGGAAAAGATACAGAGGAGGATGCAGTTAAAGATGCAGGTAAAGACCCAGATGAGAGCGCAGAGAAAACACAGGTAATGATGCAGATGTTGCTGCAGTGAGCATGGAGGCAAAGAATGCAAACGAGAATTCAGGCAAGGGTGCAGGAAAGCTGCAGGAGAAGAGGCAGGTGCCCTTTGGGACAGGTGCAGGCCAGACAGGCATATCCACTTGAGGTGAGGAGCCTAGTGACATGGCAGGGGAACTGCAGGAGGGAGTGGAGTATGACTCAGATGAGATTTCAGGTAGGAGGGAGCTGAGCTGCAGGATCACAGCTGCCCCTTTCCCTCCATCAGAGACCTCCGGACTTTGCAGACGCAAGAAGGGTCAGTGAAGCTTTATTGGGGGCTGGGTCACGGGGCTCATTTGGGGCAGCCAAACACGATCATGCTTTCGGTGAAAAAATTCAGGTCCTGGCACAGCTTCTGGTACTCTTCGTCCTGGCATTCTTCCTCCTGAGGCCACAGCTCCAGCCAGGTGTACTTTCCGATGATGTAGCTGATGCTGGGGGAAGGGAGGAGGGAAGCAGGGGTCAGCGGTGGGGGGTGGGGGGACGGCGGGAGGGGCGACCCGCGCATGCGCGTACAGGGCAGGCACTCACTTGGGCCTCTCTCCCCAGAGGTCGGAGGAGACGCCCCAGATGAGGTAGCGGCTCCCCTCCTTCAACTTCAGGGCTTCTCTGCACTTGATGTGGCTGATGAACTTGCGCTGCTGTCCCGCCCTCACCTCATCCGTGCCTGGGGCGGGGGGGGGGGGGGGGGGGGGGGGGGGGGGGGGGAAGCTGAGCGAGGGGGAGGAAGGCGGGAGTCCCCTGGGTGGGGGTGGGGAGGCAGGGCCTGCCGGGCTGACCTGATTTGATGATCTCCTCAATGACCATGATGTAGTCGTCAAAGTCATCGGACAGCTCCTTCTTGACCAGCTTGGTCTTGTACACTGCGGGGGGAGGGGGCGGGGCGCAGAGGGTCCCGGGCTGCGTTGGCTCTGGGTACCCTCGGCCACGAGCACGCCGGGCAGGTGGTGCCCCCCCCCAACCGCACACACGCACTTCTACAGCCGGTCACGCCTACAGTGCACCCAGGAACACGTACAGACCAATCGGTCCCACTCACTCACCACCGTATACACACTCACAGCCTCCTCAACTACAGTCGACCATCCACAAACATGATCTTGCACAAGCATGGCTGGGCACAAATGTGGCCTCACAGTCACACACACACACAACCGCAACCACACACAGCCATGAACATTGTTGCTCACATATTCACACTTGACATACACAGTCATATACACACTGTCATAAACATAGCACCCACAGGCCCATGCACACTGACGTTCACAATCCATGCACAGCCACACTGTTGCATATACAGTCACACACTCACACCCATGCACATTGCTACTCACAGTCACACACATGCACATTGCCACTCATGCACACTGTTTCTCTCCCTCACACACTCACACCCATACATGCTGTCGCTCAGTCACACACACATGCATGGCTGCACACACACCCGTGCACACTCACACACAGTGTGGACCACACACCCGTGCACACTGTCACACACAGTGTGGACCACACACACAGTGGCCACACACATTGTGGCCCACACACTCATGCACTGCCCCCCCGTCACTGAACCTCCCCACAGGCGTTCACTCACCGTAGTCCACTCCCGGCTCACAAGCCTTATCCAGCCGTTGGTCCACTGTGACCTCTTCCTCCTCCTGAATGAAGCAGTTCTCTGGGGTTGGGGGATCGGGGATGGGGACATGACTAAGTCTCACATCCCATCCGGGGCACCATACAAATGAGTGTGGCCAGCCCCAAGCGTGTTCCTCTTGGTCCCCCCCAAGGGTGGTATTTGGGGACCCTTAGGTCACACCCCCACAGAGATAGGGTGAATGTGGCTGTCTCAGGCCAGACTCTCCTGGCCCTTCTGCACCCACCCTCAGCACAGCGGCACAAGTCCTTGTGGCACAACTTGCTCAGCATTCCGTCCTCCTTGTCTGGGTGATAGAACTGGGTGCAAGATTCCTCTGTGGGCAGAGGTGATGGAGAGGGGTCAGAGCACTAGCACCTCTACAAGAGACTATGCATGGGATGCTCAGATTCCCAACTCTCAGGTGCTCAGACCAGGAGAACCCAGGTGCCCATCCTTCACATCCCTTAGACCTTAGGCCCCCTACCTCAGGCAGCTGGGACCCTCACACCCTCAACTTGCAGATCTCTAGGATCCTTGGACACCCCCCCCCATGTCTAACCCCACCCATAATTCCTTGGAACGCTCAGTGCCAGCCGCTATATTGGTTGCTCACCCAGGTTGTAATAGGAATAGACCTTGACTGTCCCGGGCTGGAGGAGCCCAACATTAAAGTACTGGTGAACCTTGAAGGACAGACATTCCTCCTTGGTATGTGAGATCTGGAGGGAAGCAGGAGATTGGTCAGCGGAGTGACATCGGAGCAGGTCCACCTTAGGTACTGGAGTTGGAATGGTGTTGTAGAAATGGAAAGACATGGGGGAAAGGGTGGCAGCAACTAATGAGCTATTCAGAAAATCCATTTATATTTCTCATAGCTCACAGCTAGAATTTATTTCCTAATCTCTCGTTCACTTAGCTGTGGCCACTGAATTCTAGACAACAGATTGCTATTATGTCCATTAAAACCTCCCATGCACAATCTCTCTTTGTATAGAAATAAAAAAATACAGCAGATGAATCCAAGATCCTAGGGATGGAAGAGCCACAAGATTTAAGCACTTAGATCTCTGAGTGAGCTCATGGAGAAGAGACCCCCTGCTTTACCCCACATCACTTGCATTTTTATGACTTAACATGAGAAATCCAAGTCTACTGTGTTGAGACATCAATCTTAGGTATTTTCTTGTGGCAGCTAGTGTTACTTATGCTGACTAATGTTGGGTGAGGGGCACTGGGGTTTTCAAAAGTAAACAGGGAGCCTATGGGGACAGGTAATAATAAAAATAGGGAAGGGAGAGTAAAAAGCTCAAAACATGTTGAGATGAAGACAGCAAAATAAAAAGACAGATAGAGATAAAATTAGTGAAGAGAGAAACCAAAGTACAGAAAACAGAAAGAAAGCTGGGGGTGGATTTATCACTGCTACTTTTCAGTGTTTCTTTAAGACTTGGATGACAAGAAGGTGAAATCTGAGGTTGGAACATCAGTGGTTACAAGTGAGATGCTGATATGCGGTGGCCATGGCTTGGCCACCTTGTTTAACATGCTCCTCTTCCCATCCCCCAGGCCCTGTCTCTCCTAGTCTGGGGTTGACCTGGCCTGGAGACAAAGGCAGGGGGAGAAGAAAGGACCATCTAGGTAGGGTCATGGTAACTTTGGGGACTTCCCAGGGAGCATGCAGCCTTACCTTGTCCAGGTAGATGATGAGGTTGTTATCAGTAGAGTAGGCCTTGCTCATCTCATACTTAGAAAAGTATCTTTCAACGCCGTTGCTCAGCTGTGAAAGGAAGGGGGCTGTGAAACTCCTTCTTGGACCTCCTACCCTCACTCCAACCTCCTGCAGACTCCAGGCCCCTTCTTGCCAATCCCAGCTCCAAGTCCAAGACCATATACCTGATTAAGTTCGCTAGTGTCAGGAGAGAAGCCAGTCATCATGGATATATCCAGGATGCACATGGTGGCATCCACATCTCCCAGGTACCTGGATGAGGCAGGAAGACAGAGCATTGGGTTCCAGTGTGGCGTCAGCCCCAGAGACCAATGCCTGCAGAGGGGGTCTGGTCAGGACTTGGGCTTTGGTTCACACAGAGCAGCAGAGAGGGATTTTGGCTCTTAGGAGACCCTTGCCCAAGAGGAACAAAGGACGGAAGTGCGATGGTCAAGGTGATTAAGAGCTCAGACTCTAGGGCCAAGCTGCAGGGATTCAAATACTAGCTCCGATAATGTTTGCTGACTTACTTAACCTCTCTAAGCCTGAGTTTGTCTATAAAATATGGCTCCACCAGGCAGTCCTCATTTTGCACAATTCCATTGTCATGGTTTAGTTAAATAACACCAGACCCCAGCAAAGTGTTTCAAATATCAGCACTACAGTATATTGAGTGTGAGCAGTTGCAAGAACTACACACTCCATTGACGGAGTTCATTTCACCAATCACTATGTAACTAACAGCTATGCACCAAGATACGTGACCAATCACGGCATGTCTTTCAAAGCCTGTCTGTGATTGGTCACTTGCATCTGCCATTCACTTGCACAGACAGCAAAGCATGAAGTTGTGTTGCCTCCTTGTCTCCCAGTGACAAATCCACGTGACACATTACAGGAATGGATCAACAAAGGTGAAAGGGCAGCAAAAAAATAAAAAGTGATATGCTGGAAGGGAAACTTGGATAGAGCAAAATGAGGTTATGGGAGAAAGAGCTGATTTGGGGGACGTAGACATGGCTGTCACATGAGACTCCAGATGTGCAAGCAGAGGAACATGTGAAAACAAAATTATCAACATAAAATGAAAAGTTTGACAAAAAGGATGAAGATGCACCAAAGAAAGTGAAACTGGCAAAAACTTCACATTACAGGAAGGCTTGGAGATATTTCACAACATTGAAAGCACAAAGGGTAAAATGTTGGAAGCTGATCCAAAGTCAGAAAGGGGCATGACCTTCCTCCAAGGGATAGAGCAGAGGCTCACTGCACATCCTAAGTTATATGACTTATTAAGTAGGCAGCCAATGTTCAAACTACAGTACTCTCAGAATGTGTTTTGGAAAGAAAAAGAAAAACTCAATGTTTCTGGTGCCTCAAATTACACTGTCATAAATAATTACTCATTTTGGTGTGTTTTTCATTTCTCTACACATTTATAACCTTCACTAAGAGAGTTTTTTTTTTTTTATTAATTAAAAAAAGAATTAACAAAACAATTAGAAATCATTCCAATCTACATGTACAATCAGTAATTCTTAATAACATCACATAGTTGCATATTCATCATTTCTTAGTACATTTGCATCAATTTAGAAAAAGAAATAAAAAGACAACAGAATAAGAATTAAAACAATAATAGAAAGAAAAAAAAACAAAAAAAACAAAAACAAAAAACCTATACCTCACATGCAGCTTCATTCAGTGTTTTAATATAATTGCATTACAATTGGGTAGTATTGTGCTGTCCATTTCTGAGTTTTTATATCCAGTCCCGTTGTACAGTCTGTATCCCTTCATCTCCAATTATCCCTTCTCTCTTTTTTTTTTTTAATTAATGGAAAAAAAGAAATTAACCCAACATTTAGAGATCATACCATTCTACACATGCAATCATTAATTCTTAACATCATCACATAGATGCATGATCATCATTTCTTAGTACATTTGCATTGGTTTAGAAGAACTAGCAACATAACCGAAAAAGATATAGAATGTTAATATAGAGAAAAAAATAAAAGTAATAATAGTAAAATCAAAACAAAACAAAACAAAACAAAACAAAAACCTATAGCTCAGATGCAGCTTCATTCAGTGTTTTAACATGATTACTTTACAATTAGGTATTATTGTGCTGTCCATTTTTGAGTTTTTGTATCTAGTCCTGTTGCACAGTCTGTATCCCTTCAGCTTCAATTACCCATTGTCTTACCCTGTTTCTAACTCCTGCTGAACTCTGTTACCAATGACATATTTCAAGTTTATTCTCGAATGTCCGTTCACATCAGTGGGACCATACAGTATTTGTCCTTTAGTTTTTGGCTGGATTCACTCAGCATAATATTCTCTAGGTCCATCCATGTTATTACATGGTTCATAAGTTTATCTTGTCTTAAAGCTGAATCCATTCTGCCATTCTATGTCTTTTGATTGGGAAATTCAGTCCATTAACTTTTAGTGTTATTACTGTTTGGATAATATTTTCCTCTACCATTTTGGCTTTTGTATTATATATATCATATCTGATTTTCCTTCTTTCTACACTTTACTCCATACCTCTCTCTTCTGTCTTTTCGTATCTGACTCTAGTGCTCCCTTTAGTATTTCTTGCAGAGCTGGTCTCTTGGTCACAAATTCTCTCAGTGACTTTTTGTCTATAAATGTTTTAATTTCTCCTTCATTTTTGAAGGACAATTTTGCTGGATATAGGAGTCTTGGTTGGCAGTTTTTCTCTTTTAGTGATTTAAATATATCATCCCACTGTCTTCTAGCTTCCATGGTTTCTGCTGAGAAATCTACACATAGTCTTATTGGGTTTCCCTTGTATGTGACAGATTGTTTTTCTCTTGCTGCTTTCAAGATCCTCTCTTTCTCTTTGACCTCTGACATTCTAACTAGTAAATGTCTTGGAGAACGCCTATTTGGGTCTATTCTCTTTGGGGTGCGCTGCACTTCTTGGATCTGTATATTTAGGTCTTTCATAAGAGTTGGGAAATTTTCAGTGATAATTTCTTCCATTAGTTTTTCTCCTCCTTTTCCCTTCTCTTCTCCTTCTGGGACACCCACAACACGTATATTTGTGCGCTTCATATTGTCATTCAGTTCCCTGATTCCCTGCTCAAGTTTTTCCATTCTTTTCCCTATAGTTTCTGTTTCTTTTTGGAATTCAGTTGTTCCATCCTCCAGTTCACTAATTGTAGCTTCTGTCTCTTTAGATCTACCATTGTAGGTATCCACTGTTTTTTCCATTTTTTCTTCTTTGTCCTTCACTCCCACAAGTTCTGTGATTTGTTTTTTCAGATTTTCTATTTCTTCTTTTTGTTCAGCCCATATCTTCTTCATGTCCTCCCTCAATTTATTGATTTGGTTTTTGAAGAGTTTTTCCATTTCTGTTCGTATATTCAGCATTAGTTGTCTCAGCTCCTGTATCTCATTTGAACTATTGGTTTGTTCCTTTGATTGGGCCATATCTTCAATTTTCCGAGCGTCATCCATTATTTTCTGCTGGTGTCTGGGCATTTGATCAGATCTCCCTGGGTGTGGGACCCAGCTGGTTGAAAGGTTTTTCTGTGGAATCTCTGGGCTCTGTTTTTCTTTTCCTGCCCAGTAGGTGGCACTCGTGGCGGTCGTTTGTCTGCGGGGGAGTCGGCCCGGGAAACCGCGCGTGGAGGCGGGGGTCGCTGGCCGCGGCTTGGGGGAGTGCCGGTCCAAATTGCCCAGCCGGCCCGAGACGCCAAGCGTGACGGGAGGGCCCCGCCATCCAACGTTCCCAGTCAGACCGGGGAGCCACGTGCGTGGAGGGGACCCCAGACGCCAGCCACCCCAGCCGGGAAAACGCGCACCCCTCGGGTATCTCACAGCAGCGGACTCTCCCTACCCGTTCAGCCGTTCCAGAATGGGGTACGCTGTCTTTTTTGGTCTCTGTCGTGACTCCAGGAGCTATTTTGTATTGTTTCTGTTTCTTTAGTTGCTTTTCTGGAGGAGGAACTAAGACCCGCGCGTCTTACTAAGCCGCCATCTTCTCCGGAAGTACTAAGAGAGTTTTTAATGTTTTGACAAAACATTTTGAAGGTCATGGAACAATCGCCATTTTCCCCATGGATTACTAGAATCATTTGCACAGTTTCAGTTTGCACAGTTGTGGCAACCGTCCTGCAAAACTGGGCAAAGCAAGGACTGTGTGTGCTACCTGCCTCACAGAAGCACCTAGATTAGGACTTGACACACAGTAAACTCTTGGAATGTATTAGCTCTCAGGATATGATTTGTTGGGACCAGGCTTGAGAAATGGGGTTGGCCAAGAAGAACCCATGGCCAGCTCTTACCTGACACAGACGTCAAGAATCATGGTGCTCTTGGCGTCCTGAGGCCTCTTGACTAGAAACACAGAAAAACAGAAAATGGGAAGGTGGTCCCTGGGTCCTTATGCAAGAGGAAAATAGGTTTTAGAATTGGGAGATGGGAAAGAATGGGGGCAAAAGAACCTTATTACTTTTACCTGTTTCAGTGGCTGGTTGTATGGTAGTCCTGAGGTTGAATTTATTGCAGAGGGGTTTGGCTTTAGTCTTGGCATTGTATACAGTCACTACCTGCAGAGGAGATGAGCTATCAGCCCCAATCACTTGGGATGACTGATGATGAAAAGGGGAGGGTCCCTGGGGGACACAGGTGGAGACAAGGTGGCAAGCCAGGCAAGTATGGGCCACTGCTGCTTACCGACAAGGTTCCTTGTCCTTTCCCTGTGGCTGTAAATGTGAAATCCTCATTTTCTTTTGTCTAGAGAGAGAGAGAGAGAAGAGAGTATGTTGGGCACCAACCCTTCCCCTGGCTTCTATGGCCATCTGCCCTCCACCCTTCTTCCCAGCATGCCCTGGTGAGTTTAGAGGGGGAAACAGAGTAAGGACAGCCCAGCCAAGTGGCTGTACCTCTTCTGACCGCAGGAGGCTAGCGGACTCCCAGACGATGCGGTGTGAGATCGGGGTTCTGCGGCTGGGCAGGCTGATGGACACGTCAAGGTTCAAGTCTTTGTGGTCAGGAGCAGCCTCCTGATACTCGGCCAAGGCTTGGAAAACCATGAAGGTGGCCTAGAACCCATCAGAGAGAAAGAGAGTGAGATCTGGAGCCTTGGAAAGTGGTTAGAACTCACTAGGGGATAAAGAGGATCAGTTGAGAACTAAGGCATCAGGACTGCAGTCTAGATGCTCCAAGAGTATTAGTGGGCATTATATTGGGAGTCTCAGGACACTGGTGACATATTCTAGGACCCTTGCTGAGGGAAAGACCATGAGAACAGAGCCTGGGTCTGAATGGGTCTAGAACCCACCAGAATGTGTTAGGGTAAAATTGGGAGTCTAGAAACACTGAAAAACATTCAAAGGATAGAGTTCAGATCAGGGGTTTGGGACACGGAGAATATGTCTAGAATCCACTCATGAAAGAGAGAAAAAAAAATAGGACTTTTGGAACACTGTGCATATGACTTAGACTCTAAAAGAGGAGAGACTCAGACAAGGCACTGGTGATAGTGAAAATATCAGCTAGAGCCCACAAGAGGGTCCAACCGGAGCCAGAGAATGCTGGAGCCTGAAATCAGTGAACCACAGACTAGAACACACCAGGATAGGAGAGAGCCTCAGATGAGGCCCTAATGTGACCAAGAACTTAGTCTAGATCCCACCAGTGAGGCAGATTGAGTTCTTAGTTCTGGTAGAAATAAGAACATGATCAAGAACAAACCAGTGGGGTATAGAAGCTGAGAAGAGACCCTAGAGTAATTAACTACCTGGTCTAGAACCTACCAGCAAGACAGGGCAAAACCAGAGCCTAGTAGAGCTGGGAACGTGGTCTAGGACACACCAGGGGAGCAAGAGAGGCTCATGTAAGGCTCTAGAGGCATCAAGAACCTACTCTAGAACCTGCTGTCTAGAGACGGGATAAGAATGGATCCTAGTAAAACTAGGAACATGGACTAGAACCAATTGGGAGGGAGGGGGACTCACATGAACCTGGGGCCTGAGAACATGGTCCAGACACCAGGAGGGAGAAGAAGGCTCAGATCATGGAGCATCAACCATGTGGTCTGGAGCCCACAGATAGGTTCACAACTAAGAGAAAAGATTCCTCTCAACTCCCCTCCAATCACCCTGGCTTATGGGACAGAGGGATCTGAGGGTCTCCTCCAGGAGGCCAAAGGAGGCGGGATACAGGTATCAGAGTAGTGAGTCCACTTGCCTGGGTGGAGCCGTAGCTGGCCCCATAGAACCTCTGCTCGTTGAGCCAGCGCACAACAGGAGGCACCGAATCAAAGTCTCTGAGCTGCAGTAGGGCCAGGAGGGCATAGGATGTGGCTTCCAAATTGTAGAGCTGCTGGCCGGGCTCCTCCCAGCGGTTCCTTTCTGTAGAGAGGATCCCCCAGGGCTCACTGCTCTGTCCAGCCTGGGGATGGCTCAGAGGAAGCTGTTGTGGAGTAACCCTGGTGGCTGTCAGACCCGTACCAGACCTCCCAGCGCTCAGGCATCCTGCCTTGGCATTCTACGCCTTCAATCTGCTGGCCTTGCTCTCCTTGTTCACCAACGTTCACCACTTCTGAATTCTGAACTTCACCCCCACTGAAAAGGGAGGTTCCTTATACTCACTGCTCACTCTGACCTCTGGGCCTTTGCATGTATTTGCTTCCTCTCCTTGGAGCACCTTTTTCTCCATCCATTCCTTGTTATTTCTTTCCCATCCTGGACAATTCAGCCTCAGTGATACCTCCTCACTGAATTGGGCACTTCCTTCTATCTATCAGAATATCCTGTGCTACTATTTGCAAAGACCCTTGGGGGAATGGCGAGAAAGAGGGAAAATTCAACTTCCCCATTTGGAGAATTCCTGATATGCTCGCAAGCAGTGGGGACAATCAAATTAAAAGGCTGAGTCCCCAATCTTGGAGTTTGTTCATATGAAACATCCCCACAAAGGACAGACTAGGCCTACTTAAAATTAGGCCTAAGAGTCACTCCCCGAGAACCTCTTTTGTTGCTCAGATGTGGCTTCTCTCTCTCAACCAACACAGCAAGCAAACTTACTGCCTTCCCCCTCCCTACATGGGACATGACTCCCATGGGTGTAAATCTCCCTGGTAATGTGACTAGAATCTAAATCTCTTAGAATGGGCTGGGACTCAGCAGCAAGGGATTGAGAAAACCTTCTCAACCAAAAGGGGGAAGAGAGAAATGAGACAAAATAAAGTGTCAATGGCTGAGAGATTCCAAACAGAGTCAAGAGATTATCCTGGAGGTTAGTCTTACACATTATATAGATATCCCTTCTTTAATTTAAGATGTATTAGAGAGGCTAGAGGGAAATGCCTGAAACTGTATAGCTGTGTTCCAGGAGCCATGTTTCTTGAACATGAACATATGATACAGCTTTCACAATGTGACTGTGTGATTGTGAAAACCTTGTGTCTGATGCTCCCTTTATCTACAGTATGGACAGATGAGTAAAACATAAGGATTAAAAATAAATAAATAATAGGGGGAACACGTGTTAAAATTTTAAAATATATATTTTGGGTAGATGGAAATACTAATGGTCAATGAGAGGGAGGGGTAAGCGTTATGGTATGTATGCGTTTTTTTCTTTTTTCTTTTATTCCTTTTTCTGGAGTGATGCAAATGTTCTAAAAAATTATCACAGTGATGAACATACTACTATGTGATGATATTGTGAGACACTGATCGTACACCATGAATGGAATGTTTGTATGTTAAGAATGTTTGTGTTGTATGTTGTCTACCAATAAAAATACTTAAAAAAAAATATCCTGTGCTTCTCCCATCCCAGCACTCTGACACTCTATAGCAAACTCCTATTAACTCATCTCTTTTCTCAAACAGAGTGTGATGATGGCAGGGGCTATACTATATTCCCCGTGGAATGTGCTATGTCCTAAGTGCCTAAGAAAGTGCCTATGGCAGACGCTGCCACCAAGAACCACTTTCTCCTCTTCCACACATGACTACGTCTCCCAGCACCTCTGCAGGGAGGTATGGCTGTACGACTGAGTTATGGCCAATGGGATGGGTTGGGGCTCCTTCCATGCCTGGACCACCACCCTTTCCCTTTCTGCCCCAGGGTTGGGGGGTGCAGATTCTAAGGCCCCAGGTTGGAATAGCCACAAAATGGTTCAAATGTGGATCCCTGCATCAACTTATGGAAAAGAGCTGTCCACCATTTCCATCACCCACAACGAGCAGTTCACAGCAAAAAATAAACTTCTATTCTGTTAAGCCTCTTCATCCTTGGAGGAGATACGTTACAGAAGTAAGTTCAAACCAAACTGATGTAATGTCGTCACTGGAACTATTGATCAAACACTTAATACATACTAGGAACTGGGCTACACCCTCTGTGGCATTAACTTATCTAATTCTAGTTGTCCTTGAGATAATGATAATATGATTAATAATGAACAATAATAAGGGCATCAGTGATACAGCTCTTTTGATGTGCCAGGCTCTCTTATACATGCATTACTCATTTTAATCATCACACCCTCCCAATAATGGAAGTGTTTTTGCTTGTCTGTTTGTTCGTTTTTGCATGGGCAGGCACCGGGAAACAAACCGGGGTCTCCGGCATGGCAAGCGAGAACTTTGCCTGCTGAGCCACTGTGGCCCACCCGTAAGTTTCTTTTTTTTTTTTATGTTGCCAATAGTGTTGTGGATTTTTATTGCTATGCCAAAGTTCAATTTTACATCATAAAATGCATCAGTTTATTCCTTTATTGCTAGCAGGTTTTGATTCATAGACAGCAAAATATTTCCTCTTCGTTAGTTATGTATTTGTCCATGTTCATCTGTGTTTCTCCCAGTATTTCTATAGCCTCAAATGTTGCATTTAAATATTGATGAACCTGGAATTCCTCTTGGAATATGAAATGAGGATTGGATCCAATTTTACCTTTTTCCATAAGAGTTTGCAGATATAACACCACCACTTGTCAAACAGTCTATATTTTCCTCACAGTTTTGAGGTTCTCTCTTTATCGTACTCTAAACTTCCCTGTACAATTGAGTCTATTGCTGGACTTCCTTTTCTTTTTTTTTTAAATTTATTTATTAATTTAAAAAAATTTAACAAATCAAATGAAATATTATGTATAATCAGTAATTCACAATATCATCACTTAGTTGCATATTCATAATTTCTTAGAACATTTGCATCCATTCAGAAAAAGAAATAAAAAGACAATAGAAAAAGAAATAAAACGAAAACAGGAAAAAAAAAGATTATACCTACCATACCCCTTACCCCTCACTTTCATTGATCACTAGCATTTCAAACCAAATTTATTTTAACATTTGTTCCCTCTATTATTTATTTTTATTCCATATGTTCTACTCGTCTGTTGACAAGGTAGATAAAGGAGCATCAGACACAAGATTTTCATAATCACACAGTCACATTATGAAAGCTATATCATTATTCAATCATCCTCAAGAAACATGGCTACTGGAACACAGCGCTACATTTTCAGGCAGTTCCATCGTAAGTTTCATTTTAAGAAGAAAAAAATAAGGTTCAGAGAGGTTAAATGACTTGTACAAGGTCACACAGTGAAAATGTGGCAGAGTGGGATTTGAATTCAGGTCTGTCTGGTGGCAGAGCCCAGGCTCTTAGCTACTCCTCAGCACTCAGAATGAATGATGCAATGGACCACCGTATGTGGCTTATAATGAGGACTTTACCTTAGAGTCATTCATCCCTGCTAGGGTTGGAGCTGCCCATCTCAGCTCAACTTAGAACAGTCCGTGCCTTCCTGGCTTAGACCATTCCTCCTAGCTTGGCTTAGAACCCTCCATCCCAAATCAGCTTGGAGCCGCTGCATTTGACCCAACTTGGGGAGTCATTCACCCAGCTTGACTTGGAGCCACCCATCCCAGCTTGGGTTTGCCAGACTCAAACCTCCACAACGCATCCCCCTTTACTTTAAAAGGCGGCCCCTCACCTGTGGCTGTGTCTAAAAATTTGTTTTGGAGGTGGTTCTGCAGCTTGCCCAACCTGGCCAGGGCATAGGCACCCATTGCCACGGTGTACGGTCTCTGCAGATTCATGTAATTGGCTTCAAGGAATTTTCCAGCCTTAGTTATGCTGCCATCCAAGATCTGTGAAGGAGAAGGTCAGACACTCCTGGTCAGTCACAGACAGCTGGTAAGGGTCACGCGAACCCTGCTTTCCGGGCAGAAGAACGTATGAACACATCTGCCCATCTTCAATTTATTTTTGAGGGTTTGAGCTGCCCTGTTGCTGAGTATCTGCTGTGTGCCTGGAGCAGTTCAGACACCCAGTGGCTCAGCCCACCTTTCATGTGGGCCCAGGCAGTGAGGTTCCACTATTATACCCTGTCACAACATTGCTATGAATCCAAGTGTAGTAGAAAACAATCTTCTCGACTGCCCACATGCCGTTCCTATGCCCACCCCCACCTTCATAGGAGGTGCCTCTCCTTCCTTCCACTCACAAAGCCACAGTGGAGAGGCACCCATATTTCCCACTAAGACCTACTTCCTGGCTTCAGCTCATTGCTGCAATGACAATCGTATGACCTGAGTCTCCTGGGAATGGGAAGGCTCTCTTCTAGTCTGGGGAAGTGAGGATAGGGGTCACTTACGCTGATCTGCTCCTCACAGATAGATTTAGACTCCTGCAGTGCGATGAGAACGAAGGTTGTGAGCGCGAAGCCCTTCTCCGCAGCATACTCCATGCCACCCTAGATGAGAGGCAGCAAGCAAGGATGGAGTCCCCAGTGGGTTTCCACATACCCACCAATCCCTGCAGAGCCAGAGAGTAAGGCGGGGTCCGTCCCCAGTGTTTCCTCCAGGAGGGCCAAACCCTTTAGTATTCATTCATTCATTCATTTGTTCATTCTTCTAATGTTTTTGGAGGGCCAGAGTGCTGCCACCTGTATACAACGGGGGACAAAAAGCAGGCACCAGCCCCAGCCTTCAAGAGCTTCCTGTCTGGGACGGTAGACAGAAACGAACCAACCAGCTATCAACAGATGGATGAATCATATATGGGAAAGGTGGACCCAGCACTGAGAATGGATAGTGGGAGAGCAGACCCAGTCAGGGACTTGTCAAGTTCTCCAACTTAAGCACACATCAGCATCACCTGTGTGGGGGTGGGTGGGTGGGAAATGTGTTAAAATTCAGATTCCTGGGCCCCGCCCCCAGAATTCCTGAGTCAGTGGGTCTCGGGATTGGCCCAAGAATGTACATTTCTAAGCAGTTCCAAGTGCTGCCGGTGGTTCAGGAACCACACTTTGAGAACAAGAAGTTCAGCGTTCATTTTAGAGCAACAGGGAGTCATGGGAGCTTCTAAGTAGGGACCTGAACAGATTGAAATAATTGCCCTGGCTGCGTGGCCTAAGAGTGGGAGGCAGCCAGGAGAATGACCACGAGGCTTCTGCAAGGTCTCCAGGTGAGAGATGGGGTGCTTGGACCCCCGGAGGGGTGGCCATGGGGTCAGAGAGAAGAAGCCAATTTGGAGAAACTTCCAGGAGGCTGAATGAGTGGAGCGTGGAGATGCCTTGGATGTGAGATGGGAACTCCAAGGCAGGATCCCATGCTCACAAGGACACTGCACTTGGTTTCCTAAAAGTCTGGATTTTTGAGCAAGGGCCCTGCCTTTTCATTTTGCATCGGGCCCAGCAGGTCTCTGGCTTGCAGGGAAGGAGCCCCCACACTTAGCACACATCAGTATCGCTGGGGTGGGCGCGGGGGAGGCTGTGGGGTGTTAAAACTCAGATTCCTGGCCCCGTTTATAGGCCAGGGATAAATGAATGGGGGTAGGGAGTGGGGGGGCCGTCTCTCTCTTATCCATCCTGTGACCCTCAAGTCGGCCCTGAAATCTTTTCTGCTTACAGTCATTGCTTGTGACATCACGGGCCCATCCTCTTGGAAGACACCGTCGGGCCTCTGCTTCTCCAGGATCAGCCATTTGACTGCTCCACAGAGGACCTGGGGGTCGATGGCGATGAGGTTGGCGGCCAGAGAGAAGACTTTGACCACGTAGGCGGTCAGCCTGAGGGTGGGCACAGAGCGAGGCCGGGGCTGGTGAGCCCATCCGCTCCAGGACCCAGAGAGTGCCACCCGAGCCAGCCAATAATCAGGGAGGGGCGGAGCCTGGGAGGGCGGGCTCATGGCCATCCACTCTAGGATCCTGAGAGTGCCACCCGGGCCAGCCAATAGCCAAAGAGGGGCAGAGCCTGGAAAGGCGGGCTCACGGCCCATCGCACCTGGCTATTTTCCATTTTACCCCCCCCCAAGCTCAGGACCTAGCATTGCATGCAGTTGGTGCTTAATGAGGTCCCACAGCGAGCCAGTGCCTGTCTGCACATGGAGAGTCCAGGATGGTGGCCCCCAGGGCTAGAGTCTGGGCGAAGCTGGGCCGGTCTGGGCAAAGCTGGGCCGGCCTGGGCTGTCCAGGGACTCACCAGGTGCTGGGCTCCCGGAACCTATAGGCCGCGTAGGCGGAGCTGGACTGTCTGTAAGCCAGCTGCTGGGTGTAGCCTGCAGGGAAGGGGCTCATAAGCAGGGAGGAGAGTCAGAAGGGGAGGGAAGAAGAAGCTGGGGGGTGAAGAGGCCTCAGGGTATAGCCGTGTCAGAGAAGGGGTAAGGTGCCCAAGGGAAGGGTATTAGAAGGGGTGGGGCAGAGAGAGGAATAGAGATTCAAAGACAGGAGACAGAGGGGTTCAGAGAGGACAGGGGCCTCGGGGTAGGGGAGGGCTGTTTGGAGGGCAGGGGGAGGTGTTCTCAGAGTGGAGGGGGCTCGGAGAGGCTAGACCGTCTCTGGAGGGGAGGGAGTTCAGAGGAGAGCCTTGACGCAGTGGGGTAAGGGGCCAGTGTCTAACAGACGAGGGTGGCTCAGAGAGGGTAGAGAGGGCCTCGGAGAGGGAAGAGGAGTGAATTGAGGGAGGGGGCTCAGAGAGGGGCCAGAGGAATGAAGGACTGCAGACAGGATGGGCGCCCACCCTTCCTGATGAGGTCCAAGGCTTTCTGTCGCCTGTCCAGGCCGAGCTTCTCCCACTGCCCCGTGTGGTCCAGATAGTGTACGGCGATGACCGTGGGCGTCATGCCAATCATGTTCTGCTCCCCACAGCCCGACGGCGTCACGATGAGGTGGTTCAGACGCTCCCCATCTATGGCATCCTCCACCAACTGGGCCACTGGGTTCCCTGCAGCCGGGCAGGTGGATAGCACTCAGGCCACGTGACTCCATAGAGTGAGGAGGGCCAGAGCAGCCCCCAGAGATCTCAGCCTCGGACCAGCCGGGCCCAGGGGGTCCAGGGGCGGCTGGGGGCTGGGGGTTGTAATTAAGCCGGGCCCCCAGCACAGGTGAGTGGAGGAGGGGTCTGCATTTGGGGCAACTTGTGCTCCCCAGGGGATACCTGGTACCTGGATTCTCTTATTCACACGAGTGGTCAAGTTGTGACAGTAACAGAGTCATTAAAACTTATACAGTAATTACTGCTACTTGCTAAGAGAATGCATACAGTATCTCATTTAATCCTTACACCATCCTTTAGATGTAATCAAGATACTGTTATTCACTCCATATCTCAGGTGAGGAAATCAAGGCACAAAACAGCATTTGCCAAAAGCCTCAGAGCTCACTGATGGCAAAGGCCCTACCCAGCATCTTCTCACCCAGGTCCAGGCAATTAGCTGCAGAATTTCTGCTTTTGTACTGCATGGCCTCTCATTTAAACTCTTTCTCAGCAAAAGTTCCTTGCAAAATAATTGTGCCTGGAGCCTGCCTGGAGTCTTAACCCATCAAGGAGAAGCTTTTCTAGCTGAAGGGGAGGAGAGGATGTAGGAGTTAAAGGCCCCCAGAATTAGATGGAGCCCAGCTGGCTTTGGGGGATCACAGCACAAGCCCCTCACCTTCCTGGGCTCAAGGAGCTGGGGCCAAGGGGGCCTCACCTTGCAGGAGGATCCTGGTCTCCAACTCTGTGCCCGGAACTCGGTCGCTGAGGTCTGGGGCTTGGACCCTCCCTTTCTGCACGCCATCTGGGGGGAGGGAGTTGGAGAACCAGATTGCACCAACTCCTCTCACCCCGACTCTGCATCCCCATGCTGCCCAGACCCCCAGCCCCTCCCCTGTGGCTGACTCACTTAGGCCAAGTCCTTCTGGGTCCAGCGTGCGAACAGTCACAGTTCTGTTGACTCTCATTCCTTCCGGCTGCATGGTGTTGAGAAGGACATGAGGAGTCCGACAAATAAAAAGACAGGAACACAAGGAAAGACAGACACACAGACAGGTGGTCAGCAGGGTCCTATTCTGGATACCATTCCAGCACAAGCATGAGGGCTTTCAAACCTGGTTCAGCCGCTTTCTAGCTGTGCAACAAGGAGCAAGTGACTTAACCTCTCTGTGCCTCAGCCTTGGTCTCCAAGTTGGGGCCGGGTTGGGGAAGGGGGGCAGGACAAGAAAGGGAGCCTTCCATGAAGGACAGGAGGCAGCAGGGCTCCCAAGGACTCACCACGACCTTCAGAGTCTTTTTCACACCGTCGCTGAGGTAGCGGTTGTAGACAGCAGCCTTGACCTCGACTTCATGCAGGCCAATCTGTAGGGGCACGATGACAAAAGGCACAGGCAGGGAGGACTTGGCTGGAACGGTCAGGGTCTGTTGGTAGCGCTTCTTGGCGGTGGCCAGGCTGCAGAAGGCTGAATTGTAGAGCATTTCCACGCGCACCTGCCAGGGAGGGCGGGCAGCTGGTCAGGGGCGAGGGCACCGACCCTCGCTCCCAGGACCGACTCAGGCCTCCGCCATCCCCCGGAGACCCACCTTGAATTCCTCCGTCTCGTGGTAGTTGTAGAGGACAGCTCGGATCTCCACCTGCTCGTTGCGCACCACGGAGTAGGGTAACCGCAGGTCGATGAAGAAGTCCTGCATCACCGTGACCTCGTAGGGGTCGGCCACGCAGATCCCTGTCGGGGAGGAGACAGAGCGCGGAGCTTCAGGCAGAGGTCGGGCAGGGTGCGTGGAGCGAAGGGCCGGACAAGGCGCGCGGGGCCAGGAGCCCGGCAGGGCGCGCGGAGCAAAGAGGCGGGCAGGGCGCGCGGAGTGAAGGGCCCGGCAGGGCGCGCGGGGCCAGGGGCCGGGCAGGGCGCGCGGGGCCAGGGGCCGGGCAGGGCACGCGGGGCCAGGGGTCCGGCAGGGCGCGTGAGGCTAGGCGCCCGGTAGGGTGCGCCGAGCGAAGGGCCGGGCGGGGCGGGGCAGGGCAGCGCGCGCGGAACCAGGAGCCCGCCTGAGTACCCGTGCCCCCAGACTCTTAAGTCATCACTAGCCCCGGAAGGCTGTACCAGCACCACCTGTCGACAGAATCCCAGGGACTAAAGTGTGCTGTTAGAGATAAAATCATCAATAGCGATGGCATTTAGGATGTTATTCTTATTTAAAGATTTCCATTTTTCTCTGTAGTTCCCTTCTGTAGGATGTGTGGGAAGAAGACAAGGGTGGCGGGGCAGTCACTACCTGCCCATGAACACTTGAAATGGGGCCAGTGCAACTGGAAACAGGATCTCTACATTAATTTAATTTTTGTTAAATTTCAGCTGAAAGAATGGATGCTCTGGGTGAATACCTTAAAACCACTGGATTGTAAACTTTAAAAAGGTGAATTTTATGATATATGAATTATACCTCTAAAAAAATACTGAGGCTTGACTGGGTGATAGGAAAACTTTCAAGGGTGTTTGGAACAACGTGGGTAGGTGCAGCTTACTTTTCCATTTATAAATTTTATGAAACCTAAAATGCAGATCAAAGTATTCCTGATGAAAATTCAGCATCCCAATAGAGATGTGCTATAAGTGTAAAATACATCCTGGACTTTAAAGGCAGTGAAAAATGTAAGTATCTCAGTAATAAGTTTGAGATAAAAATTAATGTTAAATCTTATAGATGTATTGTTGTAACATTATTAGTGGGATAGTAATTATTAATGTGCAGACTTTGAAAAAAATACAGAATATGACCAAGAGAGATTAAATGGAGTCAGGAGGCTATTCTGGAGGCTACTCTTATGCAAGCTTCAGTTAGATAGTGCTAATTGCCATGGTTTGCTAAACCCCAATCAACATCACTTCTGTTAACTCTTAAGAACACCTAGGGCTAGAAGTGAGACTCTAAAACTTTCATGCACTAGGTTTGCTTTCCTGGAATCTATAATTCCCAGAGGGTTCCTAGGCCAGATAAATCCTGAAACCCAGAGGGACCCGACTCTCCAGAACATCAACTAATTACGTCCCCTTGTCCTTTAGTCTCGACACCCCTTCTTAACATGGAAAAGTCAGAACGGGCATTGCCCCAAGATGCCTGTAGTTTGGGAGAAGGATTAAAGGAGAAGGAGGAGGAGAGAAAAATAGGATTTAACATATGAGTATGAATATTAAATCACTATACCGATATTTCTTCTAGCCTCCAGTATTTTGGAAAGATCTGAAATAGTGGAATGGTAACCAAAACAAACCCTGAAATCTTTTCTGTAACTACTTGTTGAAGTGTACTTTGAAAATTATTGCTTTTTTAGATATATGTATTTCACAGTAAAAACAAATAATTTTAAAAACATGATAAACTTTTTGATATATTGAGTTAAGTAAAATATTGAGGAACAGAGGGATTAAGT